>NC_139230.1:6871093-7428093 GCF_977018435.1 Lepisma saccharinum
CTAGAATCAAAACTAAAGGTACTCGGAAATCAATAATTATAAATGACAGGAGAAAATATATATCGACATATATGTGTTAATCCTTACCTTTTCAACATATTATGTTCCTACTGGCACATTTAATTGTTGTACTAAGGACTAGTATTGAATTGACAATGTACAAAAGTAGGTTATGAAACGAAGTAGAAAATAAATGCCGTTCTCAGTTGGAGCAAATTATCTCTGGCAGTGGTGAACAAAAAAGAGAAAACAAGCGAGGAACAAGAAGCCCATGTTTTTTTTTTCCTCCTGCGTGTGAGCGAACAGCAAAGAGCATTTGTCTTGTCCTCTGCTACCGTAGCCCATATTCTGGAAGATATTAACTTGGAAAATTTTGCCCAAAACAACATAGCAGGAAATAACTTAGTGTTTTGGGTCTCAAAGCAATGTCTCGCTCTGTTGGTCAAACTGCTTCTTCATGTTGCAAAAACAATTTGGACGTTAAACATCGTTTGGAGCATGTCAAAACCATCCTTTTCCAGAGAAAGTAGTAGAATGCCGTGTTTTTTTAAAAAACAAAGGCGACTGCTTCTCGAATACAGATCATTAATTTGTGCGGTACATCATATGCCAGGCAAAAAAATGTTTATTGTATCAAATATCCGGAATGCCGATAACCTGTTTGTCACTGGCTATGAAAATTGTTGTTTTTTCTAAAAATACGTTAATTTTTGTCTACATCGTAATTGTCCTTGATTTGAAAAAGTGTTTTTGTTTTTTCTACGAAAGCAAGTTTGTGGCGTTGAAAATGGTTGCCATAAGCGAAACGTAGTGGTAGGAAATTTAAACACAGTGATTGTACAATTTCTTTGCAAATTGGAATAAAAAATCATGACATCGCTGGAAAGCTTTTGTTTGTTTTAACTGTTGCTTTAAATCCACTTTATGCACAGATAGACTAATCGGGTTTGGACCTACAGTTTAAAGTGGGATTTGAATCACTGTGCAATGTGCCTCCAACCAGCTATCGAACCCATGACCCCCGCTGGAAAGCTTTTGTTAATCTACAATGCTATTGGTGTATTAATGAGTAATAATTATTATTTTCGATCAAATGTGCATTATATACCTGTATTCCAATACCTATATTCTTGATGGCATGATAGTAGAATGTTCTCTTGTTTCAGTGTTCACAGTGGGCTGTCTTACATCCTTTCTAGTAGCAGAACTACTGTATATTTCCTCCTATTTATTGTCATACATTTATACTAATAGGCTAACCATGTCTTGTAAGATGAAAGGAGTACAATGTCGAGTTAGTGAATGAAACTGGAGGACTAGGAAGCAAGAAAACTAAAGATAACTTTTGCTAAAGGCACAATTCCGCTGTTGTTCAACTCTTAATAAGGAGGAGAAATTACGGGAGAACTTTCATAACAATCGACCTTATAAGAGGGTTATTTTTAGTTCAGAGTATTAGAGGCAAGGGAGACTCTTGTCACACGTTGTAAGAGTTCTTACAGTCTTCAATGGATATCATCAAACAATAAATCGATTCTCGTCGTCGTAACACAAGAAAAATCGACCTTTGTCGAGTTCGCCCCTAATACCCGCAATGCCACATATGGCATTTGCTTTCGGTAAACTACCGATCATTTTCACGATGTAAGTCGACCAGTAGTCACTATTGGTAGATTAATTCTTATCATAGAATTACACATACATGTCTCCCTGACGGCAGTGTGGCAACCCTATCGCATTGCAATCAAAGGGTTTCGTGTTCGATCCCCAGTGAAAACACATTAGAGTGCAATCGGAATCACTGTGCCAACTGTAGAGTCCAGTCCTGATTAGCCTACCTGAAAATAAAGATACACTTTTTTTAACTGACACTAACATAGCACATTTCGTCTAACTTGTTTGTGGAATTTTGCAAGCATTAACATACATATAACATACACGCAATTGTCAAATACACTACAGTTGCTGACCAAGGCAGTTTATTAAAAATCAAAAACACTTCACACGTTACGTTTCTACACTATATCAGGCTGTTTAGTTCAGTTCTCCGTCTGAGGAAGACCCTGATATAGGCTAAAAACATGACGTGTAAAGTGTTTTTGATTTTTAATAAACTGCATTGGTCAGCAACTTTTGTGTATTTAGTGTATGGAAACAAGGCTTAATTGTGTTACGCACTCGTCGTATATCCATGTTTATATAACACAGAGCTTCTGTTCCAGAAGAATTGTCTCAGATTGGGGAGAAATATAAATAATTGTGTATTGTCACAACCATTGTAGCTTTTTATGGCCAATTTCAACCTGATACAAATTTTAGACATTAATCCCCGAATGCTGAGATGGCAATCTGCTTGTTTCCCCGTTGTTTCCGCATGATATTATAAGGATAATGCAGTTTTTTTCACCGTTGCATTGTTCTTTCTAATCTTCCTCTTCAGTCAGTCACCACGTGAAGTCGAGCTGGATGGACGCACGGCAACAAATCCACCATAGAGAACGGGGAACAAGATAAAAGAAACCCATTCAGATAATTCGAATTATAGGAAAAAAAAGAGAAGCGAAAAATCCTGATAAGCGTTCGTGTCTAGAAGGACAAATATCCAATCTCCGTATCCAATGTGGTTGGTTAAAATTCTTGCGAAAGCAGAATCAAATTGGAAAATCCGCCCTACAGAGGGAGAAGGGTACGTGATAAGTGAAGCCGGTTGTAATCCTCGGGATTACAATTTGACTCGAGAGATGATTTCTGGCTGAATAGCTAATGCCTCTGATGAAAAGGCTACTAGAACAATGTGGATGGAATTTTGCAGCGGATTCAACCTCGCACCTAAATGATAACCCTATCTCATTCTCTCTCGCCCCAAAATTTTTTTGTTCGTTTTCCAATGCTTGCGCAGTGTCAGAGTAATTTAGCAAACGATTGCACGATTGTTTGTCATCGCTGAATATTTACATCGCGTTGATGGAATCGACATTTTTAACCCATCATGTAACTTGATTTTAACAGCGTTTGTCTTTTCACAAAACGATATAACTCATTCCCTCCAAATCGTTGTCAGCAATTTGCAACACTGTCATTAAATACCTGCGGTATTTTTGATCCATTTTAGCAACGATAGAATACCGTACCGTTTAAGTAGACTTTATGCTCTGTTCGGTATTTCAGGACTGGGCGTACGGTTTAAAGTGGTATGAATTTTGCTCAACCAGAAAAAACATCCCCTAGTACGGTTTAAAATTTTATGCAATTTTGCTCATAAAAAAATCACCTCCTAGTACGGTTTAAAGTAGTATGCAATTTTACTCAGATACACCACCCCCTAGTACGGTTTAAAGTGTATAAATGGTATGCAATTTTGGTCTGAGAAAATCACCGCCTAGTAGAGTTTATAGTGGTATGCAATTTTGCTCGGAGAAAAATCATCCGCTAGTACGGTTTAAAGTGGTATGCAATTTTATTGACAGATACACCACCCCCTAGTGCGGTTTAAAATGGTATGCAATTTTACTCAGATACACCACCCCCTAGTACGGTTTAAAGTGATACGGCACCTTGAATACGTAGTGTGGAAAACTGCACTGTTCTGGGCGCTCTGGCGGGTTCCACTCGAATATGATACCGCTAGAGGCGCTGGTGTCGGCCCCGCTACGTGGTGGCATTCGTCTGCTTATAATGGAAGCAAATGGAGTTTTCGCTGCAACGTCTAATTCTTTTACATAAAGCATTTCTATGAATTTGATAATTGCTATGATATTTGTTACAGTGGTCGTGAATATATTAACGAACATTCTAGACAGTCGACCGCGTCCTTTATAGTGACTTTCATTAATAATACGGGAGAAAATATACGCGTGGAATGCTCTTGGTAATTCTAAATTTTTGTGTATGAATTAGGTTCATTATTATTATTATCATCCTTCTTTTAAAGATCCACACACTGAAGCATTTGTATTTTTTGATCTTTACTTTATCATTTCTTCCGAACTAATCGCGGAGATGATAACTGATGATTGCATGAAACGACAAGGGAAAACCCACAAAACTCCCTTAGTGCCATCGACATGAGTGTAAGGAAACTATCAGATCAGTGGGACACGGGATGTTCACACTGATGTGACTAGTGACACACACACTTCCAGACTGTAAAACAGCATTCATTGCGTATGAGGTTCCAAACAGCAAACCATTCAGCACATGTCAATATGTCGTATTCGCGTACTACTTGTTACTTCGGTCGGAAAGTTCCTTAAAGGAAGGGTACTCAGACCGAAGCGACGCGCTTCAGGGGGAGTTCCCAACGAAGTGACAAGCGACATTGTGCCTTCAGTCTATTAGTAAGCGTTTGCTACTAATTGTGCGAACAACAGATCTAGGCAACATGATAAACCGCACATTACAACAAAAGACCTAGGCGACACGATAAATTGCACGTTACAACAACAGATCTAGGCGATACGATAAGCTGCACGTGTCGCTCAAATTGGGCCATTTCCTCAATAGCTTGCAACGTGTTACCGTGGTTTGTTGTTCGCGCATGTGCGATGCAATGAGTGTTTTGCTTTAGGAAGGTTGCGCACCGAAGCGATAAGCGGCACGCGATACTTGTCGCTTGAGGATTTCACCAACAGAACGCTGGCCTGTGCTGCCCGTCATGCCGCTAAGGTATGAAACATTTATCTTGATTGGCTCATTTCCAAGCGACAGGTGTGATATCCCCGTATCATTTGTCGCGTGCCGCTTTGGTCTAAAATCTACTTTAGAAAACGGTGCAGTCAGATCTTGTGTCCCTACGGTTCGAAAGGCTGCATTGATTACCGACTGCTCACTTCCAAGCGACACTTATGGTTTGTCGCCTCTGTATGAAATATCTCTCAGGATACTATTTATATTCTAATAACATAAAAAAATAAAACTCTGGTACACAATCCAACACCTGACGCCCGGAATCACATTGCGATGTTTCTTCTTGTGTTACGCATGCTATTTATTTATTTATTTATTTATTTATTTTACTTTTCTTTCCAACTTAATGTCATTCCGTGACTGCAAATCACTCCACAAATATATCTGTTTCCATCAAATTCACTTCCGCCTTTCAAGATAAACAAATCTACGCAATATATTCCAAAAACTAACTAACGTAAGTACCATTACTTTCATAAGAAAATTAGTTGCGATACTGATCGCACTGCCATCTATGTTGTCATCCCTCTCGGGAACCAGTTTCTTGGGTCGTTTTCCACACTGTGTATTCAAGTAGCTGTAAAAGTGGTATGCAATTTTGCTCAGCCAGACAAAAAACACCCCCTGAGACGACTTTTCGGCTCATAATAATTGAGTCTTCATCAGGTCCTTGATTGACTAGTCCATGTGTTAATTAATAAAATAGTGATACACACACACACGTTAAAATCCAGCTTACATTCTCATCGTATGATGCTCGTCACACACAAAAAAATTATGATTATTTATCCTTCTTGACGAGCATCATATGGTGCCACTGTATCCAGATTTCGAACTATTTTATTAATTAGGACATGGACTAGTGATTCAAGGACCTGATGATGGCTTACGTGTGATGAGGCGAAACGTTATCTCGACAAAAACACGAAACGCAGTAAGTACTGAACATCTCTTCATATGGAGATATAACCTTCTAACATCAATATCTTTGAAACTGAATCAACATCATCTTACAGGATATAGTGCACTGTTCTTACCTGAAGATAAGCAAAAAACAAAACAGAATAATGTTTTTTTTTTCAATATTTTTAAGATTTATAATTTTTATGCAGCAAGGTTGAATATTCAGAAAGTGTAATGGTCTGATATTATCCTTCTATTCAAGTAGAACATTCTAATTCAGAATGGATTCTATGAAATTCTATAGGCTATGTATATTTCTTTATTAGGATTCAATGCCAATCATTCTTAAGCATTTTTATTCTTTGTTAGTTTCAATGTTTCGTTATCTCTGTTTATTATTATTTTTATAATTGTATTCTTATATCATTTTAGTATCTGTCAACTTGTAATTGTACACCATGTGTCCGCTAATCACAACTGCTGTAATAAGGCTTTATATGCTGTGGTCAGCAGTATAAACTTCTGTAATAAATAATAAATATGTAATTGGCGTGATTACACGGTTAGTAAGAAATTTAAATTTTTTTAGTACAACAGGAAATACCATAAAATATTAGAGAAAAATAGAATGCCATAACAACTAAGTACGTTTGAATTTCCTACTATTTTTGAAAATGTTTCCTGTCTAAATTTCTAATACAGTGTATTTCTTCTTTCAGTTACACTGTAGGGACTATAAGCCCAGCTCTGGAGAATGCAACTTAGCAGGTAGTGCGATAAAGGAACAACTTTCCATAAGCCTTCTAAACATTTGTCTACTTGTGGCACTTCATTATTCACTTCAAAGTTGAATCCGAGTCCACGATTATGCTGGAAGGACAAGATACTTATACAGACAACTCTGTAAACAAAGGAAGATTTTCTAAACACGGCTCTTAACTAAATGCGGCTGTGTTTTGCAGTGTCAAGAACAGCGGTGTTTTCGAAGGAACTATTTTTCAAAAGAAGATCGGGACATCGGATACGCGATGGAGGAGCTAAGTGGAGAAGTGTTTCTCAGCAGTGAGCGAGGATTCTACTGATTTTTGTGATTTTTTTCCGAAACTTTATATTACACATAAAAATCTGTTTTAATACACTGTACAAGCTGTTCTAATCAAATTCTTGAAAGCACTTCGTTGGAGGCACAGAGTTTTCACTTCTTTTTTTTTTTTTTTTCAGTACAGAACAGGAGAATCTTTCTACAGGAGTGCAAACGTGTGTCAAACTTGGCACGAAACAGTTTAAAAATGGTTGCATATTGCATACTGTGAATGAGTAGAAAAACTTGTTTGTGATCTCTTATTAGGCACTGATAACTGACAATTTGACCAGAGGTTTGAAAACCGTTCTAAGCATAACATGAAACTGCGGTGGATTTGGACTGCAATGGTTATTTCATAACTGATGTATTTGACTTTGAATCTCAATGATTTGTATTTTCAATAACTTAAGTGATAATAGAGGAGATTTCAAATGTTGAAGTGCGCGAAATTTCATATTAATTGTCACAACTTTTCTGCGACTTTCCAAAAGAGACTAAAGGACCTTAACACTTAAAATTTCTAAGTGAAAATTTCAATCCCAGTTGTAACAATATTAGAAAAGAGTGGTTTGTTTTGATTTTAAAGCATATTCAAGTGAAGCCGTATAAGTCGCAAGACATCGGAAATTGTCTTGTGCAGCCAGGAATACTCTATTTGTCAAGAGTAGTTTATCACCTAATTTCCATAATTTTTGTAAAGAAAAATGTAACGTTTTACTTCCTGAGAACATTGCAAATTCCCCATCTTATCAAGATATTGATTTCATTCATTTTTCTCTGCCCAATTAGCAGATTTTTCACTGCAATCTCTAGGCTTCCCGGTATTACGCCTTACGCTTCAAAGCAGCGTAGGATTCACTTAATTTAATGTCATCTATCTATCTGATATCTTCTTATCCCAGGACTCTTTCATAATTAACCATCCCTTCTAGTGCATCTTTCAGCAGGCAGTTAGTTCCTTCTGAGCCAGAGCTCCAAGTAATTTATTTTTCCCTTCTTGATCACTTCCAGTACTGCTCTTTTCTTTCCACTATCTATTTCTAGCAGTTTCATTTTTTGTCAGTCCAGTTCACACGCTCCATGTTCTCTACAGGCACATTTCTAAAGCTCTCTTCTTACTACTTCTTCGTAGCGTCCATATTTCGACTCCATACAAGGCTACACTCCACACAAAATACTTCCTTAATCTCTTTGTTGAAAGGTCGATAAAAACACTTGATTTTCTATTGAAGGCTTCGTCATTAATTAATATCACGAATGATCATTTGTAACCTCTTATTACAATATGGTAAAGCAGCATGCACGCACGCTTCAAGGAAGACAAAACGAAGTAAAATGTTTCTATTAATACAATACTATTGAAAAAGTTGTAATTTGTTATGTACCAAAATTGATAATTACAGGGAAATGCTGTAATATTCCACAGCCCAAGAATCTAAACTCATCAATAATCGCTAATACGACCTATAATCAGAATGCGGGCATCCCCAATGGTGTAGTCTTAAATATATCGCCTTGTAATCAAGGGGTTCCGGGTTCGATACTCGAGGAGGCACATTGCACAGTGATTTGGATCTTACTTTAAACTGTAGGTCCAGTCCAGATTACCCTTTCTGAGGATAAAGATAGAATCAAAACAAACTTTAACAAGACTTTGATGAGACCATGGATATTTTTCATGGTGCATTTTGTTTACTCATGTGGCCGAACATAAAATGAAGCAGAAACGGCTCCGACTTGCAAAGATCATCCGGATGTTTAAACATTCATCTGTTCTCAATTTGAATTGAGAATCTCAATTGAAGTAAACACTGAAATAGAATGATTGTACGTCCTGGCTTTCAGAAATGAATGATGCAATGAAAAAAAAATCTACGTATAATTAGGAGTCTCAAAGTTGTAGACAACGCACGTGTGTGTTTTGTGGGTTTCAGCCTCTGACGTAAGAGCATGTTTATCGGAGAAGTACGTTCGATTTCAGTTTCCCTTCTGGCCTCTTGCCATTCTTTGGTTTTATGCTGAGATAAACATGTCTTGTGTGTTGCACAATGTTCAAAGTTGATTATTCTTTGAATCTCAAAACACAAAGTTCTTAACTTCGCATTTTCTTTTTCTTGTATCCAGCGTTTGTATATAAAGTACGTACAGTGGGATCTACTAGTATTACTCGGCAAATTGTCCATGACTATTTTCATTAATTTTTTCTCTTATCTCCTATGTGTTTTCAAGCAATGGATTTTTATGTATGCTGATGCAGAAGTTGTCAACAGCTTGTTTTGAGTTTTCTTTTAATTCTTGAAGCTCTTGTTGGGTAAAATAAAGTACACGAACATGGTGATGGACAATTTGCACGGTAATACTCATGGATCCCACTGTACAAATACTACTATCTGTACTCAATGGCTGCACATTCACATTACAATTGCTTCTTAAGTCCCCTAAAATTTACAATTTGCAAATACTACAACTAGCTATGGGTTATTCAATCATTGTGATAGTTGTCTTGAATATCCTCGGTAGTTAATTGAAAGAATTGCAGTCCATTCAGGGAGTCTTTAAATGAATCAAACTTTATACTTAAAATTTAGGTTATATTCCTTTCTTAATTGTCAGTGGAATAGTATCGTGGTGTTTCTTACTGTCTCATTATTCTTGCTAACGACATTTCCTAAGCGCGGATGTCATAAAAACACGTCATGGTAGTTTTGTTTACTCTGTGTGTTATTGTCGAGTAAGTTTCAAATGTCGCTCGATTCGACCTACAGTAGTAAACTTTATGGTCGTCAGAAGCCGCACAATATTACAGTATAAACCGAAAATGCCGAGTTAGATCGTTGTAACAATTTTACCTAATATGACAATCCCAACAGCGCAGCAAAATTGAGGGGATCCACTTCCCCAGGACGGTGATCAACTACAAAATTAAAGTGGCGGCGGTCCAGTCGGTACGGTCTACCACGCAGGAGACCGGGGTTTGATTCCTCCAAGCTGGAGAGTGATGCTGATACTGTCACCTCCACAACGGCCGAGATCGTGAATGCGTGGGATCCTTATCTCTACAACCCCTATATGCCCCAATGGTATGTTGCAATATGCAGAGGAAGGCTTCCTTTTTATCTTTTTGCCTTTGTGGGAAACATCAATTTGCCGTCACTTATCTCAGCATTGTAAATGCATTCAAACATATTTATGAGGCTTTCGCGATCTTGTTTCTAATTTCTTAGATTCACATTCTGCCTAAGTTTGTCCCTTGACCAGTTCCCACCATCACGGTTCTTCGCTAGGATATCCAGATGGCGTGGTGGTAAAGTTGTCGCCTTAAGCAAGGGGTATCGGGTTTGTTACCCAGTAAAAAGCACGTAGTGGTTTAGGTCCCACTTTAAACTGTAGGTCCAGTCCCGATCAGAATATCTGTGCATAAAGTGGACTTAAAGCAACAATTTAAACAATTTAACGGTTATTCGCTATTATTAGTATCATCAACATATTGCAAAGCTACATGAAGGGAAATATTGACTTTGAATTAGAATGTTATTGGCTATTACGTGAGATACAACTTATCACTTGCCGGCCTCCGTGACGGAGTGGTTAACACACCACGCTACGAGGCCAGAGGTTCAGGATTCGAATCCCAGCCTGGGCATGGGTTTTCTTTGTGAGTGTGCATCAATTTCAACATATCATTGCTCATATTCATCTTCGCGATTAGCCAAAAGTGGAAGAAAATTGAAGTAAAATAAACCAAATCAATCATTCCACAAATTATCACTTTAAAGATTAAAGTGTTGAATCTTATGTACTCAAACTGAAAATAGAAACTAATTGGAAAAATAAAGAATGGACAATACAAACATTTTTATACCATCCTAACTTTATATTTAGATAGTGACCATTGGGGGTCCTCAAAGTACGAGATACGAGGACTTACGTAGACGGAACGTATTCAATGATCGGCTTTGTGTACACATTCATTTCGGTCTGTAGCAGAGAAGAATGAGATTATGCGAGAATTAAATTGACTTGTTGTGGTTTGATCCCCAAACCTCGGGGTCTTTCGTCACTGCTCGGAATGTCAGTTGGCGAGAAGCCTCTAACAGCGGCGGACAGCTTCGTTATATCCTCCCGGATCGATTTCCAAGCTGCCATGGACTCTCACGTTCCATGCGTTCGGCTCTATCTGTAACAGATATGTTTCTTCGTGTACCTACGTTTGGTGAACCAACAGGGTGCGAAATTCTGTGGGGTTCCCCACCAACAATCTTGGCCTTAAAAATCCCCCACCATCGGGATATCGGGTTCGATTCCTGGCGTCGGCATAACGTTGGAAAATTTTCCGGTCATGTTCCTGCATTCCTGGGGTTCACCCAGACACTGACTAATTAATGGGTACCTGGGTTTAAAGGTGGCCAGAACGTGGTGCTGATCACATCACCAGCAGTATCACTGAGGTGGAGTTACCTCTACACCTCCCATACGCCTTCATGCAAGAGTTACCTTTACTTTATAGTAGGAATCTAGAAAAAATTATGTAAGGAAATGAAATTTTACTGATATTGCTAGAGAATTATTTTTTTTTAAAATTAACCAATTGAATACAACAGATATTTCTTGAACATTCATTATTCAAGTAATACGATGAACTGAAACACGTATAATCATGATATTAATTTGCAATTATCGTACCGCATTTAACGAAATTACTAATTTTGTAAGAATTCGAAATGTTTTAATTACGAGCATATCTTACATACAAATGCTAATGTACTCTGCTCCTTGAATCGTAAAGCGTGCAAAATAATAGATAAATTTAATTTACAAACTGAGTTTGAATAGGTCAGTATGAAGTTTTACTGAACCTACTTTTTACAGACGGAAAAGTTTCATGTCAATAAAGTCTCCTATTTGCAACTGTTCTCTGAATTTAATATTGCTTACGTTAAAAAGGTAATTGTGCTGTTTAAGAAGTAGATTGGGGTCTTAAAAGTTCAGCACTTTGTAAACATAAGATTTTATACTTTTTTAAACAAAAAATCAGGAATGTTTGTTACAAATGCAACTTAAATTTGAATTGCTTGAGTATACATTTTCCTTAATGATAAAAATTTATACTAAAATTTTAAATATTAATTGTCAGGTCATTAAGATACGGAAATAGATATACGTAACATCCATCAGATGTTGATTACCTAAGGGATCGTTGCTTCAATTATATGAACTGCATTTCCCTCGTAAGCTTTTGTGTAGATACAGTTTAACGCTGCCTGCCTTCTGTAACAAGGTGTCCGAGTGGACGCTACGCCAGGCATCTGCGGACGTGTGGCGCTGGTCGTTGTCACGGCCTGAGAGAAGGGGCGGGGGGATACATGAGGTCATAACCATAGGGAATACCTGGTGTTGGATTGTAGCCAGTGCTTGGTCCAGAAAACTGAGTTTAAAACTGAGAAGAATTTTTAACTTGATACCGTGCCGGATGTTTCGCTTCGAAGTTCCTTCGTATAGTTGTTGCTTTCACATGGTGTGTGAAAAGCATTGTTTGTTTAAGTCTTGGGCCTTCCCAATGGCGCAGTGGTATCGTCGTCGCTTTGTAATCAAGGGGTCCCGGATTCGATACCCTGTGGAGGCACATAGTAGTTCGGATCCCACTTTAAACTGTAGGTCTAGTCCCGATTAGCCTTACTGTGCAAAAAGTGGACTTAAAACAACAAATTAATCAATCAGTAGTTTTAAGTTCACTTTTATGAACAGAAAGGCTAATTGGGACTAGACCTACAGTTTAAAGTGTACCTCCATGTGCTTCCACCGGATATAGAGTCCGGGATCCCTTAATTACAAGGCGACGACGTTACGTGTGAGAAAGGGCTTTCCCGATGGCGTATGGTAACGTTCTCGCCTTGTAATCAAGAGATCCGGGTTTGATACCCGGTGGAGTCATATTGCACAGTGGTTCGGATCCCACTTTAAACTGTAGGTCCAGTCCCGATTAGCCTATCTGTACATAAAGTGGACTTAAATCAACAATTCAAACAGTTCAGTTACGTGTGAGGAGGAGCATGGAATTGTGGGGAGGGGGTTATCGAAATACAAGATAATTAAGACTACAAACCAGGTTAATTTTTTTCTGCCTGAAAATATACCTAAGTACAATATTAATAAATCCTCAACAATATAGTGAAGAATATTTGCTATATTAGGTTCATCTAGTCTCTATACAGGGTGATTCTTTATGTAGTTTACACCTTCAATAATTTATAATTATTTATTGGAACCACATACAGACTTGGTTTATATGTCATTATGCAGCAAAACACTTCAAGTTTTTTATTAGAAATCTGTTATGGTTCAATGTGTGCACCGTTGGCCATCCTGGGCACATCCCAACGAAAGTCAATTTCCTGCCAAAGATTAACCAGCATTTCAGGGGTAACATTAGCGATGAAGTTCATGAAGATATGAGGTAGGGGAAGGGTGTACACCCTATCTTTCACAAACCCCCACAAAAAAAGTCGAATGGAGTGTAATCTGGAGATTCTTCTTTGCTGAGAGCACCATCACCGGCAAAATCTATCTGGATATGCTCCAGAACTTCCTTCTTCCACAGTTGGATGAAGATGACCATGATGGGTGCATATGGTGACAACAAGATGGCGCCCCGCCACACTACCTGACAGAGGTAAGGGAATTCCTTGAACACGCACTTAGCTCTTTCCGCACCAGTGAAAGTCGCAATTTTCAACGATAGACCGGTGGCGCCGCATGTGATCAAGTCCGCAACTAAACACTACGTGAGTCAAAACTTGAAGAGTTTTGCTGCATAATGACATATAAATCAAGTCTGTATGTGGTTCCAATAAATAATTATAATTTATTGAAGTTGTAAACTACATAAAGAATCACCCTGTATATATTTACTCAAATTTTACGGAATGAAGAAAAATCAGTGGTCGTATTTTCATACTTTGCGATGATTTCCTTTTCCGCACTGTAGGCAGGAATTTATTCAACAACGATAGAAATGCCTTCAATAATATTAGTTCGATTATCTTGTTGCAGTTGCAACAAAGAAAGGCAATGCTGCGTCAATGGCAATGCGTAAATCGATATCACCGATTAAGTCAATTAAAGAATAAATTAACTAATCAATTAATTAAAATTAGCAAAATCTAAACAATTTCGCGGTTGGTTGATTTCTGTATTTTCAAACTGTGTAAAAAGTATTTTATAACTGTCCCATGTTACTTTCCGTGGGTCCGACCAATTACCTTCATGATTTCAAATACGATTAGCATTCTGTTAACGAACATTATGCAAGTAAAGAAAAATTAAATTAACAATGATTGTTAAGTCAGAAGATTGTAGGGGACATATTTTCAGGTTTAAGACCATTTTATGGGTAGATAGTCCACTGTGGAGTGAACCTACATTTTCAAGTGTCATTTGTACACTCCTGTTCAGATAAAGTAGCATATCCTTCAAATGTCCAACCTTACAAAATATGCTCCTTTATGTGAACAGGAGTGTACCACAAAAAATGAGTACCCCAACCAGGAATCGAACCTAGATTCCTTTGATTAGTAGGCAACTTCGTTAACAACTAGGGTATCGAGTACCACCTTGTATCATGTTTATTTAAATATTTATTATTTAAACTTGATTTTTATTTTTAAAAATAAATCAAGAATCTAATAGCAATTCGTGATTCCTGATATGTTTTTCACGCTAAGCACAAATAGGTTAATCGGAACTGGACCTGCAGTTTAAAGTGAGTTCCGAACAAGCTATAGGCCTCCAACGGGAATCGTACCTGGGACCCCTCGATTACAAGGCAACAGAGTTACTACTATGCCATTCTGGACGCCAAAATAACAACAACAATTATATAATGACAAGATGTTTGAAGAAAAGGCTTTGATATTCAATCTGTAACTCTGAAAGACACTCCACGCAAGTAAGAAAGACATCCTAAGCATTTCTACAATGTATGCGTATCGATTAAACTTCCAGAACTGTGTAAACTGAGAATGACAGACACAATGTCGTTTATCTAGGATAAAGTTTTTGGATATGCCCGTTAAATCTGAATTAGAAATTCGTTCGAGCCAAGAAAAATAACTTTACGATTGAGACTGCATTAACGACGGGGCGAAAAGTACCGATAAGGCATGGCCGGAGATTGGAGAGGGTTAAGAAGTACAAGATGGAAAGTGTAGCAGTGCGACATTGTCGTGGGGCGGAGGATTGCGTCGTTCTCCCCGACGAAGTTGCCCTGCTGGGAGCAACTGGGCGGCCCCCTGCCTCCCTGGCTCTGTTGGGGCTCGCTAGTTTGTGGTGACAAGCCAGCTAGGCTTCTCTGAGCGCTGGGAGCTACGAAATTGCTTTTCTATTTTTCCCCTGTCTTTCATTTCCTCCTACGACGCAGCATGAAGCTCCGTGGCGTTTCAGTTCCGGCGCATGTTTAGATTCAGTTCCATTGCACGATTTCCTTCATGAAGCTCATTAAACAGTCGATGCTGCTGAAGATTTTGCTTGTATTAATAGCCAAGCTCTTATATGGTTCGGAACTCTCGACGCACTTAACAATAGACAGAAAGACAGTTTGTTGTTTTACCCATTTGTTGCGCACATATTCTCCTAGTTGAAAGTGTGTTGAATTTGTTGTTTTCGGTCCACTTTATGCACAGAAAGGCTAATCGGCACTGGACCTACAGTTTAAAGTGGGATCCGAGCCACTGTGCCATGTGCCTTCTCAGAGTATCGAACCCGGGACCCCTCGATTACGAGATCACTACGCCATCGAGGAGGTCCCTATTGAAAATATGATCTGAAGCACTGAGATCGAACATAACCGGGAATAGAAGCATTGACACTTTGATTAAAAAGCAATAGCTATGTTGATTTTTTTTAAAGTCCACTTTATGCGAAAAATGACTAATCGCGACTGGACCTACAGTTTAAAGTGGGAACCACTGTATACCTCCACTGCTCTGGATCCCTTCATTATAAGGCCACGACGTTATCACTGCACCATTGGGGAAGAAGCATCACAATAGCCATAACCACTACGCTATGAGGGAAGATCGATATACATACTAATACAGGGCAGGGTAGGCTAGAAATTTCAATTAAGTCGCTTTTAGGGCAAGGTAGAAACCGGGACATGAGAGAGACCAGTGATATTCGAAAATATGACGATCTTTTAGAAAATACTGTGTTGTTGAATTTGTAGAGAGATACAGTTCTGGAGAAGTACTTATTTAAAAGCCAATATACTGTAGCCAGGTTGTAGGGAACACGGAATAACAACATAAAGGAAACATGTGGAGGAGAGCACTGGTGTTTGTTGATAAATTATTTCTTGTAATTTTGGGACATTGAATTAATTTCACTTTGCTTTATATTCTGACATCCTCATTCTACAATAGTATTACTTTATTATGATTCATCTTATCAGTTGCAGCTGACATTTTTTAAATATCAATACATGCAATACTTTTGTCAAGCCTCTATAGAAACTCAAAAATCTGGTTCCTTTAGTTCTCATATCTTTGTTGGCTTTTTGTTCCGTTTAGAATGTTTGGGTTCTGCCTGTACTTATTCTGCTTTGCAAAAAGCCACTTTTTTCCGTACTGCATAATTCTTTCCCAAAAACAGATGGTTCTGTGATTTGTTGCAGTAAATCAGCTCGTCTCTTTATCTTTCATTGACAATTCGCCATGATTTTAAAAAATAAAATTTAGAACAGTGGCTGAAAAAATATTCCCTCTTCTTTCATACCCCAAATATTCGCCGAAATGTCTGTGAAATATAAGAGATTCACGTGATTGTTTTTAAAAATACGGACCCTAAACAAAATACTACACTGGGGAAGATGATCCATAAAATATCCCCCGTGTTAAATGATTTGTGATAGTATCAAATGATGATGAAGTTCGTGTTGAGACAGTAAAACATTTTTTTTTGTTGGTATTTTTACTTCATCATTAAAATGAAGTATTTCGCTTGATCTGAATTTTACACATATTGCAGAAAAATATTTATTATTGGTGAAGATTTGAATCTTGTATAATAAACCCCAGGTGTTAGTTTAAACTGTGAAGGAATGTATTTTTTGTTACTTTATTTTCAAATCTATTTTGTTTTTAAAAGTATTGTTGTCATCAGTGTAGTCAATCGCTATCGAGCAAGTGAAATTTCTTTGACGATATTTCTATTTGCAATACCTGGAACGAAATTGTTGCACAAGTTTCATCATGGTTTGAAAGACAAGAATACAGTTTCTGCCTTCCTTAGATTGAAAAAATGTGCGAATCTACTTAAAAAAAAAAAAGCCAAAGAAAGCTATGATAACATGATCTAAGATCATTATGTGTATACTTTTTACGCATCTTCCAGATGCAAAAAATAATTTGCATGCGTGTGAAGCTTTGAAACAATGTCCAAGTGTACATGCTGGAAACACTTAAAACGTGTTAGTGGACATTTTTACGTTTGATAAAATATGAAATTCATTCAACATACTACATACGAAGTTTAAAACCACAACTGGACTGAAAACAAGGGTTTGAAGTTCTTCAGTGTCCACTTGAAGTGCCTATAGACTTGGTAATTATAGTTGTAAGATATGCTTAAACCACAGTAATTTGTAGCCATGTAGACTGTTCCTGTACTTAAGTTTAAACAATTACTACTGTTACTTGTTTACATATATATATTGGAAATGTAAATATATGTTGCAGATTTATTTCTCTGTCGTTTTCTGTAGGAAATTCAATTAATACAAAAACCTAATTACCAAATGTTATTTTTTTAGAACATGTGTTTAGTTGTTGTAAGAAGTAAATATTACGACATTAAATGTTTATCTTTTCGATACAACATTTGTCTATTAATATTAGTTGTGTATAAAGCTTCATATTCCTTTCCTTGCACCTTATCACACACAACCTTTTATAACTTTTACTTTATACATTTTCAACTATTACCTATCCACTTCCTCTTTAACTCAAATTGATTGATTGGGTTGGTGTTTTAAGTCCACTTTATGCATACTAAGGTTAATTGGGATTGGACCTACAGTTTAAAGTGGGACCAGAACAACTATGTGCTTCCACCGGCTATCGAACTTTAACTTGAATTGTTTCCGTGTCTATGTTATTAAACGAGAAAAAATAAACTCTGAGATGCATACTAGTAACAATGGTAACAGTGTTAAGCCTTGTTTCCATGTTAATAAAACATTAAAATGCTGACCAAGGCAAACTTTTATAGTATAAAAATATACATAAAGGCGTAACGTTTCCACCCTCTAACAGGGTCTTCTTAAGACAAATATTCAGAACAGTTTCATTTATTTTTTTCTTTCTAATATTAGTCTGAAGACGACTCTGTTAGAGGGTGGAAACGTTACGTTCTTATGTATATTTTTTATACTATAAAAGTTTGCCTTGGTCAGCATTTTAATGTTTTATTAACGAGTAACAAGGAGTAGTTAATAGTGCTAAACCGACCTCCGTGGCGGAGTGGTTAGCATTGCGCTCTAAAACGCCAAGGGTCCCTTATTCGAATCCCGGCCTGGGCAAGGATGTTCTTTGAGTGTCCCTTCATCAATTTCATCATCCCATTACTCATCCTCGCCTTCGCGATTAGCCAAAACTGGCAGAGAAGCGAAGTAAAATAAACCAAATCGATCGATTCAATAGAGCTAATACGCTTGTCTCGTTGCTCTAGCAGCCCTCTCAGCACAAAAATCCCGCGACCTCAAGTCTCTTGTTTTTCGCCTCTTTCTGCCACTTTTGGCTAACCGCAATGATGACGATGAATGGTGATTAGATGAAATTGATGAAGTCACTCGCAAAGGTACAGTCACCGGCAATAAAAATGGGACACCTAGATCCTGAAGTACTCGCTGTCCTGCAAGGCGTTGTGTGTGTTGCCTAACTCCACGGCGATACGTGGATTTTAATAGTACATGTTTAATGGCAACTTCTACCTAGAGGCCTGCACAAGACCTGGAGCAGACCCGTTCGCGAGACATCGCTCCTGAAATGCCATGCAACCTGCGCAACACCCTCGCTTGAGCACCTTGACTGACCATCTGCCCAGATCGTTCTTGGCAGGTATCGAAAACCCGCCGGGTACCCGCAGTCATAAGATACCTAGTAGGTCTCAGTGCCTGAAATGCCATGCAACCTGCGCAACACCCTCGCTTGAGCACCTTGACTGACCATCTGCCCAGATCGTTCTTGGCAGGTATCGAAAACCCGCCGGGTACCCGCAGTCATAAGATACCTAGTAGGTCTCAGTGCGTTCATTCAATCAACTGCACGCCCCTCCCTCTGCATGATGTAGTTGCTTCGACTAGAAACTGCACCGGGCGCACACCTGTCTGCAGTGTTGCCAACTGCAATATATTTTCACTACTTAGAAAAGGGAACACAAAGCTTCGTAAGCCACATCGCCCATGAAATGAGATTTACGAATGTTGCTACTCCCCCCCTTTACACACACAGATTGAAATAGGTTTTCCGTGGCACAGGATCCATAAGTACATGTCGTAAACAACCAATATACGTATAGATATATAGTGATATAGGGCAGGACTGAAACATGTCACATTCGACGCTGAGGTCGCGAGTCGAACAACACACTGTTCTACTGCGAACACCAGGGCCAGTGGCATTGCCGTTACCCTCGTTTGAGGGGGGGGGGGGGCAAGTACTTGGATAAACGTGCCAACAACAACAATCACAATAATAGTAATAAAGTAGCATGAAAGGCATTATTATCCTCATAAATCATGCAAAAAGGGGGTGTAAGTCGGTTCTCACGCATTTGTGTTGAAACAGAGGATTAGAAATATTTTTTTCAGCACGTCAATTTCACATTAGCTAATAATGGAAAACAAGCACACAAACTGTTTTTGAAAGAAAGAAAGTGCATGATAAATGCATTCCAAATGTACATACATATAGCATGTAAAATTTCCATCTACAATATTTTCTTTTCACATGGAGCGACGTAAAATAAGAAATACATATGCTAACACTAAATTGTGTACATATTCAAAATTTCATTAAAGCATATATATTATATAAATACATTACATAATCAATTCATCCAACTCGTAACAAACCAACATTAATAGCAAATAATATCAAGGGCCGCCATGGCATTCTCTGTTTTAAAACTTTTCTCACTTAGATCGTTCGGCGCCCAGGGCCGACTCCCGCTACCCCCTTGCTACGGCATTGAACTTGACGAGACTGTATAATATTTTATAATATATTTCTACTTTCATAAAATTTGAAATCAAGGGGTTGCAATTACCCCTCCATTCCCCCTCTGCAGGTGCGCTTGGCCGACTGGAAGGAAAATGCAAGAAAAATATGAAAATTAATTCCATCTTGAGTACCCTTTAGCCCTGCTATTCTTAAATTCTGCTAGCCTGTTTTTTCTTGTACTTTAATGTTTGACCCACACCCTGGCCCCTCGGCTAGACTAAATTTCCGTCTAAGGTTGTGAGCAATGCCCCCTGCCCCCTCTGGTTGCGCCACTGCGTGCCTGGTTAAGGCACCATGCAATGAAAAACAATTAGTTTTCAGTGAGGAGATTTTTGTTTGCTCGATCATTCATTTAGATAAATGAAGCTGTAATATTGCGTGCATTTCCTAGCAATAAGTTAAAAACTGCTTACGCTGAACTGAAATCGCTAAGTATATAAATTCTCCTTGGAAAAGAGAGCTCCTCCTAGGACTTCGTAGGATTTACAAGCTACGTAAGTAGGCAACACTGGCTGAAGCTGTCCACGTGGTGATGAAACACCTGGAGCGACACGCTGCCGGAGGGCTGTTTCCTTCCAGCAGGTTTTGCAGGCGCCCGGGTCTTGTTGAATGCCCAGGTACCTTATAAGCGCAGAGCGCCTTGAAGAGCAAGAACCCGGGTAAAGACGCAAGTCGACTCGTTGCCGTGGGCAGGCGAACAGGTATACCTGTCCTCGCGTGCAAGCGGGCAGCGGGTAGGTAAAAGGCAGACTACGCTGGCCTCTGCTTCTACCACTGCCCTAAAGTTAGGCAACACACACAACGCCTTATAGAGAAGCGAATATTTCAGGATCAAGGTGTCCTGCCGGTCACTCACTGCGTGCCTGGTTAAGGCACCATGCAATGAAAAACAATTAGTTTTCAGTGAGGAGATTTTTGTTTGCTCGATCATTCATTTAGATAAATGAAGCTGTAATATTGCGTGCATTTCCTAGCAATAAGTTAAAAACTGCTTACGCTGAACTGAAATCGCTAAGTATATAAATTCTCCTTGGAAAAGAGAGCTCCTCCTAGGACTTCGTAGGATTTACAAGCTACGTAAGTAGGCAACACTGGCTGAAGCTGTCCACGTGGTGATGAAACACCTGGAGCGACACGCTGCCGGAGGGCTGTTTCCTTCCAGCAGGTTTTGCAGGCGCCCGGGTCTTGTTGAATGCCCAGGTACCTTATAAGCGCAGAGCGCCTTGAAGAGCAAGAACCCGGGTAAAGACGCAAGTCGACTCGTTGCCGTGGGCAGGCGAACAGGTATACCTGTCCTCGCGTGCAAGCGGGCAGCGGGTAGGTAAAAGGCAGACTACGCTGGCCTCTGCTTCTACCACTGCCCTAAAGTTAGGCAACACACACAACGCCTTATAGAGAAGCGAATATTTCAGGATCAAGGTGTCCTGCCGGTCACTGTACACCTATACTCTCTCTCTCTGGTAAGCGTTTAACGGAAGAGAAGGGAAGAGAGCGAGTTGGTCTCCAGTACGCGCTGCTGCAAACGGCTGGTAGCTGCACACACTCAGCAAGATGGGTCGCACCAAAGTTTTGAAGCTCCCACTGTGGGACCGCTGATAACAAAGGCGAGATAGTTTCTTTGAAAATAATATGCACACAACTACTCTGCATTATTGAAAAATAATTAAGACATAATCACATATAATCAACGCTGGCCTTTTGATTCTCCTTTAGAGGGACCAGGTTGTGGAATAGCGCATAATTTTTGAATAACTATAAATGAAGGTGGTTGTAATTTTGCCTGCACCGTCCTCTGTACGACGCTAATTACATTGCATGTAATAAAAGTACGACCCTACATGAGAATATGTACACATTATTATAGATATCTCTATAACTGCGCATTAAGTAAGCTTTAAAGAAAAATCGTAGAGGCTTGAATCGCCATTGTTAGATAAATATCTCGCTCACAATTATGATGCTTTCTTGTACTTCAAGCTATATGTTTAACAGCAGGGATCTCGAAAGCTCTGTTCTCAGTATCTGCCTTTGTCAGTTTCAAGCGACAGCTTCTAACGTGGCAGTTGCTTTTATCAGTTCTTACATAAATGGTTGACAACAGTTTCTCCTTTTTTGTTTAGGGCCTCCCCGATGACGCAGTGCTAGCGTCGTCTCCTTGTAATCAAGGGGTCCCGGGTTCGATACACGGTGGAGGCACACGGCACAGTGGTTCGGATCCCACTTTAAACTGTAGGTCCAGTCCCGATTAGCCTTACTGTGCATAAAGTGGACTTAAAAACACCAAATCAATCAATCAATCCTTTTTTGTTTCTAACATCTTTTGAGTTTACTTGCAACTCGCGATGATTGCAAATTTGTTGTATAGACATAAATAATTTATTTTAAATTATGCAACTTTCCATTTGATTGGTTTACTAGATTCCTTTTATGTAGATTCCTTTGATTTGCATTATTTTTCAGATGTAAGAACCCTTTTGTGATGTGTGTGTGTGTAAAATGTTTGGCTATACAGCAAAGATTTGAACCTCCCTCACATTTTATTCATGAAAACAAATTAAATCAAAATCAATTTTTACTCTGAAGTGGATTTTTCCTTCAGAGTTTGCCCAAATTACATAATAGGCTTTAAGGACAAGAGAGAATAATAAATACTTTGCATATAAAATAAAAAAAAAACAACGTTATAACACTATAGGAAAGCTCTTTAGAATGCTCCTCCAAATCGGACACTGAAATATTCTCACTTAGCACATATCCCTGACTCTGGAGTAATTCTCAATAACGGTTTCTCTACAAACTATTTATTTATTTATTTATTTATTGCGTCTTGTTTATCATGGCGAAGTTAAGGCTTTGTAGCCTTTTCTACCACTTAACCATGTTTACAACAACATTTAAACCATTACATAAAAAGGTAAATTTTAAAATATAAAAAGAGAAATATAAAATTACAAAGAAAAAATTATAGAAAAAATATGATAAGAAAAAAATACATACGGGAATAAAAACCTAACCTATACACACGAACATACAACAAAACACACACATACACACACACACACACACAATCAGATATTCATGACAGTAGTCAGGGATTTGAAATATTAAGGTGAATAAGGATTTTCAGTGTTATTCTGCGCTTAACTGTATGCAATTTATCACTAAAATATAATGTGCTAACTATTTGTGCCCAATAAAAAATGTTTTAATTGCGTCTTAAAGACATATACTGAAGATGAGTTTCGGATTTCGAGGGGCAGTGAGTTCCAAAGACGAGAAGTAGAAACGGTGAAAGATTTTGAATAAAAATTTGAGTTATGAAGGGGGATGAGTAGTTGAGTTCTCCCTCGCGATCTAGTGTCAAGGCTGTGTGATTCGGAAAGCATTGAGAATCTGCTCGAGAGATAAGCCGGTTCCTTTGAACTGATTGCCCTATAGAGAAGGGTGAGGTTGTGTACCTTTCGCCGATCAATTAATTTGAGCCAATTTAGCTTTGTAAAGAAAATGGATAAATGGTCCCTATATTTCAGATCGAAAATAAAGCGGACGCAGGTGTTTTGTACTCGTTGAAGACGTTGAGCGAGATCATCTGGTAATTCGGAATAGACAGAATCGCAGTAATCAAAGTGTGGAAAAACAAGTGCTTGCACCAGTTTGATTTTAATGCTAACGGGTAGAAAATGTTTAAGCCGAACAAGAGCGTGTAATGCAGCGAAGGCTCTTTTACTAGTTAAATTTACGTGATCTGACCATGAGAGATGCTGATTAAACATTACGCCCAGATTTTTGGCTGTTTTACTTAATTTAATAGCTTTCCCTAAGACCATTATGGGCGGGAGGGAAGAAATTTCAAATGCGGAAAGCATTTTTTGTGAACCTATAATAATAGTTTGGGTTTTCGAAGGATTAATTAGTAGCCCATGATTAGCTGACCAAGTACTGATTTTGTTCAGATCATAATTTATATCGCGAATTGAATTTTCAATATTATTTGGAGGAAAGGACAAATAGAGCTGAACATCATCTGCATAGATGTGATATTTACAGTGTTCGAGTGCGTCAGGAATATGGTTAATGTACAGAGAGAAGAGGAGTGGACCGAGGACGGTTCCCTGGGGGACACCGGCGCTGATTGATCGCCACGACGATTTCTCACCAGAGTTGAAGACGCATTGTTGGCGTTCATTAATATACGAACGGAACCAAGCTACGGTTGGGTCAGAGAAGTTGTACAGGAAGGATAGCTTGGATAGCAGGATGTCGTGGTCAATAGTCTGAAAAGCTTTACTAAAGTCCAGAAGTACAAGAATAGTTACTTCTTTAATGTCCATGGCGTGTCTTATGTCGTCCGTCACGTTGATGAGCGCTGTGCAGGTGCTATGGTTGCGCCGGAATCCCGATTGGAGGGGATTCATTAGATTGTTTCGTGATAAGAAATTACGCGTTTGGTTAGTGACAACGTGTTCGAGAGCTTTGGACAGAGCCGGAAGAATACTTATCGGCCGGTGGTCGCCGAGGCTGAGAACTTTGTTTGTTTTCGGCAGAGGGCGAACCTTAGCCAGTTTCCAAATCGACGGGAATATGCCGAAGGACAGGGAGAAATTAAAAATGCCTGTTATAGGAACGAGAACGTACGGGAGAATTTTTTTAATCATTAGAACAGAGATTTCGTCTATTCCCACGGCAGTGGATTTTATTTTATTGAGAGCTGACTGAACGTGTTCTGGCCGAATGGGCGAGAAGAAAAATTTTGGTGCGGTGCCGTGAACGGTGGTCGAAATCGTTCGTATTGTTTCTTCCCTTACATTATTGTCCAGTGTTTGAACTTCGCTGAAATATTCGTTCAACATTTCTATGGAGAAGTTTAATTGATCGTTCCTTTTTTGTTTACCAACTCCTAAAGTTTTCAGTTTTTTCCAAATAACATCCGACTTTTTCTCATAATTCAGAAGATCGTTCGCGAATCGACGCTTTGCTTTCCTGACCTCTTGGTTACAACGATTTCGTAATATTCTGAAACTTTCGAAACTGCCACTTGCCGACTGACCGCGCTTTACGTCCCTCCGATGTTTGCCGTAGGCGCGATCCCTGGCTGCCATGAGCTGCCGCAGGTCGTCCGTCAACCACGGACAAGGGGGGCGAGAGACGCGTTTCTTTTTCACCGGGGCGTGCTTGTCGTACAGCCGGAGAATGAAAGTGTTAAGGAGATTCACCTGTTGGTCGAGAGTGGGCAACGTGCTGATTTCGTGCCATGGGAGAAGGGCGGCGTCGGCAGATAATTGCGCATCGTTTATGTTTTTAATGTCTCTGTAACATACAAGTTTGGCTTTGTACTTGGGAACGCGCAGCTCATAAGATAAAAATATCATGTCATGGTAAGAGATTCCGGGTACTGGGGTTTGTCCGTGACTTACTACACGTGATGGACTGGAAACAAGAATTAAGTCGATCCACGATTCAGAGGTTGGAGTGTGGTGAGTTGGATCGAGAGGACAGATGGAAAGGTTCAGAGCAGACACCGTGTCCCGGAACGACGTGACTTCTTTCTTTGTGCTGCAGAGATCGATATTAAAGTCCCCCAAAATTATCGAATGTTCATAGTTGGGCAAGAAATTCCCGATTTCATTTTCGAAGTTGACGAGGGAAGTGCAAGGAGGTCGGTACACTACGGACAAAAGAACCTTTTGTTGTCTTACGGTGACTTCGAGTATGAGGAATTCGGAAGAATAGTTATATTCTCCGCGAGATTCTCCTATTACTTTTGCGTTAATGTCTTCCCTTAGATATATTGCTACTCCCCCGCCTCTTTTTCCGATCCTGTCTCTCCTAAAGAGTTTAAATCCCGCCACATGCACCAGATCGCTCGAGAGGGACTCTCGCAGCCACGTTTCGGAGATTAAAAGAGCATCGATATGTTTGAGCGTGGAAAATATATTTTGGATCTCGAGGAAATGTTTGAGGGCGCTCTGGGCATTTATGTGCGCTACATTGAGGTTGCCGGCGGCGAAAGTTGACCTGGGTTTGGGAAAAAAGTTTACAATCGTCTGCCGTGAAGGGGGTGGGGAGGGGTCGGTCACACTTCCTGGGGAGAGGGACAAGTCTCCGAGTTCCGTAAATGGGCTGGATGGGGGCGTTGCCAAATTTACAGTGACCAAATTACCGGTTCCAGCCATCGCAGAGAGTTGAATTTCAATTTATTGGATGATCCGGAAAGGCATGCTATGTAAGGAATTATAAGTCTACTTACCAAGGCGGCAGAAGAGATGATGTTTGCAGAACACTGAAAACCCTTTGCAACACACTTAAACACACACACACGCAGATAAACATATACACTAACACGGAAACACAAAAAACAATAACAAATATATGTAGAAAAGAAACTTGCACAATGTATGCACAACACAGTTTTAAAATGGACGCTGAGCTTTTTTATGTCCATGTCTCAGGGTGTCCTTTCCCCTCCACGTTCACTCGATTTTTTGCAAGTCCTCCATCGTCGTGACCGAGATCTTATGCCCGTTGCTACGAAGTATAATGATCCTTCCATCCTGGGTCCAGACGTTCCTGGGGCCGTGTTGGTCCTTAGACCTCTGCAGCACCTGATGTCGAGCGGCCGTCAGGGATTCTGTCAGAAGGAATCTTGATCCCTTCAGAGCTTTCTTTCTCTTCCATATAGAATCTCTCGTACGGTAACTGCAGAGGCGGAAGATGATGGGCCTCTTCCCGGACTTCACTGCGTCCGCCACTGTTCTCCTCTGGGGACCGATGCGGTGGGAACGTTTCCCGCGAGAATATATTTGTTTTGTGGTTGTTTTACGTCGCGACGATAAAGATGGGTGGTGAATTGACATAACAAATTAATGAACAAACGCTGACACTTCATTATCTAATATTTGAACCTAGAACCAGCGCCATCTTGGTGCGCTGTTCTAATCGTAACGTTACGGTGAGTGAGTACAGAATGATTTTTACATACAAACATGTTACGTTCTTTTCTTGTGTTGTAACCCATCAACATCATTAAGTCTTTCTCATAACCATTAAATGGAAAAATGCCTTGCTGATAAGATAGATGCTAAAAACATGCAGACCATTTTTTTTTCTTTTTGCAAATTTGAGAGTTTTTGCCACGAGGAGATTTGTTATTTCCCACAGGAGTAGGTGAAGAATGGGGAAGTAGGAAGATCTTATGTCGCTGGAATCCCAAGTGGGACGAGACTGCTCTCAAGTGAGCAGTTTAACATGAAAAACAGCCAGATTTCCTCCATTTTAAGAAACAGTTTCAAGTAAAACATTGACTTCTAAACGAAGATTGTTCCAGCTTTGAAACTAGTCATAGGGGAGAGAGGAAAGTGAAGAGTGGGCAAAGGGGGAGCAAACGATCTTTACGCGAAAAGCAATTCTGCTTATGTACTTCACATTAATCTCGCAACGCAAACTGAAAAAGCCATACTTCATCGTTTTCTAGATGGCAATTCATTATCTACCGGTGATAGCGTTAATCTATCCTTTTGCGGAACCATTTAGTTTTGAAGAAAATTAGAATGAAGCTACATCCATATCTTTTATGAAGATACTCTGTCCCGGGTATCTCTGGAGGAAGAGAACGAAAACTCGTCTCTGCGAAAGTAGTGATGCGAGATGGCTCCATCAATGAACACGTGGATTGCGTGGGGGGAGAGGAGAGAGCCACTGATGTTACCAGCCTTCGCAGCAGTGTATACTGCCTCGCTCTGCCCACTCGACCCCTCCCTTCTTTTCTCTGCCGCTATGCGCTGCCTTGCTACACAGATTCCGAGGATAGAGTATAGCTATATGTATGTATGTATATACCCGTGTGTGTGTAATTAGCCTATCAGCTGAAATTTACTTTTAATATTTGTGTAATATTGTGGGTTATCATCCTATTGGATATATATTTTTTTCAAATCAGTTGTTTGGAACGTGTTATTCAAATATGGATTTTAGGAGGTATGGACGAATCGATATGGTAATTATTGTTTGCAGAGTTTCCGCATGCCCTTGTGCTATGTAATTCTCCTCGAGGCCAAATTGTTGCAATGTGTGGGAAGATGAAAGCATCCATAGAGAGATTCCATATTTCCTCTCCGTAACGTTCATATGGGAGTTTGAGTTAATATAAATAATATATGTGTAAATACGGTACAAGTATACGTTTAAGAACATGTGTCAATTTGCAGAGTGGTTACCACAGCCTACGACGCCAGGGGTCCCGGGTTCGAATCCTGGCCTGGGTTTTCTTTGCGAGTGTCTCTTCATCAATCTCATCATACCATCACTCATTCTCATCTTCGCGAATAGCCAAAAGTGGGAGAAAAGCGAAGTAAACTAAACCAAATCGATCAATCAGTCAATGTGTCAATTAATTTTAATTGGCCTACAGTCTTTTCCCACGAATAAGGTGACGAATTTGTAATAGAGATGTCGAATCCAAATGCATATGGTATTATCGAATTCTAAATTACTACGTAGTTACTATTATCAACATCTGTACTAAATGATTGAAATATAGCCTAAAACGCCTTATACATGGGTTGTGAAAATTCGGGCAGGTTGTTGCACAAGGAGGCTACAAGTCAATCCGTATATATAATTTAACCCGTTACTCATTGTGCTTATGCACAAAAATATTATCTGCTGCAGTAATGGCGTCTGAAGTTCAATCCCGGAAAGACACTGATACTTTAGCATATCGGGAGTTGGAAATACGGTACGGAAAGAAATTTCTACCGTATATTAAATGTTATTTTTAATTTTTGTTATTTAGTTTCACGTGTCTGCCACTTTTGGCTAATCGCGACGATGGAAATGAGTGATGATATGACGAAATTGATGATGAACGCCCATGCATAGAGCAGGATTCGAATCCTAGCGCGCTGTGCTAACCACTCCGCCACGGAGATAGGCTTTGTCCGTCATCTTCAAACGCTTTGACCGATTTCACTCGGCTACATTACTAGATCAGTAATAGAACATATCTTGTAGCCGTATAAATTTCAGTTCAAAAACTCTTAAATTTTCCAGCAGTAATGGTCACAATAATTGTTCGATCCCCTTCCCCTTAATCATGAACGACGCATTGTATTAGAGAGTTTTGATTAGCCCTTAGATGCATAACCAGGAGTTCCGAGGGTTTCGGTTATATTACGCACAAATGTGTGTACTCCGAAATTAGTAGAAAATTAAGTGTTTTTTTTATCTCCAAAAGTTAAAAACAGGGTTGTTAAAGGTCCAGGAACTCATAAATTCTAATGGGTTCTATTGGGTTCCGCTGCAGGACCGGAACCTTTTTTCTCGCACAATTTAAATTGCGAGTTTTGCGTATTTTTACATTGAAAAAAGGTCCATGGACCGTATTTTAATTGTTCCTGGACCGTATTTAAATTAATGTGGGAAAAAAGGTTCCTGGACCGAATTGAAATTGATCCGGAAAAAAGGTTCCTGGACCGTATTTAAATTGATTCAGAAAAAAGGTTCCTGGACCGTATTTAAATTGATTCAGAAAAAAGGGTTCCTGGACCGTATTTAAATTGATCCGGAAAAAAGGTTCCTGGACCGTATTTAAATTCATTCAGAAAAAAGGTTCCTGGACCGTATTTAAATTGATTCAGAAAAAAGGTTCCTGGACCGTATTTAAATTGATTCAGAAAAAAGGGTTCCTGGACCGTATTTAAATTGATCCGGAAAAAAGGTTCCTGGACCGTATTTAAATTGATTCAGAAAAAAGGGTTCCTGGACCGTATTTAAATTGATCCGGAAAAAAGGTTCCTGGACCGTATTTAAATTGATTCAGAAAAAAGGTTCCTGGACCGTATTTAAATTGATTCAGAAAAAAGGGTTCCTGGACCGTATTTAAATTGATCCGGAAAAAAGGTTCCTGGACCGTATTTAAATTGATTCAGAAAAAAGGTTCCTGGACCGTATTTAAATTGATTCAGAAAAAAGGGTTCCTGGACCGTATTTAAATTGATTCAGAAAAAAGGTTCCTGGACCGTATTTAAATTGATTCAGAAAAAAGGTTCCTGGACCGTATTTAAATTGATCCGGAAAAAAGGTTCCTGGACCGTATTTAAATTGATTCAGAAAAAAGGTTCCTGGACCGTATTTAAATTGATTCAGAAAAAAGGGTTCCTGGACCGTATTTAAATTGATCCGGAAAAAAGGTTCCTGGACCGTATTTAAATTGATTCAGAAAAAAGGTTCCTGGACCGTATTTAAATTGATTCAGAAAAAAGGGTTCCTGGACCGTATTTAAATTGATCCGGAAAAAAGGTTCCTGGACCGTATTTAAATTGATTCAGAAAAAAGGGTTCCTGGACCGTATTTAAATTGATCCGGAAAAAAAGTTCCTGGACCGTATTTAAATTGATTCAGAAAAAAGGTTCCTGGACCGTATTTAAATTGATTCAGAAAAAAGGTTCCTGGACCGTATTTAAATTGATTCAGAAAAAAGGGTTCCTGGACCGTATTTAAATTGATCCGGAAAAAAGGTTCCTGGACCGAATTGAAATACGTTACAGATAAAAGGGTTGTTTACGGTTCAGAACCCATTTACGCTTGCTGATTTTCTCGGTGTCGCGTCGTTTGCGCCGAGTCATTTGCGCCGAGGCTTCTTATCGGTTCATTTGCGCCTGGGCATATTCGAGATCTTCCTTGGCTGGTTTTCTCACAATCCAGTGTGTCATCACCGCCGCGCGCACATGTGTTTATGGGCACATGGTGCATAGTGCATGAAATCAAACAAACGTGTGTTTATGACGTTGCACAGCTGTGTTTAGACTGAAATGTTAAACCTAATCAGAGAGCCAAATATGACTTTTCTTTGCTTATTTCAAAAGACGTTACACAGGATTACTTGTATCAATTTTATTCCAAACACAAAATACATAAATCAGCCTATTTACTATTAATCATTTATACACTACATATAATCGTTAAAACATTGTAAATACAGTATTGTTAAAATATTGCAATCATTCTACAAGTACTACGTATATGTACACTTTGGAAGCAATATAAATATGCCAGTCTGTTACACTTAATTATTATACACTACATAAAATGGTGAAAAATATTATAAATACAGTGTTATATTTTGCAAACATTATATAAGTGATAGCTACGTATATATAAACACAACATCTCGATACACTACAATAATACAAACGTTATTTGAATTCTTGTAATTATGCAAATGCTCGAAGGCATCCTCGAAGATCGACGAGCTTCTGTACTTCGAAAGAACACACTCAACACGTTTGTCCATTTCGATGTATTGATATTTTCTTCTCTTCCCAGCCAATAGACCCAATTCTGCCATCTCAATTGCAGACGAGTTTCTCTTTGTTTCCGCCTTTAAGGCTTCAAGCAGCACGTAAACATTGGGTTGCCTTTTCCCGATGACTTTGTTAATCTTTGAATGTCATGACTCAACGACATTATTTGTCCTGTGTCTTTGGTTGCAACAGTTCCACACAGATATTGGAACATGTTCGTTCTCCACCCACTGTTCCACGAAGTAGTCATTAAACAACTGGATCTTTGGATCGAGTGGAGAACTGTCCATGATGAGTAGGAATCCCTCTTCTACTTCTGATTCAGGAATCGGAGACAGAGTGGCACACATTTTGATGTGCATTCTAACAGCTTCGTCCTTCTTGTACATATCAACGAGTACTAGTCGTTGAACGTTTCTCCAAATTGCTTGTTTAAAGTGGAAATTGCATCCAGAAATGTGTGACAGTGGGAACACGTTTCTTAACACCTTAAGTACTGCACTTTCAAAGTCTAGCTTGATAACTTTCGGATTAATCTCAGGACAGTAGTTCTTAATGAACGAAAATAATCTTTGATAAGTTCTTTCAGTTTTGTCCGGAAGTAAAGCATAAACTACTGGTGCTAAGTTAGTAGCAGTATTCGTACTACCGATGTAGATATGGAGGGTATACAGCTGATAAAACTGTTTGGAGCAGACGCTAAATGTGCCATCTAAAAATACGGTTTCTGAGGTTGCTAAAACATCTTTGGATCGGACACTAGGAAAATCTAACAACCGCTGTCCATTTTCCGTGTCGTCAAGGTACAGAAATGGAGAACCGTCATTAAAATACTTCAAAGATTCTGGTAAAGTGAGATGATCTGCATCTGGTGCATCTTGTTGAACACCTAAAATCGATCTCCTTATTCTGTTCAGGGTACACTTCTGTCTGTCGTAAACAGGAACGTTACTAACAATATCCAAACCTCGGTCTAGACATTCATCCATTTCTTGTCGGAATATTTGCCAAACAGGCGTTAACACTTCTTCACGAACTCTCTTCTTGCAATTCGTGAGTTTCTTCTTAATTTCAAGCCCAGTATGGTCTGTCACACATGTATGTTCCGGGATGCTCACATCTTTGACGATTAACACACCTCGACATTTAAGTTTATCCTTTTCCTTAACGCACACCTGAAAGAAGAAAAACATTGCAACATTAGGTCTCAAGAATTTTATGATCAGATGTAACACACGTTTTCTAATAGGTATAAATGTTTACATGTGGAAATTTGCTTACACAAACTATCGAACCATCCTTGTTCTCCCTCATCTTCCTATACTGCTGGCCTTCGTAAATAAAGGACGGCTTTCCACGCTTTGTTTCTATCATGTCCATATTCTCAGCCGTCTTGTCTCTCTCAAGTCTCAGTTTTACATAAATACTAATTTCCCAATGTAGAACCCTCATATATACGAGTACTTTCATCTTACATTCATTTACCAATCACCTTCTTTTTCAATCAAAGATAAACACAGCTACAGCTGGGCAACGTCATAGGCACACGTGCGCGCGGCGGTAATGACACTCCGGATTGTGGGAAAACCCACCAAGGAAGGTCTTGGCATATGTCGCGGCGGAAATGAACCGATAAGAACCCTCGGCGCAAATAACTCTGCTGAAGCGACACGGACTCAATTTTCTCTTCTGGACCGGATTAGAATTTATTTAAAATTCCTGGACCTTTAACAACCTTGGTTAAAAACTCATACTCTTAATACAATTTCGTCGAAACTGAATACAAAATAATATATTTGACATAATCGAATGCTCAAAAGTGACAACCAGAATGTAGTCATTATTTTGTGATCATGGTCTGTATCTATATACAATTACCATGGTATTGCTGGTTGTATGAAAAGCCGGTAGTTTTGAGTCTTTTACCTGTTTCAAACCTCTGTCAAATACAAAATGCGGTACTGTAGCCTAATTAGAAGAAAACTAGGAATCCGAGAGTATTAATTGGGAGAACACCAAAAAAATTAACATTTCAGAAAGGAGTATTAGAATATGAGTAAATAGAATGTGAATATATCAGTTCAGTCAATTTCCGCTACGTCATTTTTAACAGTGTAGCTCAATTAATTTTAGAAGAGAAGTTCGTAAGATATGAAAACTTCGGTATCGCTCAAATGATTTCATTAAAACATTTCCGCAAGGAATAGTATCAAATATAAATTCTATAGATTTTTGATGAGATGTATGGAAAGAAGGATTATTTACACAGGGAAATGAAAGCAGATAAGAGCCAGATGGTAGCGTGGGCAGCAGATTGGACTGTCGGAGAAAAGACAAATGACGCAAATCGTGACTTCATTATTACATGCTTGGATGCGAATCTGATAAGTCTGCGTCTTTTCTTTGCAAGAGACAAAATGACATTATTTAGTTCACGAGTGTCCATAATTTTCAACTGGGCCTCCCCGATGGCGTAGTGGTTAACGACGTCGCCTTGTAATCAAGGGGTCTCAGGTTCGATACCCGGTGGAGGCGCATAGTGGTTCGGATCGCTCTTTAAACTGTAGGTTCAGTCCCGATTAGCTTATCTGAGAATAAATGGAGTTAAACTTAGAAAAGGAGAGCATGCTATTTATTTGTAGTCTTTCTTTATTGTTAAAATATTTGTTTTATTATCATTATTTTACTAATATCAATTTAATTACATTAAAATAATGAACGAAATTTTAAGTTTCTATAAGCTGATTTTTTTAAATGATGAAATAGGACTTATTGTTTTCCTTGTTAATAAATTATCACAAAATCATTAGTAAAAGTAAATTATAAATGTGACCAATTTTTTTTTTTTTTAGTTAGTAGAATGTTTAACTTGGTTCAGTCTATTTCTATGTTACTTATCCTTGTGGGCGTAGGCATCAGAGTTTATATTTAGTAATAAATTTAGCATGCAAAAATAAACTATATTAATATTGTACATATTATTGCTAAATTACGAGAGAGTTGATAATTACATATCCATACACGATTGTTATTCTTACTCGGAACTCATTAACGTAATAGAACATGTGATCCAGAAATAATTAGCATAATGCAGTCAAGTTACAAGATGCATTGGATGACTGGATAGCGAATTATTAACCATTTGCATATCGCTCTGTTATTCATTGCTGGCGGTGTATTGTATGTGGATTCTCTAGCGTGTGTACTGTGAGTGACTCTTGTTTTCACCTCATAGTGTAGTGTTATGTTATTCGTGTTAAGTTATTGTGACTCGTGTATTTAATGTTTAGCAACGCAAATTATCTCATACATTTTTTAGAGAGAGAGAGAGAGAGAGAGAGAGAGAGAGAGAGAGAGAGAGAGAGAGAGAGAGCATAGATAATATTTAACTGAAGAATCATATCATTATTTTAAAAGTATAATGTGAATGTGCAGGAATTATGAAGAAGTACCAGAGGTCCTGTCGGTATCGTGTTCGAGACCAGGGTACGATTTCCGAGGTCGATGATCTCGATTCATTTTCAGATATTGTTCCTGAATAAAGTGGCTCTGTGTCTCACTTAGCCTCAATGGGTATCTGGAGGGATAAAGGCAGCGAGAGCGTAGTGCTGACCACATCACCTCCACTATGTTCAAGACTGATAATGCGTGGAGCTCTACCTCCGAACCTACTATGTACACCTTCATGGTTTGGAGCAATGCAAAGGTCTCCGATGGCGCAGTGGTAGAGTCGTCGCCTTGTAATTAAGGGGTCTCGGGTTCGATACCCGGTGGAGGCACATAGTGGTTCGGATCCCACTGTAAACTGTAGGTCCAGTCCCGATTAGCTTTAATGTGCATAAAGTGGACTTAAAACACCAACTCAATCAATCAAGCTATGCAAAGTTTTATCTATATGTACAGCGCCAGCAGAGTAAAGGACTCAAGATGATCACTGTATTTGAGAGCTACTGATGGCGTAGTGGTAACGTCGTCGCCTTGTAATCAAGGTGTTCTGGGTGCGATAGCCGGTGGAAACAAAGTGGTTCGGATCTCACTTTAAGTTGTAGCTCCAGTCCCGATTAGCCTATTTGTGCATAAAGTGGACTTAAAACTAAAATTCAAACAAAACCTCTGTGTGGTATTGGTCACCACTATCTACGTCGAGAGCCTGCAAAATCTTATTTCTGTAAGTGCTCTCATGACTTGGTCCTAAGTTCAGAAAATATTCTTGTCTTTAATGTTGAGGATTCAAAATACAGTGGAGCTGATTCAATACTTGTGGAGCGAAAAGCTGGACTTTCTAGTAACATAATTTTAGGTACACGTCCAGAAAGAGTAGATATAGGTACAGTTACCGGCAATAAAAATGGGACGCCTACGTTCTGAACTACCCGCTAGCCTGTAAGGCGATAGGTGTGTTGCCTATCTCTGCGACCATAAGTGGATTTTAATAGCAAATTTTCAATGGCAACTTCTACGACCGCTGTAGATTTAGGCAACACACACAACGCCTTGCAGGGAAGCGAGCATTGCAGGATCTAGGTATTCCATTTTTATTGCCGGTGACTGTATATAAGATGAGGATTTTCTCGCTAGGGGAGGAGAATTCATGCCGAGTTCTGAGGGATCCATAATATAGGTTTTCTGGGAGAATTATATTTGTTTGCTCACAACGGTGGAGTTTGTATTTAAGTCCACTTTAAGCACAGATAAGCTAATTGGGACTGGACATACAGTTTAAAGTTGAATATCCACAACGTTGGGAGTATCTGTAATAGAACAATTTGAATTACTATTCTCCCTTGCCTAATTTTTCTTTAAATACATCGCACATTTCATAAATTTTCATATTAATTCAGATTATCACTTGTCATCAATATTACTTTCAAATTTTAATATTTTTATTGTTCTGAGAACATCAAAATCTGACTTACAAATTTAATATTGTTGTCAAACCATTACGTTAAGCAATTTATTCAATTTTCTTTCAATTTTTAATGGGGGTTTGTGGGCTTCATGGAGGACCTGCTCCTTATTGAATACGTCCAAGCCAAGATTGAAGAGATTCGCGAGCCATCTTTGGAAAAATATCACACAGAACACCATTTCTTTTCTGTACCAGAATGAACGATGACGTCAAGAAATACCCACCTCCCCATAGGTTTCTAGTTCCTGAATTCTGAACTGTTTGTGGTCAACTTTCCTTTCATTCTCGACTTCTTTCTATTCTTCTTATTGTGACGGTCTCCAGCCCGGCTTTTTGTTAAACCCGCGACTCCCGTGATGAAGAATGTATCAGATTTCTCTGTAGTTGAAACTAGACGACTTAAATCTACCGTGGCCCTTCGGTGGTTTTATGTCGCAAACACTTTCGCCACTCAATAACTTGACTCGCCACAAAAGCTCTCCCGAAGCAACCGCCCGTGGAGAAGAAGCTTGGAAATTCTGGCGGCGAAAGGCTCTGAATTCTCCATATTCTTTAGAGTGCAACAGTACTTTGAATTCCCTCGCGACGGAGGCCGTGCAACCCGACAAATAGGAGCTCTGGCGCGAAGTTTTCGAGCTCCGGATGTAGTGTTTTGATTTAAGTACCCGAGAGTGGTGTCTTCATCTCAATAATGAGAAAACACGTTTCCTTGGATCCCCAGGCTTGCCATCCGGATAGAATCACGGATCCATTTGAGAAGCGCTGAGACTGCGGACACGGGGTACTTGTCTGTGACGCAGCCAAACTCAGCTTCGAATGATCTGGAGTTCTACATCATCATTTCTTGAAGGCTTTTCTTGAAAGCCTGGGCAATCAATACATCGACCTTGCGCCACGATGTCTCTGAAGAAAATATTCATAATACACAGATTTTTTAAGACAAAACAAATTTACCATGATTATATTTAGTGTTAATGCATAACAATGATGTACAATAGGGTTCGGAACTTGACAACAAATAATTTTTTTCCTGAGCCTTGAAAACAATGCTAAACTTGATATCCATCCATTTCCCCTCAGTATGAACCAGAAAACGTTATTTTTATTTTGCATTTTTTTCAATTTTTCTGTCTTTTTGGCTTTTAGGTCATATTTCAGTATTTTTGTTGTTTTTATTGCATTTTCTTAATTTTTGAGGCTTATTTTTCTCCTCCCTTCTTGTTTCGTGAATTTTAAACGCATTCCTAGTATAACTTACACATTTGAATTTCCTGACATGGTTCTTTTAGCAAGTTTGCGATTAATCTAAAATACAACCATTGGGAAAGTACAATATTATTTTAACTGAAATGTTTGGCAATGCATTAAATACTTTATTGTGGTAAATCTAATTTTGTTCCAGAAAGCTTAAAATACTTGTGTGAAGCCTACTTGGAGGTCCCCTGGTGGCCTCTATTATACCTTTAATCTGTGGTTTTAACGTAAAATTAATCACAATGTTTAAAAGAATATAATCTGATGTATGCGAAACACAACCGCATTTTCAGATGCTGGCCGACTACTGTATCTTGAAAAGTTCACTCTGAAAGAAAATTAATGACTCATACAGAAAAACCTTGTGGTCTATTTTATGTAACCTTGAAGTAAAAATAAAGAAAACTAGATTAGCACTTACTTGCTTTCATCCCTTTGTTTCAGTAGTTTTCACCACCAAACAACGGGTCTTATTGAATTATTCAACTACTCACTTTGTAATTTATGAAAAAAAAAACAGCTTTCATTATCAGAGCGAAAATTATTTTTAGGCAATTTTTTAAGAATTTTAAGGTCATTTTTTTACATTGTTTTAGGTCATCAACTTCCGAGACCTAGTTATAAGCAATGTTTTCTACTCAGGGGTAGAAAAATACAAGCAATCGCCATGAAGCCTGAAAATTTTCACCTGGCGCCAGAACTTTGAAATTCAGTTCTAAATATATGAATATATGTCGAGTTCGGTTATGAAAATTTCCATTACCTTTTTTTAAAAAAGGACTACAGTATGTATTATTTAATGTTTTTGTTCTGCATCACGTGTATCATTAAATCAGAATAATAAACAAGTCATTATAAATTTTTGCTAGCAGATAAAATCTGCAGCGATATGGTAGAGTCGGCCATGATGTTACCAGTTGAGCCTTCTTTAGGAAGAACACTCCGGCGCAAGAATTAACTACTTTTAATCCAATCTTTTGTTAATTCTTATTAATAAAATTCTTATGTTCTAGAGAAGAAGTTTCGTGAAAAAACAGAAATAAATGAATTCCAGATTCTACATTGCATCCAAAGAGATGAAGAATAAATTGAATTCAAAAGCAATGAACTTTGTGAACACTTTTTTCGTTAGGCTTTATAATCAGTTTTATTATTATTTGCAGGGTGATGGAATTTTTCCAGCGCCACTTTTCCATTCTCTTGCCTTTAAATAATTACACAGAGCTTAAGCTTTCTGCATTAACCGCGTAATACATTTTCGACACAGCGTTCATACATCATTGTGCGATTATTGCTGGTCATTTTATTTCGTTCTTTTGAAATTGATGACAAAGGATTGCCATTACATAGGTGACAAAGATGTCCGACACAAAGCACGAGAACTGCACAGTTCAAGTAACCGAAATCGAGTGGGATAACACATATCTGTCTATATTACTTGTTTGAGCACGGCAGACTGAATTAAAAGAAGCATACAGTATTAACATCAGGCGGCTTGATAAACAGCCTACGCTGTCGTAACAGAAGAGCCGTTAATATTACGTGTAAAGCTCTGAAAAGAAAGTTGGCTTCAGTTTCTAGCGCCAAAATCTTTCATTTGGTCTAGAATGCTGATTTCATATTAAGTATAAAGTTCAAGTGTACTTATATCTTTATATTAAGTATTTGCGTTTCTATTTGTGACCTTTATTTTAATTATTATATGTTGCTCTATTAGCTCATTGCACATGTGGTGGTGTTTAATTAATTCTACGTTTGCGGGTTTATATTATTATTAATTATTTGCATTGATTGAGTTATTTGTTTTATTTGGCTTTTCTGCCACCTTTGGCTAATTACCAAGATGAGGATGAGTAATGATACAATGAAATAGATGACATGTCCAGATCGGGATTCGAACTCGGAACCCCTGGCGTCGATGCGCGCTGTGCTAACCTCTCCGCCACGGAGGCCGACTGATTAATGATTTTATTATTGTTGTTTCTTACAAATGATTGATTGATTTGGTGTTTTAAGTCCACTTTATGCACAGTAAGGCTACTCGGGACTGGACCTACAGTTTAAAGTGGGATCCAATCCACTACGTGCCTCCACCGGGAATCGAACCCGGGAACCCTTGATTACAAGACGACGTCTTACAAATGAAAAGTGAGCTGGTGTGATTGATCGTGCAACTAGATCTACAAAGATTAGATTGATTTATTGATTGCTTTGCTTTATTTCACTCCGCTTTTTGGCTAATTTGCGAAGGTGGAGATGAGTGATGATATGATGAAATTGATGAATGGACACTCACAAACATCTATGCCCAAGCCGGGATTCGAATCCCGGACCCATATACAAATATTAGAGATGACAGACACGTAAGTTTCGAAATTAAAGAATGGCAATTGTTTGGATCGATTTAAGAGTCTAGACGGACGAGTTACACCAGTGGTGAGGTTAGAATATTTTGGGACCGTTGGAGGGGAGAAAACAGGACGGTCACCTTGGGCGTTGACATGAGAGAGGGCGCCGAATAACATAAACTTGAAAAGTCCAAACTTAGCGACTTGCATCCCATGAAATATTCTGAACGATACATAAACATATTTTCACCATTCACAAACATCATGTACGTACCTACGATGCCAGGGGTCCCGGGTTCGAATCCCAATCTGGGCATGGGTGTCGGCGTGTGTCCCTTCATCAATTTCATCATGTTATCACTCATCATCATCTTCAAAATTAGCCAAAAGTGGCAGAAAAGCGAAGTTTAAAAAAAATCAAATCAACCAATCAATCAAACACCATGTTCATGGAATTCATCCAAGCAAAAGTCTTGAAAAAAACTGGAATAATCTTAAATACCGTGAGAAGGTTTTTTTCTAGATACTTTGGCAAAGATCTAGAAGTTTTCTTTTGCAGTTTCAGTATTCAGAAAGTTCCTTTTTTTCCTCCAAGATTGCTCTAGACGCTTTCGTAATAAATCACATCCGACGGTCTCAAAAGATCCAACTTGGTGTGGTCATTTTATGGAGAGCAATTCAGCTTGTCACTACGAAGGCCCGGCCAGGATTAGATCGACAAAAGATAAAAGCCGGAAGTTGAGATTCCCAAAATCCTCCGGACAGAGGGAATGAAAATGCAACGGCTGCCTTCCTACAGCCTCCACAATGGTCGCCGGAGTGCCCGAAGGAGAAGAGAAGCCATTGCTGCTACTCCACCGTGAAAGACGAGAATTAAAAATTAGGAAAATTCAAGGAAAGTAACGTTGGAGAGATTCGACATTAGACAAGGTGAAATTGCGTTTGAAATCCGCAGCGAACGTTAGCTTTATGTTCTTAACGTAATGAGACTTGGGGTCAGTTGTGGATGTAGAATGGCTTTCGAGCAGAGAGCCTTTTCCTTTCTGGGCAATATAGACTCGAACCAAACTTCGTGAAAAGGAATTGGCAAAAGTTCGTGGTTCTGGTACTTGTAGAAGGGCTGGGAATGATCAATCGAAAAATCCCGAATTTCTGTCTTCCTTATTCTTGATTTTGCTTGCGAATTGCAATTAAGATAAATTCCTCAACTAGTTTTGCACACTTTCGTACTCTTCATTAATTATTTCAGTGAATTCTAGACTCTTTCTCAACTTTGAAAAAGTGTTCGGTGATCTCTGATCCCACATTAAAGAGACATTTTCACAGATATTCTACGTTTGTCCCCTATTACTCTTGCAGCATAATTTATAACAATTTTGAACAGACAGCTGTAGACATCCGTGGCGGAGTGGTTAGAACCGCGCACTAAGACGCCAGGGTTCCCGGGTTCGAATCTCGAACCGGGTATGTGTGTTCTTTGTGAGTACCCCTTCATCAATTGCATCAAATCACTCATCCTCATCGTTGCGATTTGCCAAAGCCGCAGAAAAGCAACGCTAAATAACAAATAGGAAATCAACGCGACATTTTGAAATACAACTGCGTGTGCTGGTTACGGAGATAATCGAATCCACGTTCCCGGCAGCGCAAGCGCCATTTACTGACTATTGCAGTTTCCATTACATTAAAGGCATGCACAATCAGGATGGTAACCTTATTTTCCGATCTACTCTCGTACATTGAAGTGATTTTCAAAAATGTACGAGAGGTATCGTAATGGTTAACTACATTAAATGTTGAACAGTAAAGATTCCACATCCAAAATTGGCGACAAAACAGTACGAATGTTACAAATACTTAAAGGTTAGGGCTGACGAACAGTTTATACTTAAGGAAGAAAGTCGCACCTGGCCAGGCAATTTGCTGTTTCCAGAACTTTCGTTTCCCTGAACTGAATTGACTTACCTTTATGGATGAAGAGGAAACAAGTTACAACTTCAACTTCAGCTCCTTATTGTTTTGGGAAAATAGTCTTGACTACGAAAGTATCTTCGGGGAGAAGAAAAATCAATTGACATCAAAATCAGCTTTCTGTATGACTGGCTCAACGCACGAGAGGCCAGGTTTTCCTGTTCTCTCGATTCCGTTGAGCACATTTTAGGCCGTGGAACGTGAAAGAAAACTAACAGGTTTTTCGAAATGCTGAAGATTTTCATTTTTTTCGCACGTCGATTGTTTGTTTATTTCCCTAAAGGCTGCAGATGACATGCTTTTCAATAAACATGAAAATCTGCAGATATTAACAGTTCTGGAGTTTCCTTGTTCGTCGGAGTGCAAAAACTTACGGACCAGAGTTCTGAGTTTGCAATGGTAACTGCACGGATACAACTACAACGATATTACTGTTCAGATTTAATAGCTATAACTTAGTTGTTACTATTTATTTATTATGAATAATAGCTTATAAATTACAATCAATAAGATTTTCTGTACAACATATCGATGGAAATACTGGTTTGATCTACATAATTTTCAACTTTAAACTTTTAAAAACCTTATTAACTATAACACCATTAAGCCTTGTTTCCATGACATGAAAAACTCAATATGCTGACCAAGGCAGAAATTTATTTTATTATAAAACAAATGTACTTGGTGCAGAGTCTGAAGAAGACCTTGCTAGAAGGTTGAAACGTTACGTTTAGTTTGTTTTATAATAAAATAAATTTCTGCCTTGGTCAGCATATTGAGTTTTTCTTATTAACTAATGTAATGACCAATTTTCAGATTAATTTATCTGATTATACAATTTGTGGAAAATGGATACTTAACCAATGTACGGGGTTGAGTGGGGGGAGGGTTGGACCCGTTAAAACATCCCCTTATATACGGCTATGTCGATGTCCATACACCCCATTAAGCTCGAGACGAACAGTACAAATTATAATAAGTGTGAAACAGAATAGGAGCATAAATTATGTTTTTGCACATAACCTCCCTCTCTCTCTCTCTCTCTCTCTCTCTCTCTCTCTCTCTCTCTCTCTCTCTCTCTCTCTCTCTCTCTCTCTCTCTCTCTCTCTCTCTCTCTTGCTCCTTTTAATCCTGGGAACGACTTCACTTCCGGGCCTTCTGATACCATAGTAACATACACCGTCGTCTTGAAAACAAGGGGTTCCTGGTTCAATTAACTGTGAAAGTACGTTGTACAAGGGTTCAGATCTTGCTTTGAGCTGTAAGGCACGTTCCGATTAGTCTATCTAGCACTAGATAACTAAAAAAAATATATCAATTATGTTATTGATTTGTTTTTTTATTGATTTAATTTATTTTACTTCGCTTTTTGTGCCACACTTTTGCCTAATTTGCAAAGATGAGGATGAGTGATGATATGGTGAAATTGATCAAATCGAGTCCCGGTAGTGGTGGAGAGGAATGGTAGGAGAGCTGGGTTTGAGTCCCGGCGTTGGCGAGGAGAGTAGAATGTGCCTGGTTCGAGTCCCGGAGGTGGGAAAAATGGGGGGTTTTGCTGCATTCGTGGACTTCTTAGTTAGCCGCTAAAATGTGCATGAGTGAAAGTAACTGGCAATAAGAACTAACAGCTTCACACTGTCTCGTGAATCTGTGCAGTAAAGCCACGGATAACGATAGAGAAAGGGAGAAATCGAGTGAGCGTAGATAAGCTTTGCGCGCTGCTGTAAACGGCTGGTAGCCTTTTCCCTCCATGCACTCACTTCCACTTTCAAGCATTCATTGGGTGAGCACTTGTTTTCGTTCGCTTGCTCCATACATTTCCAGGACAGAGTGTAGAACTATAAGAACAGCCTGAATGTAACCCTTTTCTTGATGGCCTACAAAAGAATCCTGCTTATTCATACATCAATAAACAGAAAAATTTACTTTCTTCGGATTTTTTGCAGTAAAATCACGGTAATTCGAGGTAAACAGGACCGAGACTACCTCGAACGACAAAATAATACGAATATACAGAATATCTTATGGGAAATCGGAAGAGATTAAAGAAAAAAGAAAGTGACAGAAACTACAGTATGTGAAAAATGGGATAGACAGTATTACTGTGACTATTGTACAGTCACCGGCAAAAAAATGGGACACCTAGATCCTGAAATGCTGGCTTTATTGCAATGCGTTGTATGTGTTGCCTAACTTTACGGCGAAGAGCCAATTTCAAAAGCAAGTTTTCAATATGTAGTTCTTACAATCCTTCAGGATAGAGTCACTCGGGGGAATATGCCCATTGGGGTTAAATGCCCACCCCCTCGTATCTTGCGCAACGTTAATGTTATGTCAACTCTGCGACTCTTGTTTGAAAGCGTCCTCCGTGGTGAGACGAGGCAGCAGGTTTGGAGCTTGTGAGAAGAATCTGAAGCCATCCAGGGTTAATTTCATGAGGTAAGAAGAATTTTTGAGGTACTAATTTTTTGGACGTTGCTGTATTAACTGTGTGCAATAATATTCCCAAGAGAGAATGAAACTGAATTATATTTGGTAAAAAGATCAAGAGTCAGGGAAACATATCTGCAGAGTGAAACTGCCGCATGGTGCTCAGAGTTGCCAACCCAGTGATTCAACTTTATGCTTGCAGCTGTGGGGTGATATGCCCACAGAAATTAAGTACAATATGCCCATGGGCATTATTATGAGCAGAAAGGACCACAATGTGACTGGATCCAGTGTATTCGTTGTAGTATGTGGATGCATGAAATATGCATCAAATTCACGTCCACGTGTCCAAAGTGCAATGCAATCTCTCACAAATGTAAACAGTAAAAGAGGCTATGGTAAATTCAAAATAAATGTTAGAAACGCTGTGCTTGTCTGTACAAATGATGTTATGTTTACGAATCAGACGTTAATACTCTTCCAGTTAATGCTGTGTATTATTTTCCTATAAATATGTCATGTCAAGTATTACAACAATTGTTTATTGTGTTGGGCATTTTACCCCTAATGGGTGGGCATTTTACCCTGAACACGGGGTGATTTGCCCAAATTAACGTTCATCTGTTTATTTTTCTATGGTTCTTTTGATATATGACTTACAGTAATAAAACTTATAGGTAACAATAACAAAACATGTAGCTTTCATTTGACATCCTTTTTATTGCGAAACTTCTTCACTTAGCGAAGCTATAAACCGCCAAAAAAAGTTGGGCGTATTCCCCCGAGTGACTCTATATGTCTTATGTACAGTACAGTAGTAACAATGATGTAGAAAAAATATTAAACGATATTGAACTTACACTTTAAAGAAATGTTCGAGTCTCTTCTGCTTCAGGACGTTGCATCGTTTCCTTTCACAAACCCACTTATCTGATAAAAAGAAAACGCGTTTTTTTGCCCCCTTGGATTGTATAGAACATGGGATTATAGACACTTGAATTATCGAGACACCACTGTATTCAGTAGAATTCTGGTGCAATATTCTGATGCGATAGAATTTATAACGACCCATGACCTAAGAGAACACGAATAATAAACACACAATTTTTCCCCAATGATTACGGAAAAGTATGCGCATCGGTACACGAATGAAGCATTCAGTTTTCCGAGTTGTCATTCTTCACCGCAATTACGCATTTAGTTTGGATACGAGTAAGAGGATTTCACATAAGAGCGGATGATCACGTAGAAGGGATTACAATCCACGCGACGCAGAACTATCTGAAATTCCATTGTCAACTGAAGGAAAATGCTGATCTATCTATAAATCCTCAAATAATTTTTTCCTCTATGTCTATGCTGAACGCCGTGCTCAATATTGCGAACAATGAACAAATTCTTGGCAAAAAAACAAAAAAAAAAAAAAAAGAAAAACCTAATAAATTTGTGAAAATATTATCAACATTGTTAGAGTATTATTTTTATGGAAATTTTAAGTAACAGTCTTCTTTTACTTTTTATCAAATTTAAAGGTTAGCACACATCGCGCTATGACGCCAGGGATCCCGGGTTCGAATCCCGACATGGGCATGAATGTTTGTTAGTGTCCATTCATCAATTTCATCACTCATCCCCATCTTTGCAAATTAGACAAAAGTGGCACAAAAGGCGATTAAAATAAAGCAAATCATTTATGAAATTTAAAGTAACAGCCTTCTTCTACTTTCTATGAAATTTAGAGTAACAGACTTCTTTTACTTTTTATGAAATTTAGAGTAACACTTCTCTTATTTTTTTATGAAATTTAAAGTAACAGCCTTCTGTTACTTTTATGAAATTTAAAGTAACAGCCTTCTACTTTTTATGAAATTTAGAGTAACAGACTTCTCTTACTTTTTATGAAATTTAAAGTAACAGCCTTCTTCTACTTTTTATGAAATTTAGAGTAACAACAGACTTCTCTTACTTTTTATGAAATTTAAAGTAACAGCCTTCTGTTACTTCTTATGAAATTTGAAGTAACAGCCTTCTTTTACTTTTTATATACGTGCCTTCACCACAATGCAAGAGAGTAATTTAAAAGACCAAAAGTGAGATTATTTTAAACAAAACCATGTGCGTGTTTTTCTAGAAGCAAAGTTTGCCCCAAGCGAGGAGAAATGCACATGACGAGTAAATATAGCTGACTTCGTGATATTGGGGGAGGTTTCATATTCGAATCACGTCATTAGCAGTTGGATGATCACACAAGTCACATAGTGCGCATATGTGACATTTTCACTTCGGGGATCCTTACAGGAAGATTCCGCTTATTTTCCAGAATTTCCGCCCCCACCAAAAACTAAGTTTCATGTTCTTTGTCTCTAAAGTGTGAAGTATGATCAGACTCACGGACTCCTGAGATTTCGCCATCGTTAAAGTTTGTCAAAAGTCCTCTGTATGACATGATAAATCAGGATTCAGTTGCCTTCCCTTGCGTGTCATTATGTCTCTTTCAATCAGATATTGTTCTTTAATGGCATGTTCACTTACCCTTGTACGTAAGATACCTTTTCCGACGTCCCTTTTATCTTCTAGCATATTGTTTATCACAGCCACCACACTCAACTAAATAGACCCCAATATAGTTAAAATTTGTTAAAAGTGTTCTGTTTATTTCACTTCTTTTACGTTGAGTTAGATTTTTATATTTTTCTTGTCCTTGTCAAACATTTTGCATTTTAATCTTATGTTCATTTTCTCTTTTAGTTTGCGATATTTGATTACGTGTAAAACACTCTTGAGTGCAGTTTACCACCATGAATAATACTCATTCACGGTGATTAGACATATCTTAAAGGTACGGGATCGAACCTTGGGATGCTTTTCTTCCCAGTAACTAGCTTAGGCTTCCGTTGAGCATGCGAAGGATCTAGAACTAACTTAATTTAAATAACACTGAAATGAACGGTGGCACACAGAGTTTGATTTAAATACCTTCACGACTGAACCGGCACGGTCATTTTCAATAAGGGGTTTACCTGTCTCGTGGTGTAGTCCTCGTCAGATACCAGGCTGTCCCAGAAGTCCTGCACCATACAAGGGCGAAAATGAAACACAGAATATCAGAAACAAAGACAGACTTTATTCAGCAAAGTACAGACCTCCATGTTCAATTAGCTACCTTCAGCCATCTCTGCAACAACAGTTCAATCTGATGGCGATACCAGGTGGCAGGTTTAGAATTGAAAAACTCACGACAGGCAGAATTTACGTCATCATTTGAATTGAACTGCCGACCACATAGGAAATGTGAGAGAGAGCGAAACAAACTGTAATCCGATGCTGCAACTTCCAGACTATAGGCGGGATGAGGTAACAACTCAAATCCGTCAAGCTCAGCTAGTGTGTTGGTCACTCTTCGAGACCGGTGACTGGGAGCATTGTCATTTTGCAGCAGTAACCTCTTCCTCCTCGTTAATGCCGGGTATTCCCGTTCAGAATGGCATACACTCGACGCAATTGTTCAGAATACAGTTCACCTGTTACAGCATGACCTTCTGGAACAAACTCATAATGGATAATCCCGTCAATATTCCGCCACACACTCAGCATGAGCTTTTCCCAAATCTGTCTTGTTTCACATGGGCGATGGCCTCCTGCCTTCCTTTCACCCACTGTTTACGTGTATCAGGGTTTTCAGAAACACCCACTTCTCGTCTCCTGTCACAATTTTCCTCCAAAAACGAAGATCGTGCGGGTATTGTAGCAATTTCTGGCAAATTGCAACTCTGCGCTGGGCCTGCAGCTCTCTCAGCTCGTGCGGACTTTGTCGAGGCTGTGTATTGGTGTAATCCATGTCATGCAAGCGATGGTTTACTGTCGATTTGGATGCCCCAACCACTCTTGCTAACACACATGTGCTGGATTGTGGTATAGCATTCACAGCATCCTGCGGAGACTAGTTAATGTCCATCGGAGGTCACCCCGTGCGGGCCTTGTCTGCGAGGCGTAGATCACCTGAAGCGAATTTTTTAAACCAACGGGAAGCTGTCGATCGATTCACCACTTCTTCGTTCTCCACACGACAAATTTCCTCCGCTTCCACTTTTGGTGTTAGTCGTTTTTTCCATAAAGAAAGGCGCACTGCATGAAGTGCAATTTGGTCCTCACTCATTGTACCCACTTTAACTTCACGGGAACACTCGCTACACATGCTGTGCGTGCCTTCACTTTATCCCACGAACCTGTCCTCTATGCTTGACAACAGCCTTTCACCGGTGGCGCCACCTACCCTCGCAAACTTCACCTCTTGAAGCTCAGTGTGCTGATGGTGCAGGACTTCTGGGACAGCCTGGTAGGTGCTCCTTGATATCACACACAGAAATTCTATTCAACAGGCTGGCGATACTTAACTTCAAATGACATCTCGCTGCTCTAAATCGATAAAGTCCAAAACTCAGTGTTCCTCCTCAACTTTTAAACGACAGACTCACTCCCTACTTTGTCGTGAGATTATCCCTTTCTCTCCCTCGATCTCCCAGCACAACTCTTCCTTTCTCGATAATTCCAAAACAACAAATTGAAGTCTCTACTCAAAAACCAACCAACTTAAAAACCCTCGCTCCTGCTCCAAGCATAGTTCATTCCCCTCAATTAACTTCTCATCCCTTCTCCTCTTACCATTCAATCCTCCCAACAATGCACAATACCTCATATCTTACTTTGCACATTCTTAACTTTTCTGCCAGCTGCAGAATGACGGAACTATACAGGAATGCCAAGGACGATACGATTGTGTGCATGTGTAAAAGTGCTGTACTTTGGAATTTTCTGTATACCGCAAAATAAATAGTGTTTGAAGTAATAAAATAAATAAAGAGATGTGAATCTAACGTAGGAACACACGTATGTACAACGACAATGAGTACACTTTTTACGTTAGCGTTTAATAAAAACGACTTTGGTTACACGGGAAATCTACAAAGATTTGAAATATTTAACACATAAAGGAAACAATGTTTAGAGATATTTGGTGCAACCTGTATGCCATAAAGGTACATGGATGAATCCATCCCTAGAAGTGATGGATCTGAATATGATGATCAGGCTTCACCTCAAAACTACTTACTCGCTACTCCATGTTCCCACATGGGTGTTTATTTATAAATATCGCATAAATGTGTTTACACAGATCAATTTCCTGCAAAATGCACCAACACTTCTTTACCAGTAATGATCTCATAAAGAACTACAAGTCAACCCTCGAGGTTTGGAGTCGAAATACGATCCTGAAATTCCATGGTGCTCTTTCCGTTTGTAACTTGGCAAGCTTCGCCCACTCTTGGTCACAAAGGAACTCGTGAGTGATTGCAATAAACTTGCCAAAGGAATAGTAAGATCGTTAATTGAATTTGTCCGTCGAGCGAAACGCATTTCCTCTTCTTGTCAGTTAACGTATTGTCAATTAAATTCCAAGCCTTGCTTACAAAGCAAGCAAATATATATTTCAGGTATTAAGTAGTTTTTGGCTTATTGAATGTCACATGTTTGCATCGTTAAATTAAGGTAAAAGAAAGGGAGTAGGAAAAGAAGTAACAAGGAAATGGAAGCCTAGCCTAGCCTTCCCTCGAGGTAACATCCCAGTATTCATCCGAAATTTCTGATGAATAAATGGAAACACTTCAGTCGTGGATGGCGATCCAGATTTCTATACCATTGGTCTCAACCACATTACTGACACTTCAGATTGTCAGAGCTTTTGACAAAAAAATGTTTGCCTTCCACTATGAGCAAACTTATTGGGTTCATAATGACCCGATGCATGGTGATGCCAACCTGCCTGCAACCGTTTGCCGTCCATGTACTGGGATGGAGGACGGGAGGGGGGACAAGCAGGTATAGTGTCAGGAGCACGTGTGTGGACTCCAATGTCTTCTTGAAGTTGCATGACCAGAGTACACCGCAGCAAAATAAGATCCTCGGTTCCACGAGTAGGAAAACACTACAGAACGCTTAGAAAGCAATTTGCTTAATGATTGCATTACTTAATTATTATTCACTACAACGTAAGATTAATAATTATCTACGTAAGTCAAGAAATAAGTGGTGGTTTCACAATTTTGCCACCTATACTCTGGCCCAGGAATCTGTGGAGCAAGGCCGCGCATAACGGTAGAGAAGGGAAGAAAGTGAGTTGGAGGAACAAAACAGTGCTCGTTGCTACTACGTTTTCCTCTTCATGAACTCACTTCTCCTCTCACGCGTTCATTAGTCGAGCGATCTCGAGGCCCTACTTGCGCAGAGACTTGTTTCCGTTCGCTCGCTCCAGAGATTCTCGGGACAGGGTATAGGCATCCAGTACCTAATCTGTAGCCAATTACACGATGGCTCCGGGCTGACAATTGATGTAAAGCAAGTACCAGTACTAATACGAATGGTCTCGAAGGGAAAAAATTGAATGACCGCACTGATCCATTATGAGTAGCTCAATCGAAAATAGGTTTTTGCAACAAGCACGTATACGACTACGTGTCATTTACAGCCAGGGCGTTAAACAAATTTAGCGGATTCACAAAAGCTTCAATCATCGACGCCTAAGTAGTCCATTAAATTAATGTCCGCACCAACCGCCATAAAGGTCCACGTGAGGCATCTGCTCTGTGGATGAGGACGCGGTTGTTGATGCAACCTCGCCGAATTTCCTCGTTACATTTTAATGTTGCCATACAGCGAGTTTGACTCTCTTGTAATTGATTTCCACAATGCTTTTATGTAGCGCGGCATAAAAGTGAATTAATGAAACGTATGGTAAATTATTTCAGCTATGAATATCATGCACAGATTTTTCTTTTCTTTTGTCAAATTTATGAACTTTATTCGTGCCAAATTTTGTGAATAATGTTCAACATATTTTTTACCAACATCTGAGTGAAAGTATGATAATAATAGTCTTTATGTATTATTTAATATACGGGCCTCCCCGATGGCGCAGTGGTAGCGTCGTCACCTTGTAATCAAGGGGTCTCGGGTTCGATACCCGGTGGAGGCACATAGTGACTCGGATCCCACTTTAAACTGTAGGTCCAGTCCCGATTAGCCTTTCTGTGCATAAAGTGGACTTAAAGCAGCAAATCAATAATTTAATATACAAATAAAACACTACCTAATCTATGGATAACTTTATTTGGTATATACAATCTCACTTCTCGTATCGCTCGGGACTTCGAATAATTTTTATTTGACAGTTGAAGAGAAGTTCAGGAAACTTGGCTATTGCAAGTGTCTCAAAACAGTGCACGCTTAAGGAACGCAAGCATTAAGTTTCGATTGATTTGGTTTATTTTACTTCGCTTTTGTGCTTCTTTTGGCTAATCACGAAGATGGGGATGAGTGACGATATGATGAAATTGATGATTGGACACTCACAAACATCCATGCCCAGGCCGGGATTCGAACCCGCGACCCCTGGCGTCGTAGCACGATCTGCTAACTCCGCCACGGGGGCTGGCTAAGCATTAAGTTTTATTTCGATGTCAAAGTGTAGCTTTGTAGGAAATGAAGGTATTAAAATAAAGGTGAAAAATTACGTGTTTTTTATTGAAATTCAGCTTAATAGCAGAGTAATAAGAATTCAAAGCAACTTATTGTGAAGTCATGATTCCTGGTTCGAAGGCAGCATAAGAGCAATGATAATTCTTCTTGAATGTTGTCTCAACCATCTCTTCAAAATATTGTTTAATCTATATATGTGCACTTTTTCATTAATTTTTTATACATGAGAGTTTAATTTTTATAAAACTGTCTATTTTCTACCTCTTTGGTTAATCTCGACGATGTTCAACTGACGAAACATGATGAGACAAACACAATGATATACTCTGTCTCGGGAATCTCTGGAGCAAGCTAACGAAAACAAGTCTCTGCGCAAGTATACTCTATCACAGGAATCTCTGCAGCTGCAGTAACTTTTTCACCTTCCACGCAATCCCGTTCTCTCGATACACTACTTGCGCAGAGACTAGTTTTCGTTTGCTCGCTCCAGAGATTCCTGGGAAAGAGTATAGAGAGGGGAAGTGAAGGAGAAGGGGAAAATGTGGTTGCAGCTACCAGCCGTTTGCAACATCGCTCACTGCCTTGCTCCGCCCACTCGCTTTCTCCCATTCTCTACCGTTATGCGCGGGACATAGGTGACAGAGTACGTCGAGTGGTTCAGTGACGATCTCACTACCAAAGGTTCCGTGTTCAAATCCTGGCCTGGGTAAGGGTGAATGCTGCATTTTGTTTGTTTCCTTCTGTGTCAATTTCATCTTATCATTGTTCATTTTAATAGTTTCGGTTAGCCCCATGAGAACGTGAAGCGATGCAAAGTAAGAAAAATACATCTATACTCTATCCCCGGAAACTGTGGATCAAGGCCGCGAATAGCGGCAGAGAAGGAGGGGAAATCAACTTGGCAGAGCGAAGCAGTACACTCTGCTGCGAAGGCTGATAACTGCAGTCACCCCCTCCACGTAATTCCATTCCCTCTCACGTGTTCATTGGTGGAGCAGTCTTGCGTCACTACTAGTCCAGTAAACGAAGGATTTTTTTCGGCACTAATTAGGGAAAAGCTGAATGTTGGTGTATTGTTAGACCATCATACGACATGTATTTTCCCAAAAGAATATATTCTTCATCTTATGTACACATACGCACACTATTTAGAGAGGTGTATGATATTCTACAACTAATGTTCAAATTTTCGTCAGCGAACACTAGAGAATTATGGCAGGAAAGTCTGCTGCAGTGCTCGCACACAGCAGTGCAGCTATATCCTGATCTCCGGCAACCACAGAAGTCTTCACAAGCTGCCCTGCAGCCACTAAGTCATCAGGAGGAACAGATTGTGCGGTCGTCATTGGTTTCAAATCTTGGCCAAGTTTTTTCCCATCCCTAGTCAATATGTTTTAGTTTGTTTCCAAATCATGTCTGAATTTGTAAGTGACGTATTTGTAAGGAAGCGCACATAGTGAGTGAAAGCGAGCGTGCGCGTTCAAACTTTACTCGCTACACGGCAAATTTTAGTAGCAAACTTGTCATTATTGTTTTCAAATGAAAGAAAATGTCATACTCTACAACTTTTGTTTGGATAATTTTTCAATATTATCATTCGTAACGAAAATACAGTGCCAAAAAGAAAAAAGTAAGTATAGAAATTTACATTTCTTTTTCATTGTGTGTTAAAATTAGTCAAAAACCATTGGGAATATTTAAAACATGAAGAGGACCAAATTTGTAGAGAGTAATGTTAACTCTGAAATTTAAAATAGAACTTCCCGATAAGTTCACTAGTTTCAGAGATATGCATGATTTCTTGAAACTCTGCATATTTGGTTTGGTTCGAGTTGGTGTTTTAAGTCCACTTTGTGCACAGTAAGGCTAATCGGGACTGGACCTACAGTTTAAAGTGGAATCCGAACCACTATGTGCCTCCACCGGGTATCGAGCCCGGGACCCCTTGATTACAAGGCGACGACGCTACCACTACGCCATCGGATGGCGTAGGGGGGAGCTACAGGGGGAGGGATGGGGAACTTTTGGGAAAATACATATCTTGTGATGGTCTAACAATACACCAAAATTCAGCTTTCCCCTAATTATTTCCGAAACCCCCCATTTTTTGCCTTCGTTTCCTTGACTATACTTGCGCAGAGACTTGTTTTCGTTCGCTTGCTCCAGAGAAAGAGTTTGTCTTATTCATGCTTCGAACAGATGACCCATGACTTTGTATCATGTTACGTTAACCAACTAGGCAGGCTAACCGTATATTTTCAAATGATTAATAACGTTCTATCGCTTATTGCTTCCAAACTAATCTGATCTGATATTTAACGCTCTTGTATATATATATCGCAAGATCTGCATCGTTCTTGTTCCCCTTGTGACGACACGTTAGGTCTCCATCAGGCACTCTCATGAATGCCGGGAAATGAAGACAGATGACCGTCGTCGTCCCAGCTCCGCCTCTTCGTCAAGAACAGAATGACACTCAGCAGAGGGAAATGGCTTTCATTTACTTTGAAACGAGCTTGTTACTGCTGCCTGTCTCGGTCTTCTTACAAAGTAACACTGTTTGTTATTTTTACTACTCGCTTGAGAAGCAATCCTTCTTAACTTGAAAGGAGTGGCGATGTTTTGTGTCCCCTGCAACAGAAGTTGTTGATTGCTTCCTTTCTGGGGATTCAAGAATATATAAATCGACGGGCCAAACCACGTATGAGCTCTTCTTGGAGGTTTTGATCGTGGGAACCCAGTGGAGAAGACGGGACAGATCTAAGTTGAATGAATTCTAATGTTCTAGACTATAATAAGACATCAGATTTCAGAGATGTGTAAGTATGCTCCCCGTGGAGCTCAAGTACAGGCAAGGCATTAGCATTTCTCCCCGATTCCGTATTGGTAACTTTATCGCCTTATAATTAAGGGATCTTGGGTTTGATCCTAGGTGGAAGCAAATTGTACAGTCACCAGCAATAAAAATGATACAACTATATCCTGAAATACTCGCTTCCCTGCAAGGCGTCATGTGTGCTGTATAGCTCTACGGCGGTGGCAGTAGAGTTAGGCAATACACATAACGCCTTGTAGGGAAGCGAGTATTTCAGGATATAGATGTCCCATTTTTATTGATGGTGACTGTACAGTCACGGCCATTCCTGGGTTGTAACAACTCTATTGACTTTCAATCCGATCAATACAACCCAGAAGTTTCCATGACTGTATGCTGGTTCGGATACCACACTAAACTGTAGGATCAGTCCCAATTAGCTTTTATGGGCATAAAAGTGTACTTAATGTAAACTTTAAACTTCTGACAATATAATAAGTGAAATAACGATTAGAGAAGTAACTTGTATTGAACCTACTTCCACGATTCTAGGGTGTTTCGGAAAAGCACAAACTGCGATTTTATGTTGCTTTCATTTAAGTCACACTGAATCAATTAAAGAAAATATTTAAGTATAAATTTATATTAGGCATGGGTAAAGATTCTAAACAGGGATGATCCAACATGTATATCATGCGTGTAATGTTTGCTATTAAAATAGTTAACATTAAATAACTGCCTGCTGTAAAATTGCATTTTGTTTTACTTAAGTGCTTTTTTCCCGAACACCCTAGAATTATTCCGTATGATAATTGCAGGCTCGACCAGGATTCGAACCCAGGTTTCTAACATACCGTGTCGTGAGAAATCGATTTAGCCATGATTTAGCCTTATTTTTCGCTTCCGTTGTTTTGTGTGTGGAGTCAGTTACCTCTCAGTGATACTGCAACGGGATCTCTTGCCTTCGAAACATTGATGCCTTAACACTTCGGAATTTACTACTAAATATATACGTCAAGCATCTCTTGTGTATATCATCACGCTACGACACCAGGGGTCCCGGGTTTGAATCCCGGCCTGGGCATGAATGTTTGTGAGTGTGCACTCATCAATTTCATCATATCACAAAAAGCAAAGTAAAATCAATCAATCATCTTTTGTGTGCCAAATTATAAGGTAAGTTAATAAAGCAAGGATACCAGCTCTAGTCTTGGACCCTTGAAAACTTGATTGGCCAATATTTCGAAATTCCGTCTCAGCCTATCCGTTCGAAGCAAGCTAATTCGGCGCGTCCTCATTTTCCATTTGTGTTTGTGATACCCTTCCCTGCATTCGCTTCCTCCATCTCCAGCATCCACTCTCCATTTTCTTTGAGCGAGCCCTGGCTGGGGTCTCCAGGTGTTTGCACGGAAGTGTTGACTCTCCCCTACTGTTTGTCATGCTTAACGCAGATGTTTCCCGAGGAAGGGCCCGAAAAGCGCATTACATTTGCTAACACTGTTTGCAAACCTGGCGCTCTGATATTTCCGCTAATGACTTTACTTTCTTAAAGTACGGTTTCTTAAGTGACCATTTACACTGATGTTATCTTTGGAAACTCAAAAATCACTCCACTCACTCAATTAATGTTTGTTATTCATCAGTGAATTCTATCCGGTAAGATTAGGGTTTCATGTTTTTAAAAAACCTACATTATCTCCATGAACAAGATTTTGATCGGAATCTGTAAAGCTTATTTCAATCTCAATATTTAAGTTATTCAGGCAGCTCATGTAATCCCAGTCAACGAGGGAGGGGTTTTGGAAGTTGTGGGAATTCAGTTTCCTTCTAGATAATTCAAACATTATTAGTTACTTGAACACCATGTTTGAAGTTTACTTAATTTTTTTAAAAGTTTGAATTTTCTACAGAATCATAATAATAAAACTTTAGAAAATGCAATGATAAGTTATCGTGCCTATATCTTTTCAGATGCGCTCTGAGATTTGTAGATTTATTATTTTTCATTATATATTATTTATACATATTATTATATTTTATTTCTATATTATTATTTTTCCCTGAAGATGAGAGTGACGTTAGCTCTAGAAATCTCGGAAGCTTATCCAGAAATCACTTGGTTGATAGCATATGAATCCCTTTTAGTGGGGAGTTTGTTGGCCTCTTTTCATTGCAATAAATAAATAAATGAATATATATAATTTCTTCCATTGAATTCTCGTGTCCTACTGAAAACAGTGTGAACAAATTGTCTTTTTAAAACCAGAGTTCTTTCCTAGTGCAGAAAGCCTGCCTATCTTTTGTCATCAAATTAAAGGCATTTCACTCGTAAACTATTGCGAGAAGAACACACGCAAAGAAAATGCAACTTTGCCAAGTACTGCTTGGCATTTAATAAGGAGGGGAAAACGAAGAGCCCTGCGAAAAGGTACAAGAAACTCCACAATAGGGCTTTTGGTTCTGAAGACTTCGAAAAAGACAGCCGGACCCTGTGGCCGAGTGGTTAGCACATCGCGCCGCGACGCCAAGGATCCCGGGTTCGAATCCCGCTCGGGCTTGGTTGTTTGTGAATGTCCATTCATCAATTTCATCATTTCATCACTCATCCCCATATTCGCAAATTAACCAAGATGCACAAAACGCGAAGTAAAATAAACTTAATCAATCAATCGAAAAAGACAGTTTTTACATTGTCTAGTTAGGAAACATTTCGGCCACTTCAAAAATAGAAACAACAGAAGAGCAGTGTGATAGGCCTGCTGTTCGCGCGTTCACAGCGTGCAATAAGAAGGACAGTGATCAAGGACTCTTAAGACTGTATGGAAATAAAGAGAGGTAGAATTTCCGCCAATTTTGCAGAATCAATTATTTCATTTTTAGAGGAAACTATAGCTAGTATTTTCGCATCACTTTTTCATGGATGAATATAGGTTCAAACCTTTTTTCTCTCACGCAATGTGCGAAGGATTCCACAATTTCAAATTTTCAGTTTGATTATCAGACATTTAATTTTAAACTTTTAGGGTAGACTTGGTCTTCCCTGACTCTATTGACGTTATCCTACACGTTATAACTTCCATTTAGTGTTTCTCTGAATTAGTCAATGTATTTTCATTTATGGAGTCTGTAAGTTTTACATTGTTCCATTGTAAATACATTAAATGGAATATTTCAACTGAAATGTTCTCTTAGTTTTCAGTAATTTCTGGACTTAATACATTTCATAAATTCCAAGTCTAAATCGTAACTGATAAAAACTTAATCAAAATCTATCATTAGTGACTTCCTCGAATTTTGCAAAATTTGAATTTCTGGAACTATGTGTTTCGGTTTACAAGTAGCTATACGTAAGTTATGAACTGTCCTTGCTTGCACATTGTTCTGTAGTACTACATTCCCGACAGCAGCTTAACAGTAACGGTGGGACTGGAACACAAATATCCATTCCTTATGTTAAAACCCATGATCTCTACTTTCAGAGCACGCTACTTAATCCGTATAGAAGTACCCTTTCGTGAGAGGGTGGGATTTCGATCACATGGTAGCTCATAGAAGTAGGAAGGTTTCCTACTTGCGATTTTTTCTGTACCCAGTTTGACCACAAATTTACCGGACCGCCGAGTGCATGTGGCTAGAATTGGATTGGGACCTGGATCAGACCGGTTTGTTGAATGAACGCCTCTTATCAAGGGCTCGATTCTTCCGACAAATCTTCAGCGATAACAATACCATGTTCACTCGGAATTTGTTTCTATACACAACTCAAACGTATGCATTCTTTTGAAGCAATAAGAATAGTTGATTTCATAGAGCTCATAGAATTAGCTCTGTAGTATGGAGTGTACTTTAAATGTGCCTAAATTTTGGCATAAAAACTTAAACGAGTTAAAATTTCCATGCCATTTTGAATCTGGAAGAAATTAAAAGTGACTAAATTTGAAGAGGTTTCTCGCGATATCAACCAGGTAATTTCCGGATAGGCTTCCGAGCTCTCGAGAGCTAATATCACTTTTCATGACTGGAATTCAATCCCTGAAGATGAGAGTGGCGTTAGCTCTCGAAAGCTCGGAAGCCTATCCGGAAATAATCTGGTTGATATCCCTAGAAAACCTCTTCTTCATTCGCGGCCAGGAAACATTCAAGAGTTATTACATAAATGAAAATTATTTTTGTTCTAAGTTTATTCCTGATACCGGTCATATCGAAGATCAGTTACTCTGATTGCTTCAAAAGAATGCATACGTTTGAGTTATGTATAGAAATTAATTCGGAGTGAACATGGTATTGAGTTTGGGTTTTAAGTCCACTTTATGCACAGCAAGGCTAATCGGGACTGGGCTACAGTTTAAAGTGCGATCCGAACCACTATGGGCCTCCACCGGGGATCGAACCCGGAACCCCTTGATTAGAAGGCGACGACGATACCCTTGAACCACGGGGAGACCCTGAACATGGTATTGTTATCGCTGAAGATTCCTAGGAGGAATCGAGTCGTCCTTCATAAGAGGCCATCATACAACAAACCGGTCTGGTCAAGGTCCCAATCCAATCCTAGCCACATGCACTCGACGGTCTGGTAGATTTGTGGTGTAACTGGGTACAGAAAAAATGGCAAGAAAGAAACATTCCACAGTATTTAGAATATGGGGATGTACCAGAGTAAAAGGCAAAGTATTTATTGACTGTAAATTCCACAATCTTCAGATCCATGTATATAATAGGAGCAACACAATTTAATTTAAATAGTTAGAAACTCGTTGCAAATTCCAGTGAGTCAAACCCGACAGGTCACTAATTGTAACAAACCAGTCATTATTTGCACATTGTGCTTAGGCTTGATCACGTGATTGTGACCGCGGTATCGCGACCGCTTGACAGTCACACGTCATCGTGATCCCGTAACCATGCTATATCGCAGACACTAAGGCCTGAACGATCAAAGAACATACCCAGACTTAACGGTACTTACGAGCGGCTAGAGATCGGTTGGTTCATATGAACTCTCCAGCGTAATCATTACCAGTGGGTAGTTAGAGAGCGGTTAGTTCATTGAACTCTCCAGCCTAATTATTGCCTATTTTTGGAGGAGCAGGAAAAGGTTCTTAAATTTCTTCCCTTGACTCATTCTCACCCAACAGGTCGGTAGGTGCCAGGGCTTGCCTTGAGTTGATACCTTCCTGGAGATGAGGCCTGAAGAACATACCCAGACTCTTCGTCTCTAGATGTGGAAGTTTCCAAGTCCAAGGAGCGGTGTTGCCATACACTTGATTTTTGTCCAGTCGTAAATAACATCTTCTGCTGTCAACATGCACCCTTCGCTCGCAGCTCAGGGGGAGGCAGAGAATGGGAGAGTGGTAACTGGTCCAACCTGATTGGTTTAGGGGTTCATGTGACCCTCCCGGTCTTCCAACGCAAACGGCAAAAATAAAATTTCTAGTTTGTTCTTTGATTGCATGGTGACCCCATTAGCGTGCAAGGGTCTTACGAGAAAGCGTCAACTGTATTCTTGACGCTGTCAGGAGGCATCTTTATGCAACATTGGAAGTTCCGGCCTCTCTTCTTAAAAGCTTCGGAAGGCGTATCCATAAGGTTGAAGATGCAAGAAAAATGTCCGTAAATTGTATATACTACTACTTCTTGATTGATGTTCTCGGCCCCTGTCACGATACCTTTCATCGCATATCGATCTGGAATTGGGGCGATGCATTAGTAATCAAACTTCCCACTTTTCTTGTCGTCAGTAAGAATTTTGTCGACGCTAGTCAGACCAATGAAGTTGTATGCTGCCAAGCACGCTACCGCACTCTTTCGTGGTTACCTCGTCCATTTTATCTCTTTCAATCAAAGGCTTTATTTTTAAAGAGTACTGCATTTCGGTTCGACAAGACCATAAAAAATAAATCATTCATCCGCAAGAAACAAAATTCTCTGGTGTGTGCGGTATCCGATAAAGTTTGATAGTTATTTATTTTATAATAGAGGGATTATTATAAAATTTCAGCCTTTTAACAAATTGATTTAACAGGAAATCCATTTCGTAATGACAATCGCAATGCAATTTTTCTGACGCATTTGTATTATTTTTTAATGGTCAAAGTTGTAGAATCTGAAACAAAATTTCTTAAAATAAGACGGGATTTGTCAAATGGATGAGGAAACAATTTTTGCTTCAATGTCACTTCTTTATGCAGTCAGAATAATCGAGAAACTGTAAAAAATACGAATATAATTACTGAATATTATGTGCTCCTTGTAATGTATTTTTGAAACATTTGCCAACAATTTAAAGTGGCCATAAAATATCCTGAGAGTTCTACATTTCTACAAGAAAAAATGTATCGCCCAAATTAATCAAGAATATCATGACGTTTGTGATAATAATAATAATAAAAAAAATAAATTGTCTTTATTCAGCGGGCGAGGTTCAGCCAAGGGCTGCTCTGCCATTTAACCCTTGTCAGTATAATACATTTGATAATCCATAAGTTTATATAACTTATGGAGCAGTAAGCTAAACTTAAAAAAAAACACAGATACAAAAAAAATGAAGAAAGAAAAAAATACATAGGAATTAGTTGCATACAAGAAAAAGTGTAACTAGAAATACAAAAGACAATAGTAATAATAATACAATAATACAATTCCTTATAGTGAGTGACTTGATACCTTCAGTATGTGCCCCGACTCTGCCATTGTTCCATTAACAGCAGATCTTTTATTTTACCTTTGAAATTAATGGGTTGTTTATGTAATATTACAATTAACCTATTAGTGAACATTGTTCGTTGGTGAGATACTCTCAGGGCTCTGAGGAAGACAGCATGTTACGAGCCCTTTGTACGTTAGTTTTGAACATCTATCATAAGATCGGGCTAGCATTATTGATCTCAGTACAAGAAATGCGTGTAGCCGAAGAAGCGGCGAGGCAATCCAGACAATCCAAACAGATGGCTGCCAATACTTCATGGTCCAGTTCACACTTCTGTTCTCGTAAAGTTTATTTGCTTTTTTTTTCTGAGCATTTACCGACATCCCGCCAATGTTTGAGAGAGCAAGGAAAGATTGAATATGGAAAAGTGGAACAAGAGAACAATGCAGAAATAACTTTGTGTACAGATTATAAAGAAGAGAAACATCTCGTTTAGTTCTTTCTTATATTGCGGTTAATTTACGTTGCTATTCTACTTCTTGGGTTATACCCGACATTGAGAATGATTGATTGATTTGCTTCATTTTACTTCGCTTCTTGTGCCACTTTTCTTGGCTAATTTGCGATGATGGGAATGAGTGATAATATGATGAAATTGATATATGGTCACTCACAAACATCCATACCCAGGCCGGCATTCTAACCCGGGACCCCTGGCGTCGTAGCGCGATGTGCTAACCATTCCGCCACGGGAGCCGGCTTTGATTGATTGATTGAATTGTTGGTTTAAGTCCACTTTATGCACGGAGAGGCTAATCTGGACTGGACCTACAGTTTAAAGTGGGATCCGAACCACTTGTGCCTCCACCGGGTATCGAACCCTTTTATACCGCTTTTAAATAATCGCGACCATGAGGATGAGCGATGATTAGATATTGATGAAGGATACCCACAAAGAGCATCAATTACCAGGTGGGGACTCGATCCGGGAACTTCGGTGGCGATATCGAAAGTCTACCACTTAACCCTGTTTCAATTTATCGAAATGTATTTTATTGCTTTCAAAGATGGTGCAAATATTTTTTTCGGAAATATAATTTTTATCTGATTCTCTTCTGTCGTTCTCGTAGGAGAATACTAAAGCTTAACAGTTTTCTGTTTGCTGTGAATTGAGGATATAACATACAATGTATACTAATGTAACGGATTGTCCTTATCGGTATTGGCATTGCAAGAAGACAGAGAGGAAAGATTTATTCGGGAAATGAGCTTTTAGAAAATTCAAGCAAAGCAGATGGGTTTTCTGAAAATCAATAAGCCATTCATGCCTCTTGAAGAACGCTGGATGGAAACACCGAGTTTATTTGGGTGGCAATTCAAAAGATTTAACTGGCAGCGGATTGCAAGTTCTGGAATTGATTTAAAACTATAGTTTTTTTGTTGCTATAATAATATGGACGTACCCTGAATAGTTGGCATACGAAACGGTTCATATACAGAGATCTGAAACATCAATTCGATTTCGTATTTCATGAACACATTAATAATAGTTAGTTTTTAGAAATATATATTTGAAAGAGAATAAATACATATAATACATACATATTTTTAAAACAAATCGGAATCCAATTGCATTAGCCTTACTGTGCAAAAAGTGGACTTAAAACACCAAATCAATCAATACTTATGTAATGTAAGTAAACTTGTTGTATTTATCAAATTTATTAATACATAAATCCTTAACTGACTTATTTATGTAATGCAAAACAAATCCTTGCATGGAAGAAACCATTTTTCATAGCAACAACAGCAATAAAATTCAACACAATGGCAATCAATGCTTTTTTCATAAAGTACAAATAACAATGCAGTACTATTCAGTGAGGAGAATGTGTGCTGTATCATGGAAAAAAGTTCTTTCTTTTAGCCTCCGAAGAGCAAATTGTGCTGCGTACAGGTCCCATTCTCAGGTCTCGGGCGCCAGATAAGGGGGATGTCAATAGAGTAGAATAGGGAATTGCAAATGTCACTGCGGCGTCCCCTATTCAGGAAACACGGGGAGATAAGAGTGGACTTACGATTCGCCAACAAATTAAACGCGGGATCTCGCCACGTCCCCAGTGTTGTCTCATACAATTAAACACAGACAAGTTGCGCTCTTCCAGATCCCACTGAAATTTTGAAACAAAGACCGAAACCCCGGTTGGATGGGAGGAAATATTCAAGTATTATTTGGTGAACAAATAGCGCCGACAATTATTTCACGCTGCAGGTTGTTTGATGTAGGAGAGTATTCTGGAAAAACAAACAACGAAAAAAAATAGTTTTCAAAGCTCTTAGTCGTTCGTGTCTGTATTATAAAATGAAAATATTCCCACTAAAATTTTCTTTTGCTATTTTCCCAACGCATATGCCATCTCAGGACAGTCCTATTGTTATTGGACCTACGGTTGCTGCATTCCGTGTAAGGTATTCAAGTTCACTAATCAACGTACCCATTTTTACATTATTAGATTTATTTATAGAGCGCGAATGGAAAAATGGAAAAATAACGTTCATCTTTTTATGTATACATCGCTAAACATCTCGGCTGTTTTAATGAAAATAAATATCATGGAATAGCTATAATGTAGCAGTAGGAAACAGAAAATACAAATATTTAATATAAAGTTATAATTATACTGGAAAAAACGAATAATGTAATTATCTCTGCTACTCATATATTTCTCTTAACATTTCTTGTCGGAATTAGAATTCAATATTAAATATATTGAAGTACAAGATTATCTAAATATTACAATACAGTCACGAACACTTATGGGTTGTGTCTTTAGGAGCGCTACAACCCAGAAGTGTCCGTGACTATACAATACACTTATGTATAATGGAATTATTTGGAAGATGTGCAGAATTCCTGTCCTCAATCATGCAGGGTGCGAAATCATTCTACCCCTCCTCCACTCCCAAAATGCCAATCAAACTTTTCTTATAATTAATGCCATTCTGAAGTTTCTTAGTGCTTGACGGAAGATATCGTTGAGAGGTCTACCAACGTTCTTCATAGTCACTCAAGTTCAGGATTCGAGTGGTGGTCTGGATGGTACTGTGAGTAATCATCATTCGATTAGCTTAAAGAGGCACAATAGTGCCAATCAACATTTGTCGTGCATTTCTTCACCCGTCTTGTTCGATTCAAAGCCCTGTTTTAAAGGTAAAGAATGCAATGCCTTTCACCATCAAGAATACACAATACCTTAGTCTCCCCTATTCCCGTTCTCTCTTCTTACTCAATGCTGACCAAGAAACATTCTCTATTTTGACAACCAATGGCCACACAGGCCATATCGGTGGTAGCATCTTCGCAGCTTCGATTTATTGATTGATTGGTTTGGTGTTTTAAGTCCACTTGATGCACAGTAAGCCTAATCGGGACTGGATCTACAGTTTAAAGTGGGATCCGAACCACTATGTGCCTCCACCGGGTATCGAACCCCTTGATTACAAGGCGACGACGCTACCACTGCGCCATCGGGGAGCCCTTCGCAGCTTCGAGATGGATGTCGTAGAAGAGCATTGGTTTATGCGAGTCTGCACTTAACTACGTAATTCACACGAGTAGCAGGGGTCACCAGAAAAAATAGAACACAAGTATGTTAAGGAACAATTATGAAACATGCGCGGGTTTGTAAGAACCCGTTTCCTCTACACCTGTCCCCAGAATCTGTGGAGCAAGGCCGCTCGTAACGGTAGGGAAGGGGAGTAAGCGAGTGGACGGAGCAAAGCAGTGGGCGATGCTGGAAACGGTTGGTAGCTGCAGCGGCGTTTTCCTCTCCATGCAGCACTCACATTCCACTCTCACGCGTTCATTGGTAAAGTCCTCTCGAGTCTTGCGCAGAGGACATGTTTTGGTTCACTTGCTCAGGGATTCTCGAATTACATTAATTTTTCAGGGAGTCAAGCCTAGTAAATCACTTTTTCCTGACTCTAAATGTCATTACTAGGGCTCGGAAGTTGAAGACCTTAAAATAGCCAAAAAGATCTATAAAAAGACCTAAAAATATAAAAAAAGGACCTAAAAACGGAAAAAAGGACGTATAAATGTGATCCAAATTAATTAATAACTTCAGTTTAAATTACATATTTAATGAATAAAAAAATAAAAAATTCTGGTGGTATGGAACACACAGTGCGAGAAACTATATGAATGAAATGCATCTTCTTTCAGTCCAAAATGTTTTTCTCTCGTTTCAGGGATGGTTCAAATATATTTCTATCTTTTTTTTATTTCTTTACTACAGAAAGGATGTTTAAGAGGTGATGAACTGATGATGATTCGAATTGAGAATGGGAAGTAAAAACGTAGTCGAAAGAAGGTGAAGTTGCAAAAAAAAGCCGTTAAGACCTAAAAAAGGCTAAAAAAGGACCAATAAGCCAAAAAACGCCGAAAAAGGCAAAAAAGAACAAATAAAACCCACCTTTTTCTGGCCTACAATGACCCAAAATGAACATATATTATGTGGGGCCTCGTCTTCGGACACTAGGAAAAAAAAAGATTTTTCCTCAACTTCCGAGCCCTTGTCATTACATACCCTTTCAGCTTTTCATTTAAAGTGGACTCCAATCGTTCCGGATTGGTAAGCTTCATTAAACATAATCGTAAACAAATGGCAAGGACAGACATTCTACAGGAAATCCATTATATTAAATCGTTACTTGATAATTTATTAACTTCAATTGCAAGATATTGAGTGCAGGACGTATTTAAATTCAGAAACAATTTATTGTCACCAAGAAGTAAATAGCCTATTATTTGTTTCCAGGTACATTTTTGTTAGATTCGAATTATCTGATTCTGAACTTGACAACCGCACGATCGGCTAATCCCCCAGCGTGTTGAGCATTTAAACCACTGTCGTGTTCGCTCAGCCGTAGCAGCTCTCGTAGCAGAGAATTGGTGTTTAATTAAGTGACGAAAAGCCCCGCTTTGCTTCCGAAAAAGTGCCAGTTTCAAAATAGGAAATTTTGCACGAGAGAGAAAGGTAGTAAGTTGTTCATCGTGAAGCGCGAAATATAATTTATTCACATCTGACGAAACATATGCGATCAGACCTTTTGCATCTCCTTAAACGTTATTAATAAGAATTTTGTACCAAAAAATTAACAATATCGGTTTCCAGTAACTTGATATGGCATAATGAGGCAGTCGAGAGGCTTGTCTTCCAGATTTTGGTTGTTGGGTTCAAATCTCACGTGGTTATTCCTTACTGAGATTTTCAGAGCTTTCCTTTACCAAGAAAAACATCATTTTTCATGATTTTCAACATTTAAAAACCATTTCGGGGAAGGGTAATTGTTGCAGATTTGTTGTTTGTTTGTTTGAATTGTTGTTTTGAGTCCACTTTATGCGAAGAGAGGTTAATCGGGACTAGACCTAGAGTTTAAAGGGGAATCCGAACCACTGTGCAATGTGCCTCCACCAGGTTTCGAACCCGGAACCCCTTGATTGCAAGCAGTGCTGCAAATTTGAATTCACAAGTTCAAATCCCGGTCGACCCCCTCATTTGTCTGTTTCCACATTTCTTCCCAACTCCTTCATACAAATGTTTGATTGATTTATTTATTTGGTTTGTTTTACTTCGCATTTCTGCCACATTTGGCTAATCGCAAAGATGAGGATGAGTGATGTTATGATGAAATTGATGAAGGGACACTGACAAGAACTTCCATTCCCAGGCCAGGATTCGAACCTTGGACCTCCAGCGTCGTAGCGCGGAATGCTAACCGCTCTGCAACTTAGGCAGGCACGAATGGTTGATTTGAACCGTTCATATTTCTTTAATATTTCAATCATTCCAAGTAACTTAACCTCATCACGCATATCGTCATTAGGTATAGCCTAAAGCGGATTTAATGAAATTGATTATAAATCAATTTTAAGTCATAATAACGGGTGGGACACGGGAACCGGACGAATTTGAAAAAGTCACTACGAAGTTAATTTTTGCTGGGAAAAAAATTATTTACAGAAATATATAGTTAAGATCATAGCATTTTATGCTATTCATGTGGCGAAATTTACATCGGACAAATGGCGTCCATTTTCGCGGACTTCAGGTACCCCCATACAAAAAAATCACGCATGGACAAATCCGGGGATCGAGGGAGCCATGGAACATCACCAAATCTGGAAATGACGCGGTTCGGGAACAGAGCTCGAAGAGCAGTCATTGAGGCTCTGGCTGTGTGAGCCGTGGCGCCATCTTGCTGAAACCACACTGGTAGACGAGTAACCCTCCTCCTCCGTAATTCAGGTACCAAAAAAGGTGTTTAACATCTGCATGTAACGATGAGCGTTGACAGTTACAATAACACCATTTCTGATGAAGTTGTCTGGGATTTTCCACAGCCCAGTAGCGACAGTTCTGTTAATTTTCATAACCATTTAGGTGGAAGTGAACTTCATCACTCATCAACAACACCATGTCTTCATTCTCCTCATACCGTGTAAGCATTCCCTGTGCAAAGTTCACTCGCTGTAGGCAATCCAACAGAAACAAAACTGCTAGTAACTACTACTAAGGGAACATTTGAATGTCTATGATAAAATGCTATGATCTTCACTATATATTTCTGTAACTAAATTTTCTTCCAGCAGAAATTAACTTTGTAGTTACTTTTTCAAATTCTTCCGGTTCCCGTGCCCCACACACACAAAATTCGGAATCCATTTTCTTCAGTGTTGTTAAGTAGTGTTGAATCGCAGCGAATAAGAACCTACGGGAGACATAGATCTCAGTATTTATGCATGTTTACTTTTCTTTAAACAGACCCTGATCACTTACGCTATTGTGACTACTCCTCAATTAGCATGTCATGTTAATTGGACAGTATCCATTGTCTAGTGCTTTATACTATATTGATTGCAACACAAGACAATGGATAATGTCCAAGACAATGGATAATGCCCAATTAACATTGCATGGTAATGTAGAACCACTGTCACTAACATCTAGAGAATACTACTCCTGAATCGCTGACAATATTTTCCTCGCAAAAAACTGTAAAAAGTGCTCAGATTTCGATTTTTGATTCGATTTTTATTATTCACCGTTACTTTTCTGCAACTTTTGGATAATCGTGACGATGAGGATGGGTATTTATGATGATATGATGAACTTGATGAAGGGACACACGAAAAACATCCATTCCCAGGCCAGGATTCACGCTGTGCTAACCACTCCGCCACGTAGGTAGAAGAGTTTGAACCCCAAACATGGCAGTAATTTTATCGTATAAACATTTTTATACTTGTGTGCAGCCATGGAGCCATTCTCGGCGTTCGAGTTAAAGCTATGATAGAAATAGACGACGTAAAATAACTAATTAGTGGACAGAGACCAATGAAAATCCTATTTATACCTTTAACCTCTTTCTATGGATAGAAATTACAAAGCAATGCAATTATGGTAATAATGAAAATAATGCACAAACATCCACATCAAAGGTATTCCAGGATGGTTTGCATGGTAAGCGCAGCTGTCAGTGACATCAATAGACAAACACTCTTGTTTACATAATTGAAGTATGCCGTTCAGTTCATTATGATAGTCTATCATTTTTTTAAAAAACTGTGATCTATGTGTTGTGCTATTTAATTTGGAATATAAAGTGTAGCGACTGTGTAGTCACGATACAAGGAATATATGTAATTTTTGGTGGAAAGTAAACAAAAAAAAATAGTATGTATTCTTATGTAAGCGATTTAGAAATTACATTACATATTTATGATACATATTAAACATATTGCCCACACATTAGGTAATAGCACAAACTTTGTAAGACAAAGCAGTACACAAATATACAAGTAATATTTATGTACAGTCCAGATCTGACGATACATGAGAGGTGAAAATAAAGAAAAAATACAACTTGTACAACTATACAAATTGATGAACGTTGGGTTCACGCGTAGACAAGTGGTTAGGGCTCTCACCCTTTGTGCAAGCGGTCCTGAGTTGGATTTCCCGTGGAAGTTCTCAAAATTTCAGTGTTGACCCAACATCGTGAGGTCAAAGAATTAGCGGGTTCCGGTCTCGAAAGTCAGAAAACAGTGGCGATCGATCTCCATGACCCGATCACGCGTCTCCCAATGAAAAATTCGCTTTGCAGGTTCTGTCCCTCAGACGGCTGTTGTGCTATGAAGTTCAGTTTTTAATTATTGATTCATTGATTGATTGATTTAGTTTATTTTACTTCGCGTTTTGTGCCTCTTGGCTAATTTGCGAAGATGGGGATGAGTGATGAAATGATGAAATTGATGAATGGACATTCACAAACAACCAAGCCCGACCGGGATTCGAACCCGGGACCCTTAGTTTTTAATTATGAACAATGTCGAACGACAGTGAAATGTTATGATAGGTGCCATTAGTATTTGTGCCGTTTTGTATTTGCATTGTCACTTTGCTGAATATTTATGCTAATTACAACGACGATGTTGAATGACTAGGTAAATTAGGTAAAGGTATAATATAGAAACACAGGAAAATATTTTACCCAGACCTGGACTACACTCTGTCCCGGGAATCTCTGGAGCAAGGAAACGAAAATTAGCCTCTGTGCAAGTAGTGATTCGAGAGGGCTCGACCAATGCACGCGTGAAGGGGAGGCGGGGTGAGTGCATGGAAGGGAAATGCGGCTGCAGCTACCAACCGTTTTGCTCAGCCAACTCGCTTTCTCCCCTTCTCGACCGTTATGCGCAGCTTTGCTCCACACATTCCAGAGACAGGGTTTAGAACCCTGAGCCTTCGGTGGTGCTCGCCTACCAAGGCGGCAAGATGTCATTCGTGAATGTTTGTGAACAGATATTGTGCTCCTAACAGTAGGTCCTTTACTCTATTTTTAAAGATGGAGAGCAGACCTTATTTATTTATTTATACTTATATTATCCTGTTGAACAGCAGCTAAATAGCCTCCATTCCTGCATTCATGCAAGAATGTACATGATACCTTATTGGGGCCTCCCCGATGGAGTAGTGGTAACGTTGCCGCCATGTAATCAAGGTTTCCCGGGTTCGATACCCGGTGGAATCACATGGCACAGTGGTCGGATCCCACTCTAAACTGTAGGTCCAGTCCCGATTAGCCTTTCCGTGCATAAAGTGAACATAAGACAACAAAGAAACAAATAAACATGTTACCTTATGCTCATATTGGATCCGGTTTCAGCAGAACTTTACTCTGCGTGTTCGACTATGGATGTTCTGGAGATGTGGTGGTCTTATTGCACCAACCAGGAAAATCGCCAGCGTGCTGGTGATGTGCAGAATGGATCGAAGTAGCCGACGAAATGCCACAGTTGGAAAACCCTTTATTGAAATATTGGAGAGGTTGAACGGAGTGGGTTAATGAGATTTTGGAAGAGTTTTTTTTTTTTTTTTTGCATATTTTTATTAACGAAAAATTGTAAAGGGTGTCTCAAAAACACGAGACATTTTGAAACAGAGGTATAGACAGTTTCGTAGCGCGATACGCCAATCACTGCACCATGGAGCCTCGCGAAATACACACGGAATTAGGCTATTCACTGCAAGGGACAAACTTAGAATTTATAAAATGGAGGAAATTGTAGACTCAAAGAAATTGTTTTCAAAAGTAAAACGGAATTCTAGCATCCGTTAGATTCGAACTCCTGTTTAATACGTTGCTTTTTTTACACGTTATCCTACAAAAATTCTTTGCACAAATATTAAACGAGTCTATTGCGCAAATATAGCTTGATTGAATAATTTCGTTTATTTTACTTCTCTTTTCTTTCACTGTTGGCTAATTGCAAAGATGGGGATGAGTGATGATATGATGAAATTGATAAAGAGACACTCACAAACACCCAGGCTGGGATTCGAACCCGGCATCGTCGTAGCGCGATGGCAAATATTGCTGTGGTAAATGTCAGTCTACATGATTTTTGTGAGTAGAAAAAGTTCAGTTGCTGGTCACGGGCATCCGAATATGAGAATAGATAATATCTAATATTAGAAAGTTGATGCTGTTTTAGTTTGATTAAGTGTAGCGGTCATGCCTAAATCCACCACCTATTGACCGACCCTCGTACATGATTAGAGGAGGGCAGAGGAGGAAGGCAGAAAACAGTTGGGAGTTGGTCAACGAGCGTGGGCGGTCGTTGTGGAACTGATCGGAGCTTGGGCAGAGAACGGATCCAATTACAGAAGCCTTCGTCGTGGTTGTATTTTGGAGAAGACTCTAGAGGATCTACAGTTTGGCTCGTGCAGCCACAAGACTGATAAGTTGGCAGGAATTCAGTACAAAAGTGAACGGAAGTGTGTAGATCGTTAAGTGTTCACTCGACGGAACGCGAAATATAGATCCTCTTGTAGGTAAGCTTCCTCCTCCTCTTAAGAGTTTCACAGAAGTGTCAGCGAAGGATAAAGATATACGAAAGAATATAGATTTGTATTTGCATCAATATTAATATATCTATTCATCATTAAGCATTTTACAATGTAATTTATGCAGTCAGTATATATAAACATTAATATACTGAAGTAAACTATATGAAAGACCAAACCATATAGATAAATAATGAGAGGATGAGCACACAATATTAATCCCTTCTTTATTTCTTGCGTGTGCCTCTTCTTATTAAATATTTTTTCTTGGTTTCTTTCTTAATACTTTACAACAACCTAAAACAACTGAGTTTGTCGTTATAAAGCTAAAGATTTCTTTTAAAAAGCTGTAATAAATAACCTGTGATATAAAGCTAGATATAACCAACTCGGACATTTACTATATTGTGATTAAGAAACATGTTCAAAAAGATATTTGATTATTCAGTGTATATTACGTAAGTTCCAGTCTTTCCTATTTTCATCTTCAACAGTGTTAATGTTATTGTATTACTTGAAAGTACATTTAAAATAAATCTTTAGATTCTCTAACATACATAACATATTACATATAAAATTGATGAATAGACACTCACAATCATTCATGCCCAGGCTAGGATTCGAACCCGGGACCCCTGGCGTCGTTGCGCGACGTGCTAACCACTCTGCCACGGGAGCCGGTATATATATATATATATATATATATATATATATATATATATATATATATATATATATATATATATATATGATATATGTCTCAGCTATTGTGATCATTACTAGGGTCGAGCCGATACCGATGTATGGGTATCGGAAAGTATCTGTTGGAATTTATTTACAGATACCTGCCAATACTTTCCCAGCATTTTGGTCTTTCACAGACTCCGCAAGAATACCGTAGAGTTCTAATTATCCTGAAAATTATGCAAAATTCGAAGTTTATTTTTATTTTGCCTAGTTTTTGTGAAAAGAAGAACAAACTAAACTTTGTGATAGAGTAACATGTATTTTAATATTCTGATGTAATTCTCATTAAACACTGATGTTAATCTATATTTTGAAAACAACTTTTAATTATTACAATTTTCATGCATCGGTATCGGAGTCGGTGAGAGTATAGGTTCAAAGTGGTATTGGCTCAGCCCTAAACATTACAGATAGTTTTTATGTCAAATCTAATTTGTCTAAGTATGAGAAAGTGCAAATCTAACAAGATTTACGTGGCCAACTAGAGAAAATGTTCTGTGAGTGAGGCGGAGGAAAAAGAAGAAAGTAGTCCTCGTTGCAAGGAAGATTTTGTCGTGATGCTTGAAGATTCACGGCACGCTGACTAGCAGGACATTGTTATTGAGTTACCGGAAGTTTCGGGAAAATACGCTCCATGTCACACTGTGAGCTGAAGAAGTGACACTGGCTATTTCGTGACGTACAAATTAAACTTCAACCTCTTTGCCGCATGGTGAGGCAGAAAGTTGAAAAGATTAAATGGAAGAAGAAGCGCCCTAGGAGAAATTGCATTGAAGTGTTTGTTTCTTGTGTGGCATATTTCAATATTGTGCTGGGTGATTTGATTTCATCCATTTAGTTCTCAATTTACTTGATTTATCCGGATGACTCTTCAACTGTTAAATGACAAAGATGTTGTTCTTCACTTGGTAGAGTCAACGCTTGATTTGATGGTGCTGAGGTTGCATGAGGAACAACAAGACTACTGTGTGACTTTTATCTGATTCCGGACATTATAGGCCATATTGCAAAACTTCCCTGCTTCCCGCCACAACCAAATGACGTGCCAGTGCACTCCGTCATCGAGAAACCTATCACATCCTTTGAGGTGTTTTGATTGGCACAATCACTTTCATTGTCTGCATAAAGGTTTTCGCAGGAATTACCCCACGCACGCTTCAATGTTTTATAAACTCTGATCCACTCCAGTTTTCTACTTAAGCATTTACGTGCAGCCAGCGATATTCCCAGCCTCCAATAGCATAAGAGCGCGGGAAGATTTCAAGAACATGCTCACCTGATTGGCTGTTCCGAGCACCTGCTGTGACGCGTAGGGAAGGTAACTCCGCATGTGACTTCCGCCAGTGGCGCAACATCCTAGGTTAAAGGGGAGGGTTCACACCGGAAACTACAACGGATCTGGTATACTTCTACGATAAGTGCATGATGTTTATACATATGATGACTTTTTTATATAAGCGGGGCACTCGTAGAATGCAACAAATTTCGAGGAACATTCCTCCTTGACATCACCGAACGTTTTCACTCTTGCTTGAATTCGATGGAATACGCATCCATATTTTAGCGGCAAAATTATTTCAGCGTCTACTTTGGTATTAAACTACTAAAAATAATATTGCTTATCCAATGAATCTAGCAAAAAGCTATCGAGAGGAACGAAACTGCGTGGCAATTTTATAGATCAAAAGTTGGCGTTCTGATTATGCATTGGAATCATAGTTATTTACTTTGGAATTGAATAAATATAATTCTAATTTTATTGCTTCCGTGTTCCTCGGTCACCCTCTTCAGCTTTTAAAATAAATTACTTTTGACGAGGTATTGTGCAGTTAAAACTGTCTTTGGTTTAAATAACGGGCCTCGAAACCAGAGATCCTAGGTTCGAATCCTGTGCAAAATGGATTGTCTTTGTCCCAGCGTCAACGTCAACATGCTCATTGTCGTGATTACCCCAGAGAAACAAAATCTGCAAAAAAAAATTAAATAGTAGTCGAAAACGCCAGTTAAAAATGATCGTCCAGAAAATCTGTTTTATCGTTTAATAGAATATCATTAGAAAATAAAGTTATTTTCAAGACAGCGGGAAAATATGGTTACAAAATTATTAGCACATAAAACCCTTCCAAAATTTACCAAATTAACTAAGGGAACATTTGAAAATATATCGTTTCAGTTTTTTGTTGACCGTGCTGAGATGTTGTTCAAACAGGTATATTGTAGCTGAAGTGAATGATGAAACGTGCGGGTAGTGTGTAACACTAATGGCCCTGTCTATGTTCGTGGAAACGGAAAATGAAATTTCGCCGTGGCATGCGTGAAGCGCATTTATCACCCTCAAGCTTTTCTGCACCCCTAAAATACCGGCAGCTGCATGTAATTGTCCTTTATACATCTGTCAAATTGCAATCCTCTTCACACCACCAGCTATGGCGGCCTTTCCCATCAAAATATAACTCGCTCCCTTCTTTTCATTGCGCTTCTCGTCATCGCGTTTTGCAAACGTAATAGATTCGATCCTCAATATCGGTGTAAGAATTTATTTCACCCGAAGATCAGAGAACGCAACTTTGGAACAGGTAATGAGTGTATTCAACCATGGATAACGTCCAATTTATAGTTAATGCTAATAAAACCTTTCGAGTATTCTCCAAATTGCAAAATTCCGAATTGTACACGTAAAAGAATCACAAGTTTAATGACAGTCGAACAAAACGTGTCAAATAGCAAAACGTTGAGTTCAATCCGTAGACTGGCAAGACATTATGCGCATTTAGAACCACCAAAGTTGTCCGTCACATTATGCACTATTACGGCACACGTTAGTCACCGATTATGCAAGGCTTTCAGCAGTAGATTTTGCTTGGATCAAACGGTATGGTTTTGCGGTGCAGTTTCGGCAGCGCATTTAATGAGTATATCAAGGGCATTATTGTAAAGCCAGGCAGCTGCGTGCTTAGTAATTGGATATTTGGAACAGATCATCCTTCATGATAAGTATCAGTGCTTGCTCGTTGTAGATTGAGCGTGGCGCTCTGTAGAAACCTCCAATAAATAAAAGGCGAAACACCTTTGGATGTATTGAGATGAGGGAGTGGTGGTACATTGAATGTAGCTGCAATTGAAATTGGAACGGGCTAATTCGTTATTTTACGATCTATAAAGAGTAAATGGCGGAAATAATGCGTCGTTTATTGCTAAGGTTGTCATTTCAATTGACTCTCATTACGAGCCATCAGATCTGTATCCATTAATAAAAGGAAAGATATCATCCTTTGTTGGTAGTGACACGTGATGACCACCAACGAAATCATGGCGTGTAACTTTATCCGATCCTTATACATAGTTATAATTTTTAGAACCTTAGAAAGTGCAACTCTGGGGCTAATAAATGACAATGGAAGGTATAATAAGTTAATAGCTGAGCTGGAAAGAACCCATTTCGTGATTCTATTTCATCTTCAACAACAGCGAAAATTCAATTTTGCTTTGGTTGTTTTTGTCGCTTTTCTGCCAATGATAATCACAATAATTAATAAGAATTAATTATGGAGACGTTAGTATCACAGATGGAACAAAGAAAACATTAAGGGTTGGAAAGTGAATTAGTGTGTTGTGGTAACCACGACACGATGGATGGTAAATCAAAGAAGTAAGTAGTATGGAGTAGGAGTGAAGAAGTCTACAGCAGTTACAGAACTGTATTTTTACCATTTTTCGTAGTTTTTTTTATGGGAGGGCGGGGTAATCTTAACCATGAGAATGGATTACAAGACAGCAAAAGAACTTACATGATTTACCCGTGATCAAGAATCATAATCCTTGACTTACGATACTGGAACCAACGATAGTGTTGATAACAAATGTGGAGCAAATGAAAATGTTTCTCATTTTAAGGATGGCTTATACGCGATTAAAAGTTTAAGAATTGTTATCATTAATATATTCTTACAATCCGATTATTGATGACAACTGAAGCATCTAATAGGGTCCACAGATACACAAGCATGTTTAACGTAAATCACAGCTATTTAAAAAAAACGCATATCGTTGCGGATTTCGAGAACATGCGCAAAAACGTCGCAATACAATGGCACATCTCTCCCTGCATTCAAGCCAGTGAGACTGTACGGTCACAGACACTTCTGGGTTGTAGTGATTCCAATGAAAGTAAATGAGGTTATTACAACCCAGAAGTGTCCGTGATTGTACGTACGAGTTCCATTCTTCAAGTAATACTACAATGCCTCCTGCTACAATCTACAAATTCCATTGTAATGGAACATTGCATTCTTTCTGCCAGCGAGAAAAATATCCCTTCTTTAAACTGTACGTCATGTCCCAATTATGACACAAATGGTGACTTAACACAAAGTTTATCTGTGCTTGTCACTGTTTGACACTAGTGATACCTGATTGCAATCCCGAACTAGGCATGGATGTTCTTTGTGAGTGACTCTTCATCAACTTCATGATATCATCACTTATCCTCATCTTCGCAATTAGCCAAAGTGGCAGAAAAATGAGATAAAATAAACCAAAATCAATCTATCAAAACAGTTTGACGCAGCAGTTCAATTATTGCACCACGATCTGTGTTGCGAAATACTCGAATGTGCTTGTAGTCTTACCTAATTATACATTATTAATAATGAAAAGTTTAGAAAGTATTGCAAATCAACAAATTTAATAAAATTGTAAAAATTTTGAAATAAAAATATTACAATTTTATAAAATTAAATACGAAAAAAACAGAAAATATTTCAATAAATTATGAAATTTTACATTCGTAACAGAATAAATAAAATTGTATTCATATGTGTCTTAAAAAATTAAGAACTAGCATAGGTGGCAACTCTGGGAGATATGTATGTTGCATTAGCCGTTTTTGGATTATTTTTTTTATTTTACTTCGCGTTTTGTGCCTCTTGGCTAATTTGCGAAGATGGGGATGAGTGATGAAAATGATAAATGAACATTCACACACAACCATGCCCGAGCGGTATTCGAACCCGGGACCCTTGGCGTCGCAGAACGATGTGCTACCCACTCAGCCACAGGGTCCGGCAGCCGTTTTTGGAGAATGCATTCTAAACAAATCCTGGGGTACTTTGTACTGTATAGAATCATTAAATGAAACATTCGGTTTACAGAAATTTGCTTTCATAACAAAACTACAAATATTATTCTCAACTTTGGAGGGTGATGTGGAAAAGATCGCCTCCCAATCCTACATTTCCAGTCTGAGTCTTCCGCAGGAGCGAATCGAAATTAATTCCCTGAGCAAACAGTCGCATGGGACAGATTCTGGAGATAGCTAAGAGAGGAGCTAGTGAGCCGAAAGACCCAGCCAGTAATTACACAGACAAACGGTTCTCTCCGGAACCAACAAACAAAACTCTTGGAAGAAGATGAGATTGTATGGTTGGGGTATCAAAGGTAAAGGGGGGATGGGGGGGACGATAGACTGCGTATGCGGTTCTGTCTAGCTAGGGAACTTCGGAGGGAGAGGAACCGATTTCTTGGAGCGGAATTCCGAAGTCACATGTCACTGAACTCGGAATTGGAGAATGATAGGGTACATACAATAAGTCGTCTTCGCTTATCCCCGATAGAAGAGATTTTAGGTCAACGATTCCAAAGATGCTTCTTGCTCAGGTGGCGCTAGTCTCTCGTTACATAAAAAAATATAAATAAATTGCACAATTATTAACAATTAATGTGCTGAATTTCCTTGGTGGAAAACAATACTTTTTTCAAATGCATCAATTCTGCGAATTGCCACTGATGATAAGTGTATAAAAGCACTTTAAATGTACACTCTGTGTCAGGAATCTGTGGAGCAAGGCCGCGCATAACGGTAAAGAGGAGAAAGCGAATCAATGGAGCAAAGCAGCCCGTGCTGCTGCAAACGGCTGGTGACTGCAACCGCGTTTTCCCCTCCATGCAATCCCTTTCCCTCTCACGCATTCGTTGGTCGGGCTCTTTCGAGTCACTACTTGCACAGAGACTTTTTCGTTCGTTCCAGAGATACCCGGGACAAAATGTAACTACAAGTTACCTAACCATTACATTAGAAAATGATGTTTAATGAAAAAGTTCAAAGTTTTTACAAAAAGAAAATATAATAATATGTTAGTTAATTCCTTGCACAAAATTTTTAAAACTAATTCAGTCATACATTCCGTAACAAGAACGAAAACTATACATCTCCGGGCCGGACCCTGTGGCCAAATGGTTAGCACATCGCGCTGCAATGCCAAGGGTCCCGGGTTCGAATCCCGCTCGGGCTTGGTTGTTTGTGAATGTCCATTCATCAATTTCATCATTTCATCACTCATCCCCATCTTTGCAAATTAGCCAAGAGGCACAAAACGCGAAGTAAAATAAACTAAATCAATCAATCAATCAATATACATCTCCGGGGAAAAATCTCAATACCGTAGTTAAAACTGAGGCTGTAAGAAGGTACTCTGCACAAACACAGGACAACAGAGGATTATGCTGGTCGTGGGTCGATGCGCCAGAGCCTCATTGGCCTGCAAGGTTGCAGTTACCGGAGTGTACTGTGCGGAAGTAGGGTCAACTTTTGAGTTCCTTGTCAGGTAACCCCTTACACTCCCGCGACACAGTCAAAAATATAACGCATAATTTGAATTCTGAATTACATACAATCAGAAACAGACCTTAACTAATTATATATTTTTGTAAATGAATCGTAACGGCAGAATAATATTTTCTATAAATCCAATACAATTATTTTCTTTCTTTGACCCTCAGATCGTAAACTTAAAAACCCAAGTTCTTGCATTACATTGCTGCCTTTGTAAACCTTGAAATCTCGCCAAAGCGAGCCAAGCAGACTCTCCACGAAAAAGAGAGGAAAAGGAATTAAATAAGAACTATACAGAAGTACACTCGGGTTTATCCCGTGATGGAAGTTCACAAAGTCTTGAATTTCAAAGGAATGCTCGTTCTTCCGCTGTCGAGTCCCTTCTTTCCTTTCAATTTTTTTAATGCAACCATTTTACTTTCATCAATGGCATCGCCAAACTTCAAAAGCTGCAGAAAGAACAGAAAGAAACTTTCTTTTTGCCAAAAAAGAGAGAACCCCCCCCCCCCCCCCTCCACTGTAGGATATGATTTCCGTGATTGCTCAGTATTAGAAGTTCCCACAAGCGGGTCAGCCACCACAGACTTGTATGAAAGAGCAACAAACAAACAGAAATGAAACTTTTGTTTTGCGGAAACGGAAACTGAATAGCGAAAATTGAGACTGGAAGTATTCTGAAAATGAGTGCTGCGATCTGTATTGTCCTTTGGTTTTTGAGGTATTGATGTTTACATTAAGTCTTCTTTTGAAAGCTCCTTGATGGTGTGTTATTCTGCTGGACAGGCCCGTGACATTAACAAAATGAGCCAAGAAAGAACAATACAGGGGCATTGGAAAATTACTTACATGCTTTCTCTTTAAGGCAAAGAGCTATTATTTTCCTTTTCTAGCATTAAAAAATGCTTTTGCATATAATGTGAATTTTAATACACGAAGAAACTGGTGATATTTGTGTTGTTTTGGAATCTGGACTGGTGTTTCAAGTGGTCACAATTAGTGTTGCCCCACTCGGAGATTTTTGGAGCCTGTTCGAAGCAGCGGATTCTGCTGAAACGTGGTATAGAGACTATGGCGACCATGGAGAAGTGAATGCTGACGAAAAAAATAGTTCCAATTTTCACCTCCAGGTTGAAATGTGGCGCTAAAATCTGGTGCACAGTGAACATCATCTCTGGAAACGCTTCGTGCGCTCACACTGTCTTATCCTTCCAAAGGGCCATTCACATTGACAGGGTCATAGTGAAAGCTGCTGTACAGACAAACTCAAATTACTGGTTCTTGTTACTTAGCGCCACATTTGCACCTGGTGTTAAAAAGTTGAACAATATTTTTTCCTTTGCTCCGAGCGGGATCAGGAGATTTCTGGGTAGGGGACATTTATTTCTAAGCGCCACATTTGCACCTGCTGATGAACATTTGAACTATTTTTTCTTCACGATTCGCTTCCCCATGGTCTCTATAATAAGTTTCACCGCAATCCCTTGCTTCGAACGGGCTCCCGAGGTCTCCGAGAAGGGCAACTTTATTTGTGAACACCCGGTACATCTTTACTTTTCAATACAACTGTCTGAATGTGTCGCATGCACAAATAAAGTGGCTACGGCGTTACCTCTGAAGCGAGTGTCGCATTATCTGAAGAAAATACATAATTTGATAGGTTTGGAAGTTAGATTGTATGCAATGCAATGTTCGATGTAATGCAGTAGTAGTTACACGACAATAAGCGGGGCATAACGGTCAAGCTCATATATTCATGTTTTATTCAGAAATCGAATTCTCGTTGATCCATATATTTTTTAATTAAAATCCAGACACAATTTTCACTGCGGCTTGCAGAGATGAAGTTGTGCAGTTTCGTTTAAAATAACTACAAAGCAAGAAATTTGTAAAAAATAAGGCGATATTTATTCAAAGAGAAGTTCAAATTCGTGGTGGACGAAGAATAAAATATTAAGTATGCCCTTTAAGGAAAATATTAAAAGTTATTACTGTTTGTTCAAATTAGTTTTCTAATTAACATCATATCGACTAGCCCATGCGACAAAAGCAAGGTATGTATTAAATGCGGATTTTTTCCTATACGAAAGTAATTTTAGGTAATTTCCATACCTTCCCAATGATGTGTTAACAAGTCTTATTTCTTACTTGAAACTTTTCGTCTGATTGATTAAATTGGTTATTTTAGGTCTCTTTCCTGCCACTTTGTGTAATCGTGACGATGATGTGATGAAATTGATGAAGGAATACTCACAAAGAACGTCCATGCCCAGGTCGGGATTCGAACCAAGGACCCTTGCATCGTAGCGCGATGTGATATCTACTTCGCCACGGGAAACTTTTCATTCATTTCGTTATCCTCATTCTCCCACCCACATCACACAAATTGGAACAGTTCCTTTGTATTCGCACTGTGCAATTTCCGATATTTAAAAAATATAGTTTCTCTTCTTATTGGGGGCATCTCCGATGGCGCAGTTGTAATCAAGTGGTACCGGGTTCGATACCCAGTGGAGGCACATAGTGGTTCGGATCTCAGTTTAAACTATAGGACCAGTCCCGATTAGCCTTACTGTGCATAAAGTGGACTTAAAACACCAAATCAATCAAGCAAATAAATCTCTTTTGATTGGTTAATTTACTTAATACTTGTAAAACATTATTAAAAAAAAATTTAAAAAAATATTTTAGTCCAGCTCCTGTTTCATGAATTTGTATACAGCATCATTCCAAAAATAATTACCAATATACATACTATAAAACTCTTTACAAAACATTCATCTTACGTGGAAATATTTTCTTGCACAAAGTTCGGAACCTATCACGTTGATATATTGCAGGGATTCAATGTAAGATCCTGACAACCAAACTGATAAATTGATCAGAGCTTGTCTAGCAAAATATTTCCCTCTTGAGCGGGAAGGAGGGAATAGAAAAGGTCAGTTGTCTCAGGAAATCATAGGAGGGAGTGATCCAGGTGGTCATGTCCCACGCTCCTCGTGATGTTCTTCTGCCTTGTGAGCATTCGATACACGGTTCACCATGTTTCTTTTGTCTCGCAAGCGATGCTTCCTAACACAAAAGGTACATTCTATACCTTAATGGTTCGTGATACGTCGATTTTACATTTATCACGAGAGCATCGTCGTTATCCATTTTTCTTCCAATAGAATTCTCTAAAACAGAGGTTATCAAACACTTTCTTAGAGAAGAAGAGAAAAACAGACAGCGTGTGATAAATTTTAAATTAGCAACACTGCCATGAAACAAGTACTCTCTAAAAATGTAGCAAACCACAGAAGAGGAGAGGAGACAGATGGGTGGAGAAGGTTACATAATTTAGAAATGCATAAATTGTATTCATATCCAGATATTATTAGTATAATTAAATCTAGAAGACTTAGGCGGGCAGGCCATGTGGCACGAATGGGAGAGGAAAGAAGAGTTTACAGGATTCTTGTTGGGAAACCTGATTGAAAGAGACCTGTAGGAAGGCCAAGCCGAAGATGGAGGGATAACGTTGAGATGGACCTAAAGGACATCGTTATGGATGGAAAAGATTGGATTGATCTTGCCCAGGATAGGGACAGATGGAAGGCCTGTGTTGCTGCAGCCAAAAACCTTCGGGTTTAAGAAGGCTAGAAAGTTAGTTAATTAGTCATCGGAAAGATTAATTTTCTCAAAGACAATAGTTTGTATGATCATTTTTTGTTAAGGATGTTAAAGCTACAAAAATCCCTCTAGATACATGAGTTTTGATGAATCCTTTTACTAGATTTTTAGTTTCATGGGAGAATATCGTATCGTACCCAAGGTATTGGGTAAGAAGTATACAGTCTTAGCATAGCAGGTAGCAGAGAAAGGAATGCTGAATAAGTAATCAGGCAAAGGTCAGGTTATTGACTTGGAAGGCGTATGTGGCATGAGTATTGGAATTGTCAGGAGGTGTGGATTAGTTGGCGAGAATACGAGAGAGAGTAAGGTGTGCGGATTGTGAGAGAGAAGCAAAATGGAGAACGATTATTGGACGATGGTGTGTGATTGGATCGATGTCTGACAGGGAGGTCAGACAAGTGACAGTTGAGAGGACAAGTGTAGGAACAATCTTAATATATTTGTAAGGCAAGTAATATCCTTTTCTTAACTAATCCATATCGGTTCAGTCATGGAGAGTATAAAACCCATATCTAATCTAAGTTAATTTCTATCGCCATTCCTTTAAAAGTAACCTCTTGCATTTATCACATTTAGGCCAAGCGAGTGATAACCATCTGAGAGATGAATGAGAAATAACTACATCACCCAATTCAATCTAGAGGTTCTTGGTTCGATCCCAAACGCAGAATGGGAGTTGCGTTACGTGGTGGAGTCTGATTTTTCGCAAATGCAATGAGAAAACATTGCAGTACGTGAAATACTGCGATTTTCATCTATTTCATCCCGAAATATGATGAAAATAATAGAGCCTTCTAGCTTTTCAAATTACGTACGTGCGATATGGCGCCGGAATTTTCACTTGTTAGCGCTTCACGTTGTGTTAATTATCAATTATTACCAAATATCAAGAAAAGAAAGCAAAAGGTAGGCCTAGCAATATGCTACGCGGTAAGGCGCAAATAAATAAGAGTAGAGTTTTAACTAGGTTATTTGGCGATTGGCTTGTGAAAAGATGAGAATTAACATTAGGATGTTGCATAAAGGTTGGTTAAATATTTTAAAGATGTCTTCGGTACTTTCGTAACTTTGTTACGCGATTGTTGAACCTAACTTATCAAATTTTCGGGAGAGTAAACAATTGAATTGCTAATAATGTCCTGTCAAATCCACGGGGGATGAGAAATGAAAACAAGCAACTTAGTGCTAATTTTAAGCTAATCAAGCATTTTTCCTCCGCATAGGCTAATCATAGAATCATGGCGCAATTTAGATTTATCCACCCCGACATTCTCGAAACTATCCAGTTTCAAGGTAACATTCACGAGGATGTATTAAAATTCATTGATAAATTTGAAAGTTTAGCTATTCTTAATGAGTGGAATGACTTAAAGAAAAGGCAAATGGTACCGGCATTTTTGGGTGATTCAGCATTGAAATGGTTCAATACTTGGAGTCGAACCCAGGAAGCAAAGGATATAGATTTTGTAACTTTAAAAACTAAAATTGTGGAAGAATTTACGGAACCGGGTGACACTTTTCAATTAGAAGAACAAATCAGATTACGCTTCCATCAGGAAAATAAACCTGTTTCAAAATATGTGAGAGAAAAACAGTTATTGTTATTAAAATTAGATCCTGCCATGGACATTAGTGAACAAATTAAGCAAATAAGCGGGGGTTTACAACCTAACTTTATGAAAGAAGTTTATAACAGGGAATATGATTCAGTGCATGAAATGTTACGAGACCTGAAAAATATTGAACAATTCAAATATCTTGTGCAAAAACGTAAAATTCTAGAAACTGATGTGAGACAATGAAAGCTCTGTCATGTTCTGAATCGAGTCGAGCATACATGCCGACTCAGCAAGCTATCACGTTGCAGCGCACGGTCAATGGTCATGTTGACATAACATATTCTCAGGCTAATCGGGAGATCGAGGAAAGATTAAAGGCACTACAACAAGACCTTGATCAATTACAGTCGAACACGGGACTCCAGTCTCATGAGTCAGACTTAGTTTTGCAATTTCAGAAACTTGAGGCTAAAGTAAATGCACTTACAGAACATCGGAAAAAACATTCATTCACTGAGTCATCTTTCTCATATCCACTTAGACAAAATGTTCCTAGAAATAGAAAGAATAGGAGAACCTATTATAATAATAGTAACACTAGAGCCCACACACAGTGGCAGAATAGAAATACTTGACATAACAACCACAGTAATAATCTCGACACACAGTCGCAACGTTCGCCTAGGGGGCGATGGCGCAATGGCGGTAACCCTCGATTTCAGCGTTCGCACTTTTCATCTTCATCTCCGCGAACATTTTTGGAGCAACAACAGGGGCGCGAAGATCCAAATAACAATACTAATCAGGTTGTTAATGTAAATCACAGAAGCAATTTTGAACGAGTAAGACTTGCATATGACGGGGACCAAGGTGCAAGGCCTTCGGGGAAAACTCTAACGGTCTCTACTTTTCCTTCTGAAGATTTGATTTACATCTATGTGAAAGTAGATGGGGAAATTCGACAGTTCATCCTGGATAGTGGAAGTCAAATTTAGGTAACTGGAGATAAGAACATACCAGTCAATGCCAAGCGATTTAATATAAATACTGCGATTAGAGGGGTCACTAATAGTCAACTGACAGTTAAGGAAATTGTGTTACTACCATTTTCTATACATAGCCAAACATTTGTTCATCCATTTAGAATCGTTAAGGATTTTAATCAAGTTACTATATTAGGAAATGACTTCTTAAAGGGACAGAAGGCTAAGTTAGATTTTGAGGAAAATAAGCTTACATTGCATAGAATTTGTAGCTGCTAAAAATATAAAAGTGAAACCCAGGAGGCATTTGTGCATTCCATTGAAATTGGCTAATTCATATGACAAAGATAGGACACTCTTGGAACCGGACCTACAGTTTCAAGAGAAAACGGGATTGATGGTTGCCAGAGCAATTATTAATCCGGATTCGAATCTTATTTGGATCACAAATCCTTTAAATTTTAATGTTACAATTAAGAAAGGCACTATTATCGGGAAAGCTGAAACATGGAATAGACCAATCATGAGTAACAATAATGATGAGAATAAGGATGAAACTGGCGAACAGGCACAGGTTTTCGCGACGGAAGAGTCAGGGAACTTCAGTGACGCACGGGCGGACCCTAGTCGGTTTGATGTGAATCCGAATTTAGGACCCCAGCAAAAGGAGCAACTTTTGGCTGTTTTAATTAAGTATCCACATGTTTTTGCGTGGTCAAAGGATGATATAGGTAGAGCCACGAATTATAAACATAGAATTCAACTAAAAGATGACACAGAATTTCACTTAAAATCCTACCCGATTCCAGTTCACCTTCGTGATGAAATTAAAGATCAGATTGAGACTTTATTAAAGCAAGGGGTTATTTTTCCTACACAATCACCCTTCAACTCTCCAGTTATTCTTGTAAAGAAGGCAAAGGGGGGTTATAGATTATGCCAGGATTATCGCAGATTGAATGTTTCGTCTGTATTTGACGCTCTGGGTGTGAATAACATCAATGAAATATTATACAATATGGGGGGCAAGAAATATTACTGTACGGCAGACTTGAAGAGCGGATTCTTTAATATTCCTCTCACCGAGGACAGTAAGAAATATACAGCATTTACAATACCAGGAATGTCACAGTATCAAATGAACGTCGTGCCACAAGGCCACGTCAGTTCACCAAGTGCAATGACTCGTTGCATTCACCTAGCGAGCTCAAATATAAATCCCAATCACTTTGCCCATTATGTGGATGATTTATTTTGCTTTGGAAATACCTTTGAAGAAATTCTCGTAACTCTGGAGAAAATGTTACAGTGTTTTACAGGCCGCGGGTTTGAAACTTGCAATAGAAAAATGTCACTTCGGCTTCACTGAGATTATTGCTTTAGGATATAAAATTTCGAAATTTGGCTATCGGATCAACGACAAAATCATTGATTCTATCAAGAAATATAAGACACCGACAACTGTGAAACAAGTTCGCACATTTCTCGGATTAACATGCTATGTCAGGAAGTTTTTAAAATCATATTCCGAGATGGCACTTTCCTTGCAGAAATTGTTAGGGAAAAAGAAGAAATTTCTCTGGGGGGAAGAACAGCAAACTGCGTTTGAGAGGTTGAAAGAAGCTTTACTTACAGCTCCTGTATTGATGGCATATGATCCATCCAAAGAAGTAAGGGTATATACGGATGCAAGCAGTAAGGCTATTGGCGCGGTGATTTTACAACCGAATGCGAACGGTGATTTTCAGCCTATTTCCTATTGCAGTAGAGTGTTAAAAGACCATGAAACTCGACTTTCAACCATCGAGCAAGAATTGTTGGCAATCATATATGCATTTAAGTCATTCAGATTCTTTTTACTGGGCCGACATTTCGAATTATTTACAGACAACCAAGCGATCGCATTCATTCGGTCCTCAACGCAACTTTCAAACAAATTATTTAGATGGTACACGTTGATGGCCGAGTTCGATTTTACGCCAATTCACTGTAAAACTACACAAAATATGGCGGATTCTATAAGCAGATAGACGGAACATGATCCACAGGATGAAGACGAGGAGCTTCCAGAGCCACGTACATTGTTATTGTTAAATGAGACAATTGATGTTGCTATACACCAACGAGAGGATTCTTTTTTTTGGAAATATCATTAATATTTTGGAAGGAAAAGAAGACGAGGGGGGCAACAACCCACCCAACCCCTCCCTGCAGAGGCAAGCCTGCTATTATGTTATGGAAAATGGACTTCTTTATAGACAACATAAACTGGGAGCTACGACTAAAAAATTATTATGCATACCGAAGTCACTTCGCAACACTGTTATTGAGACATTACACAGTTTGCCAGCTGGATGAGCGCATTACGGCTTCACTAAAACATACAAAAATGCACTGGATAGGATTTACTTTCCATTTATGAAGAACCATATTCAGAAAATGGTCAAGGAGTGTGTAATTTGTCAGCAGAATAAGTGCATAAAAGGAGCGCCATATGGAGAACTTTTAACGTTCAACTCACAAAAACCATTCGATAGAATCGCTTTAGATTTTAGCGGACCGTATCCACCAAGTGGTTTGCTTCGCCATAAATATATACTAAGTTCAATCGATCATGGTACTCGATTTTTAATTGCTCAGTTAGTAGCAGATACTTCAAGTGAGACAGCAGCTAACTTCCTTTTTGAAAATGTAATTTTACGCTACGGATGTCCTTCTCATATAGATACGGACAGAGGTACTTCATTCACAGCTAGTTTATTTAAAGAACTATCGGAGAAATGTGGAATCCATTTGAAATTCGCTCCAGCAGCTAATCACAATTTAATTGGATTATTGGAACGATCACATGCTATTTTACAGGGACTTATGAAAAACTTCGTGAACTCAAAACACACAGACTGGCTTTTATACTTGCAGTCTGCCGTGTGGACGTACAATGTTAAATACCAGGAGAATTTGAAGAACAGTCCATTTTTTCTTCTTCATGGATTTACGCCTAGATTAGTCTGAGAGAGCGGACTACATTTAACGCCCAGTGTGAATGTAAACAACGAGATGAGATTCAAGATTCTCGAAAAAGCACGAGAAGCAGCTTATGAGTCTCTACAGAAACGCCACCGACAAGCAAAAAAGTACTACGATAAACGTCACCAGTCCATTGAATTTACGCCAGGAGAATTGGTTCTAGTATACGATGGCAGTCATCGTGTACACACCGCTAAATGCTTTTCGGGAGTATATAAAGAAGGACCTTGTAAAATTATAGCAAAAGAAAATCCCAATGTTTACAAAGTGGAATATAAGACAAAACGGGGACAGACAGTCGTGGACTCAATTTCGGTTCAGAGATTGAAGAAATACTATGCTTCGGAACCTGGTAGCGGCGATGAGAATGTAAATGGTGATGATGAGAATGAAGAACAGGAACAGTCAGGAGTGAATGAGTGAGAACATAGCTTTTACGCTGTAGGTAACTTCCTTTTCAGTACTCTGATGCACTAAATAAATTTTACATCTTGCAAATATTTTTTAAATGAGAAAAACACTAAAATTATGTGAAATATTATTGTTTAGCCCTTAATAATTGCACGGCAGTGTAAAACTAGTTATTACCACACTAAAATCATTAGTTATAACTCGTAGACATCGAGGTTTCATAATAATGAACAACAAGTACAGGAACGCGCGAAAATAATAATAATAATTAATATTATTGTATTCACGAATAGTGAACAAAGAGAATGGTGATGAATATAAATTGCGCGCAAGGAATTTTCTGTAGGCCTGCAGAGAACTGATGGAAAAAATCTTTTGTGAAGTACAAAAGATAAATAGTGTAAGTCAATAATAGACTTTAGTATTTTTTATGAATAAAATGTGTTAAACACATTCGGTAAGGAAAAATGAGAATAAAATTCTCTATGATTTAGCGTGGTTAGTCAAAATAGGATTTAAAGAATTTCACATTTTAATATTTCAATTATTAAATTTAAATAATAATTACAATTATAATTTTAAAAACTAAATAAAAGACAGAAATATGAGATTATTTGTTTTATAAGATTCAAATAACGTTAAATAAAGAGAACAGTTATAATAAGAGCTGAATATGCATATAGCCTGTAAATTAGTCAATTAAACGAGCTACAGATCAATAATAACTAAATAAGAATTGCGATAATAAGAATTATAATATAGACAATAATAATACAAAGAGAATAGTGAAAATTTGGTTCTTGGATAATTATAAAGCTCAAATCAAATGTATCACATGGAAATAATATAAATATTAAGATTATGCATTTTACATTGAGATTTAATTATTTTGTATATCTTTCTTACATTTTGTATATCTTTCTTACATAACTTTACATAAAAGCTAGATTTCAAATCTAATATGAAGATTAATAAGTCAATTAAGAGCATAGGAGAAATAAGTAGTACTTTACACATACAGCTACGATCATGAGTTATCAGCAGCCACTTGTCAGATTTTATTAACAATTTAACGACACAGTCATGGGATGAATTACGACAGTTTTGAAGAAGTAAAATATCTTTCATTAAACATGTAACTTACATTGATCCATCTAATTTGGGATATTTCATTCCAAATATCAGTCTACAATTAGTTTATTGAATGTTATAATCAAGTTACTTAGAGTACTTCCTATTTTTTTTTCTTCCGCATGGTAGAAATTTTCCATCTTGTAAAATTCCCACTTAAAATTTCCCTCACATGTATTTCACACTTCTCGAAGCGATATCCAAAGTCAATTTCAAATGCCTTCATGGTAAAATGTCTTTCGTCAGCAAAAGGATAAAGTTCAACTCGGATGCAACGGAAATCCTTCCTCTTTAAGCAATGGGGAAACTTGAGTTACATTCAGAAAGACAGAACAACTGAAGAAATGTGCAAGTTAGGCATTCTATTCGTTTCTTGCGGCAACGATATCTACCTACATCGGTAGGAGCAAAATTCTCTTTTGACATGTAGTAACCAACACGTTGCAAATTAAACAGCAGATATCTCACATTCCACATTAGCCGGGGAACTGAATAAACTACCGACAGAGCATTTTTTTCAACTCAGGCTATCGACTTCAAGGATACAAAAGAACATGCAACCTTATGTCCGTTCAGAACGATATTTCTTCATCTGGCAACATTTGGAATATAAATTGCAATTAAGTTTCATTTGTATGTCATTAAATGTTAGGTGAATATATATATATATAAGTTAAACACTACCAATTGTCCACATTCTTTTTTTTTCTCCATATATTTTTTTGTATACACAATTGTATATTATTTTCGTTGAATATTCTTAGGCTGATTGCAATATCATTAGGGGAGAAAGAGTCTATAATGGACAACGAGATTTCGGATTCTTAGAATATTATTTGACGTATTCCAATTGTCATGGACACTATCAGCAAGTTGTGTATTTTACAATTAATCTTTATTAATGACGATATTTTATCAATATTATACTAATTATCAGTCAATTTATCAATTTATCAATATATTTTCAGAAATCAATTATACGTAATTTAAATTTTGCAGTAGTACACAGTATACACTCATAACATCTTCAAGAGTATTTACAGCATTACATTCAATTCATATGTAAAGTTCAATTTGTTTTCAGTAATTATTAGTAGTTATATTTATTTATTTTTCTATTTTCAAGTTTCTAATTATATTTGGTGTGTAAAGGATGGCATTAATTAGAATTTGGGTAATTTATAGTAAGAGTAAATATTATGACTGAATCGGTACTCCTTTTCAAATTCCATTTCCTAAAATGTAACAACCCTCAACTTCAAGATTTTTCATACTTGTAATATTTACAAGTACTATTTTTTTAAAATAAGGGTGACTTAGAGGCGCCCTTGTCTCAACAAAACCTCTACACATACCGACATATTAATTTCTCTCACATACAACATTACACTAACGATCAGGAGGAAATGCCTGTTCGGTATATGATGCAAATTTCCTTCCCAAAACCTACTTGAATTGCCTCACAGATAATTCAAATTTTAACGGTGTAATGAACATTTTAACAATATTATGAAACCATGTTAAAAGTCCTCAGTTCAGCTTTTTCACAGATGTCAACATCCAGAGATGGTCACCAGCAAAACCTTGGAGAAATAACTAACAAACGAAGGTTACACCTGAAGGACGCAGATAAATTATTTTGATCTACGAACTTGCTTAAGAATTTCTCAAGATTTTTATTTCTGAGATGTTTCTTTTAATTTTTTGACACGTGGGAACATGAATTACAATTGGACCTTTCATCAGTTTTAATTACGCAGTTCAGCGAAATCACCAAATCGTTTAACACGGATCTCCTTCATTCTATTCTAATTAACTCCTACTAAAGTCAAGTAGTAGTGAGACCTGATATTCAACGCTGACAATACATACATCGATTTGAAGGAATATTTACATACAACTAAATACTACTTCACATTCACAATTCGACGATATGCAGTTCTCTACTGTACTTTGTGAGAATCAGAATCACTCAAGCATTAATTTTATGGACAAATGTTAGTGCTGTGATTTTATCTATCGAACACTATTATATTCTTATTTTCAAATACATAAATTTATGTACATATATTATTGCTCAAGGACAGTTACTGATACAGTGTATATATTTTGATTAACTTCAAGTTTTCTAATTAAATATTTACTGTGATAGTTGACATATATTATAAATAGAAACGACAGCGATATTTACACGATACACTAAAGTAAGAGACGATGAACTTTACATCGAAAATATGTGTACAAGTGTAACTCGGATGAGTATCACAAACGTTGCTGATTTTGTATATATTAACTTCAAAATATTTAATAATGTTGTGCAGTGTCAGTGTTTACAGGATTGATTACATACTACCTCGTTAGTGTGTTACTGTGCCATAAGCCTTTTAAATCGGTTAATACTGATGGAACAATAACCTTATAATTATGTCACGTGGTGTGTGTTTACATATTTTAGGCATGAACAATCATAACGTCGACGTGTGTGACGTAAGACTCACAATCATTGCATGCATGAGTCAGCATAACAAACTCACATGTCAGTGTTTACCTTTCATACGCTGACAAGTATTGTTTATTTATTTTGTTTATTTATTGGTTATTTTTCTCCATTCCTTTTTCTTTTTCAAGAACTATATTAATCAAATTACATATTTTTGGTTATAGTATGTTAATTCAATAATTTTGGGACTATATTTTATAATAAAACAATCTCTCCATAGAAAGGATCTATATGGAATGCAACTTTAAATCTTTCATATTTAAGTGAAAATCAAAAGATTTTTTTAGGGGGTAGAGGAGCGTATCGTACCCAAGGTATTGGGTAAGAAGTATAAAGTCTTAGCATAGCAGGTAGCAGAGAAAGGAATGCTGAATAAGGTCAGGTGATTGACTTGGAAGGCGTATGTGGCATGACTATTGGAATTGTCAGGAGGTGTAGATCAGTTGGCGAGAATACGAGAGAGAGTAAGGTGTGCGGATTGTGAGAGATAAGCAAAGTGGAGAACGATTATTGGACGATGGTGTGTGATTGGATCGATGTCTGACAGGGAGGTCAGACAAGTGACAGTTGAGAGGACAAGTGTAGGAACAATCTTCATATATTTGTAAGGCAAGTACTCGTAATATCCTTTTCTTAACCAATCCATATCGGTTCAGTCATGGAGAGTATAAAACCCATATCTAATCTAAGTTAATTTCTATCGGATATCTCGATGAAAGTGAGATTTAACTAACAACAGTTACCTTCTGAGTCAACATATTTCTGTGTGTGTATACACACAGGTATTAATTTTGTTTTATGCATCGAAAGAGCTTTATGTAATTTTAGTGTTTTTATACTTGAAAGTCCCACACATATTCTTCTAAAAATACAACAGTTTTACAATTGAGGGGGTCAGCACAACAGTGGTCTAAGCCACATTTTTTTTAAAAAAATAGAGAACTTCAAGTTAAAGTTAGACAATTGTGTTTTTTATTGGAATTTGGAAATCCCAATTTTTGTGGTAGTGGTGTGTGCCATGATGCTTGGTTAACTTAACTACAATGATATATAGTGGTTTGTTAAGTAGTTTTAGATATATTGTAATTTTTATGAGGAACCTGCAACACCCTTCCTTGGTTAGACCACTGTTACACTGACATGTGTTTGTACATGAGAAAAAAGAAAAAATATTTGAAGAAATATAGTGCACAGAAATGTATTTCCATCCTAATATTTTGTTTATAAGTTTTAATATTATTTAAAGTGATTACATAGTACACAATGTGGTTGTGTTAATAAAATGTTTAGAGTATACACTGTATCATTACAAGCAAAAGCATAACAGTTTTGCATGTTTTGTGCATTTCAAAAGGTCATGAATATCTTTAAGTTTCTTTGGGTTTATTGGTCTTGGATTGGAATATTTTGGTATTAACTGAATATGTTGTAGTTCAAGAGTGTGTTTGTCCCTACTCTTTTGTCCTTTAACAATATTCACATATGTACCTTGCCCTATAGCATCTGAATAACAATACTTGACACAACATTATTTTCCTCCTTTTCATTACTCGAGACATCACTTTCACCCTGAACGTCAGCCATCTTTGATGTTATTACACTGACCTCTCATTGGCAATTTTGCACTCAAACAACACGGAATTTTGTTCGGGGACAAAAATAAGTGGCTTCTAACCAGGATATACGTGGTGAATTGGTCTAATCCACATGATAGGAAGATACTTCACCTCGATTGCCAACAGATGGCAGTATTATCTCATTTTGCCTGTTGGAGAGGGTTAGACCACTGTTGCACAGACCACCTCAATTGCACCATTAATTTTTGGGCCTTCTTGATGGCGTAGTGGTAACGTCGTCGCCTTGGGATCAAGGAGGCCCTGGTTCGAACCCCGGTGGAGTCATGTAGTGGTTGGGGCCCACTTTAAACTGTAAATCCACTCCAGTGTAACTTATATGTGTATAAAGTAAACTCAAACAAACAAGCACCGTGAATTTTACTGCAGGCATTTTGAAACTGCGATGCTTTCCATCAGTCTATATTAAACAATTGAATTAAGTAGGAATTCCCTGTGCAAGCTGGAGATTTCAAGTGACTCTCCAGCGTTTACAATTTGATTTTCGGGCAGTGGCGTGGCAAAGCTGTTTGGTCAGACAAGACTGTTGGGTGATCAATAATTGCCAAGCTCCATCCGTTCTATCCAAGTGAAACTTCCATCCCGTATCGACAGCAGAATGTCTTCTAAATTTATGGGTGGGGGGAATCTTACACAAATCTCCTATTCCCATCCTGGGATAGTATTAAAGGGCAACACTAATATATGTTTCTAGTCTTAATAAATGAAACAAATAGCCCCTCAATCTCGGAGAGGAACCGAGGGTTGTCTGAAGGAACAAACAGTAAAGATGGTAAGGTAAAGGTAAAGTTCCCCGTGCACATAGCACCGTGCCATGAAGGCACATTTAGGGTATGTGGGGTTAGGGCCCCACACATTATCGATCTCGGCCATTTTGGAGGTGATGTGAACAGTAGAAAGCCCCGGCCGCCTTTACTCCCCAGGGTTGCCCCTTGGTACACATTTATTTGAGGCTGGGCGAGCCCCAGAGCTGCTGTTTTCGGGGACAATGCCGGAAAAACTCCGACCTCAGATCGCCCGCGCCGGAAAACGAACCCGGGTCTCCCGCGTGGCAGTCAGATGCCCTACTGACACGATCCCCGTCGATATTATAATAAGTGAGCAAAGGGATTCAAGATAATGAGAGTATTTTTATTTCGATTTTACTTCGATATTGTTACCTTTTTTAAGTTGACAATTTCGAAGAAACACGAATACTCACCCGAGATTGAACCCAGGACTACGGCACTTGGCCACAGGAATCAACTTTGATTACGAGATGTATTTAATGTGTGTGTTTTGTGTAATGTATGTATAAGAATATAACAGCAACAAGCAAGAAAATATGACGCTCCTAGATCCTGAAATACTCTATTCCCTAAGACGTTATGTGTGTTGCCTAACTCTAAGGCTGTGGTACAAGTTGTCATTGAAAAATTGTTATTAAAATGCACTTATCGCCTCAGAGTTAGGCAACACACATAACGCCTTGCAGGGAAGCGAATACTTCAGGATCTAGGTGTCCCATATTTATTGCTGGTGACTGTACATACATGGAAATAAATTCACATAGTATAATAACTGTGTGTAAATAACAAGAGCAATTATGGAAGCTGAAACCGACCACCAAAGTTTGCACTGTCGCAATTATTGTTTAACTTCGTTTATTCGTAACATGAAGTTAAGAGCGATGTGAAAAGTGATATGACGGATAAAAAGAAAGATCATTGAGAAAAGCGGATGCACGGAGCTTTACTCTTTACCCCATGACCTGTGTGGCTGAAAAATGTGTCTACAGTTTTGCCATGTATTTATCTTGATCAAAAATATTGGAATGTGCAATGGAGCGGTTCGACTGATTAAATTATCTCACTTAAGCATAAACGTTTGTCTACGTAAGGTTAAGCTACGACAAAATAACTATGTGTAACACTTTTTCATGTAATTTTGCATTTATATTTAAATCAGGATTTCTTTAGAAAATAAACATGAAATATTTGTACATACAATGGCTTTCGATTTTCTAATAACGTCAGTAGGTTTCTTTGTTACTTTACGTCGCCTTTCTCCACCACTTTGGACTAAACGCGACGATGAGAATGAGATGATTATATTAACTGACACAACGAATAAGACAAGCCGGGACTCGAACCCGCGATCTTCGGTAATGGAATCGTAAGTCAATGATGCGACAGCAGTTTAAATATAAATGTGTATTTTACAAAATAGCATGTTTAAAGCTCAGTTCTGTATAGTTGTAGATTCAAAGATATATTCGGAAACTCAAACGATAAGAATATAATTGCTTAACAAATATCATAATATATTTAATGAGTTATGAATCACATGAAAATAATTGTGTGTGTGTGTGTTTTAAGAGATATAAAAAAATTGCAAGAAAACTAGGTATCAAATCTGCCCCGCGGGGCAAGAAAAGGGCAACCCACGAGAAGGTACTTTTGAGAATTAGGCGATTGAATATTTGTAAAATTCGTTAATTTCACAGATATATTTTAATGTCTTGAAACTATGATTTAGATAAATAGACTTTCAATGATAACATAACACATAATCTGTGTATTACAGTAACAAAATATTATCACAATAAAATAATTTTGGAGACAAGTTGTGTACAAAAGTGGTGGCATACCATTGTATTGCACCCAACTTTTGTTTGCCATTGTTTTTTGCAACTTTTAATAGAATAATTATGCATGATCATGTGAAATTCAGTACACACAAATGTATAATTTAGGTTTTATTTCAAAAATGCTTAGTACAACACAAATGCTTTATCTTTCAATTTAAGGAATTAGTGTAAATCAGTCCCATACATGCTTTGCCATTTTCTAGGTGATTTCCTCGAAAATTAAACTTGAGATCTGATGTAGAAGTAACTTTATCATCCGAGGTCATGGGAGCAGTCTCTACTGGCAACACCGAAACATTTTTCAGAGAATTTAGGAGCAAGATAATGGTATTCCACGCAAAACGGTGAATGAAAACGAAAAAAAAGAGAACAAACACTTACAGTTTCATCACTATCTGAGGAATTTCCACTCCTTGATGATTTTTACGATGAATCACTACTTCATAATCAATTATATCTCTAACAAGTTCATTTTCCAATTGCTCCGATGGACGTTCACGTTTCCCCAGCAAGGCGCCATCTTGCCTTGTGGGTTACTACTATGTTGATGGTATAATTTCCCTCACGACAGAAAACATACATGGCAGTATCACATGCGAACTCCGACAAAACAGGAGGGAAGATAAGCATATGTAGGCTCGTGGAACAATTGTAACACAATTTCGGTCAAGCTGTGGGTTACCATTATCTTGCACCGTGAGGCAGAAATCATTTCATCCTACAAAGGTTCGCTTGTAGCTATAATGAGCACACACTTCTCGCAAATTGAAAACCCTACGATACCTCAACCAGGAGTTGAACCCAGAGCGTCATGGTTTAGACGCAGATGAAGACTCCATGAAAGAAAAATAAATGGTCAGAATGAAAATCACGTGACTCGTTGAAAACCCTGCATCCAATTCTCTATTGGATATTACTCCGCAGTTAAACAATCGAAAACCGAATTTCCACGGTTTAATTTGTCCAGCAAGCAAGAGGAGTCTATTTATTGTTGGATCTATCCACCTCCTTCACTCCCTCTCTTTCTCTCTCTCTCTCTCTCTCTCCCGTTCTCATCAACCGTTTCTTCTTTGCGTGTGTGCGTGTTTGCCTGTGTGTGACATACTGTTTGCAGACAGAAATTTATTCGACCGTGTTCAAACAAATTCTGCAACACAAGCAGCATAACAGAAGCAGTAAATACCCCCTTCTAATCCGTGCAATATACCAACATCACGCTTCACTTGAAATCGACGACAATCAATTTAGGTGAAAAACAACACCGGATTACGAAACGAATATTCCCGGAAAACGGAAAGTGAAGCAAAATCTATTCAGTTCTGTCTGCTGTTATCACTGTATTAAAACTGGTGCCCAATTCAAATAGGTATTGAACTATTATTTTTGCTTTTGAAGTAGCCAACCTCCGTGGCGGAGTGATTAGCACAGCGCACTACGACGCCACGGGTCCCGGGTTCGAATCTCGGCCCTGGCATGGGTGTTCCTTCATCAATGTCATCATATCATCACTCATCTTCATCTTTGCAATGAGCCAAAAGCGGAAGAAAAGGGAAGTAGAATAAATCAAATCAATCAATCGCTTTTTAAGTAAGATTGATTGATTGATTGATTTGGTGTTTTAAGTCGTCTTTATGCACAGTAAGGCTAATCGGGACTGGGCGTACAGTTTAAAGTGGGATCCGAACCACTGTGTGCCTCTACCGGGTATCGAACCCGGGACCCCTTGATTACAAGGGCTACCACTGCGCCATCGGGGAGGCCCTTTTTAAGTAAGAAAATGGCACAGAATTAATATTTGGTTTTGACACTTTAAAATATTTAAACTTAGTATTAAACTGCAAGCTTCCTTTCTTTGTATTAGGTTATTTAATGTCGTTGTGCACCTCTAGTCTGGACGACGAGGATGAATGATGATTAGATTAAGTAGGTCCAAGAATAAATAATTACACACATACCATTGCCCAGATCCCACCATCCGACTCTGTTTTTAATCTGTATTAAAAACTCTGTAATGGATGAAGACCTTCCACAGATCTCAAAACATTCTACAATAATGGCCTTTAAAAAACGTTGCAGACTGGGTTCTTCTAACATATAACAAGGCATGAGTAAATATGCGCGGACACACACGCACGAGCATATATATTTCATACACAACAAAATAAACTCAACACTACCGCTGATCGGTTATAATTTAAACCCAACAATATTAAAGAGAAAAAAAAACTGAAAAGGTCAATTCATTTTTACAAAGCCAGAACATTCTGTGACACTGAATTGAACACTCAAAGAGAATCTCCTGTTGAGTTACCGAACAAAAGGTTTGGTTAAGATATCAACATCTGCATTAATTGATCACAGTAAAAATCCGACAGTACATCAACTCAGTAAATTAATACATAATGTATATACCGGTAACAACCACCACCCGTAGCGTAACAGCACGTGAGAGTCAATGCCTACCTACCGACTGCCGGCCTCACTCCCACCAGAGGTGGGCCAACCAGTTAAGGGGTGACGTGTGGTCAGCACGACGAACCCCCAGTCATTGTTGTAGGTTTTGTTTGACCAGTTTGCATTACTCATTCGTAGATCCCAAATCTCCTCACGAAGGTGGGTGGCCACCGGTCCTATACACAGGCCGAAATCTCAGGAAAAGTTGTTACGCTCACCGAGGAGATTCGAACCTGCGCCCGTCCCGTAGCCGGAGCCCAAAGCTTGCTACTCACACCGCACGGACACGATGCGGGACTAAATTAATACATACATTTTGCAATAAACAATATTGTTAAATGAAATCAAAATAAAGTTAAAGAAGAATTTGAGAGAAAATCTTTGTCAGTCCCTGTTAGCTTGTTTGCAAAAAAAGATTGCCTTTACTATTAAAATCCTGAGTCGCTACTTTTTTCGCAGAAGTTTAAGGTATCTAGTGTAAAACAGTCAGATGGGCCGGGAAGGGGGTGGCGGCTCGGTGGCTGAAGCTTCCCTGAAAATTCTACAAATATTTTGATTTGATTTGCTTTATTTTACTTCGCCTTTTGTGAAACTTTTGGCTAATTTGCGAAGATTGGGATGAGTGATGATATAATGAAATTTATGAATGGACATTTACAAACATCCATACCGAGGCCAGGATTCGAACCCGGGACCTCTGGCGTCGTAGCGCGATGTGCTAAGCACTCCGCCACAGGGGCCGGCAATTCTACAAATATCTAATTCAAATAGTGTGTAGTGGTAATTAATTTTACCGAATTATCAGGATTGAACGTATTGTATAATTAGTTGTAATACACTGAATAATTCATCTTCAGGGCTTCAAAATAAAATCCTGGATACGGGACTGTTGGGAGCGTCTGATGAAGGTTTAAAATTTAAAAATTAATATGGAATGGAACGGTTGAAGACAATTCCGTACGAGAGACAGATCGAGGAGCTCGCCCTTACGAACTGATATTCAATTGCTGAACCATCAGACCCTGAAATTATCGACGTACTTGGAAACCTTTCACGGACAGATAGCAAAGAGGCATTTTGCGAGGTTATTTTGTCCCCTTCCTGCGAATTTCATTTTCGTTTCTCTGCACTTGACGCCGGTATTTTAATAGCCGTGGGCACGGTCGGTAGTTTGTCAACATGCGACTGCATTTACACGTATCAGGTTCACAATTTAATGAACCAAGCACCTGCTGTAATTTATGCTGCAGTATTCCCCAGTGCTCCTGACCCGCTATCAAAGAACGCGCGGTGAAAACCCAGTGAAGGGAGGTGTTTTTTTTTTTTTTTCTGAAAAAAAAGTGCACTCTTTTCCACTTGAAATTTGCGAACACCTGGGTTTCAGATTAACACACGCCGAGAGGTATATTAACTGTTTTACTACAATTTAAATAGAGTAAACGTTTGTGTCCTGGTCTATCTCATGACCTAATCATAACAAAAGTAACGAGAGGAAAAAGCAAAAGAGTGTAACTTCATGTATGTTTCATTTTGTGCTTTTACGACACTGCGAAAATTGTGAACGTTTCATGTTACACACACAGGATGCGGCAATGAATTGGGCGATTTTGCAACACTGGATATTGCTATACCCTGTCTCATCTATCTCCGAAGCAGACGAACGAAAAGAAGTCTCGGCCACACCAAGGAACACGTGAGAGGGAACGGCTTGCGTGGAGGGGCGAAGGGACTGCAGTTACCAGCCTTCGCAGCACCGTGTACTGCTATGCGCGGCTTTACTCCAGAGATAGTTGGGACAGGGTATAGTTGTTGCGTCATAGGGAATACGTGACTACCGCCATCTTGCAGAGCCTGCTTTACCATTCAGTTATGATCAAGTAGTAGAACGGGGCACAGCGTGCATTCGCTGTAAATGCGTATTAATAATAATAAAAAAAAATTAAAAAACAACAACGAGGATAATCCTTGTCCCGCCAGATCACCGGATCTGTCCACGTGTGATTATTTTCTTTGAGGGTAATTGAAAGGAAAAGTCTTCCAACCAATCCTCACGCACCCTCAATGTACTTAAAGATCGGATCCGGGAAGAGGCGGGTCAAATCCCTACCTTACTGATTGACTGTCTGGAACGAAATGGAGGTCATCCTAGTATCTTAGTCATGTTATTTTCAAATAAATCACAATTTAAGGACTATATTTGTATTTTCCTTTGGTATTTCTTCTTCAGTCAATAAATTAGTGCATTTTGTCTTAATTATGTATGTTTTGTATGCATTATTTTTTCTTAACTGTTGAGTATTTAAAACCGCCTGACTCATTGCCGAACCTTTTACATGCAAAGACTATGAAAGGCAAGCAAGTGTCCAAAAAGCATGTGGTAAATACGTAGAGCATAATTCAGTACGCTTTTATGCTTAACATTATTATCAATTTATTTGTTGACATGGTAAAAATATAAACATGTAATATGAAAGATGCCTGTCCTGTCCTGATGAAGGATTTTTCCATGGCGGAGCAAGCAAGGTACTGTTTTTCTAGGAGGGGTAAACGAGGCGCATTTCTCGCAATAATAATGTTGCCATCTCACAAAACTCTCCCTCAATTTGAAGGAATGTTCTTGCAACATCTTTACAAAAATTAACGACTGAAATTAAATTATTTGTGTGGAATAGTGCTTTTAGGCTGACATTTATTTTCCAGGTGGAACGTGGGCCCCCTTAGCCCCCTTCTGTGTGTCTGTCCAAATCTCGCTGTCCTCCCATCGTTCAAACTACTATTGTTGTTGATCAGCTCTTTAGTCCCTTTTATGAACAAAGCCTGGTCGAAATGGAATCGCGTTAAGATTCAATCGGCTTCTCACTCGTGAAGACAATAATAACAATAATAAACCATAACACTGGAGGTATGTATTTCAGTATAATTATGTTTGTACTATCACCATTTTATCAATTCATCATTCTCTGTCATCATCGTAATTAACCTATGAGGGAAGAGACACGTAAGATAGCAAAAAGATGAATAAAAACAGAAAATTTTACCAAATTAGATGACTGACTCAATTTTCATTCGGATCTAGTTCAATTTGTCAAATCTTGTTGCTTGGCAAGTTCTTTTATGAGAATTAATAAAAGTAGTATTTGTATAACTTCATGTATAAAATATTGCCAAAGACATTCTCTATTTTTCATATTGTAGGTTTGTCACTAGATTAAACATGTAAGAACAATTAATAAAAATATTAATATTTATTTCATTTTTAATCTTGGTGTTTGTTGATGGTGAATTTTTAAAAAAAATAAGGGTGTATTGGCTGTATTTATTGTTAGTTAATATTTTTAATTATATTTATGAAAATGGTTGTGTATTTGTAATAAATGTTATGTAAAATATTGTGTGAAGTATCGACTTTATTTATTTGTTGATTGATTTGCTTTATTTTACTTCGCTTCTTGTGCCACATTTGTCTAATTTGCGAAGATGGGGATGAGTGTGATATGATGAAATTGATGAATGGATACTCACAAACATCCATTCCCAGTCAAGGATTCGAACCCGGGACCCCTGGCGTCGTCTCGCGATGTGCTAACCGCTCCGCCACAGGGGCCGGCATGTGAGAAGTATCGATTTGATTGGATGTTTTAAGTCCACTTTATGCAAATTAAGGCTAATCGGGACTGGACCTACAGTTTAAAGTGGGTACCGAACCACTTGTGCCTCCACCGAGTATCGAACCCGGGACCCCTTGAATACAAGGAAATGACGCTACCACTGCGCCATGGGGGAGGCCCTTGAGAAGTATCGAAATTATCCGTTACGCTAATACTGAAAATTTTAAAAAATTGCTAAAGGAACAGATATAATATCTCCAGTGCGTGAGCAAAATAATGTATCTTATCTATTAGGTCCTATAAATCACGGCACTTTTATGTAAGGAGATAATCGTTGCGAGCAAGATATTTATTACTTTCATTCAAGATGATTTTTCAAGTTTCAAGAAATGTTGAATGAAATGAAATCTTCGCTTTGTTTTCGACGCATCAAGCGCTTGACGCAGCGGATCTGAATCAGAAAAAAATGTTCTTAATTTCCCGGTCGGAATTAGTTGAAATGCTGACGCAGAAATCTTCTTAGCATGGAAGGGCGCAGGTGGACGTGCCGCCAGTCAGGGAGCTGAGAGGCGATTTTAGTTCAACGTGGTGAAAAATTTACGCTCGAAATTCGCCGATAAAGAAGGTCGAATTCTGAGCCAAAAAGTCACGCAACAAATCCGGCTCTAACTGCGACCATTTCTCACTGTGACAGCTCTAGAATTGAATTGAGCCGGTTTAATCTTCCTACAATTCCCCCAACTTGTTCTCGGCTGTGACATCACATGCAACAGGTCCGAATTCTTAGCAACGTGCAGTCTTCAAGATGAAAAAAGGCTAAAGGTTTAGATAACACAGAACAAGAAAAATCCTATTTAGAGATCCCTCTTTAATTTCTTAAATTCCTAATTAGTAATTCCTGACAAGAACTCTTCCTGTCAGGAGATTGAGGCTTCAACGTAATGCGTATAATCTTTCTTTCATCCGAAGCAGACGTATGGAATAAAATGCGTTTCGGCATTAAAATTTACAAATCCTCTTTTAGAAGATATAATTACTGAACATGTAATTACATGAATATATCAATACTCTTAAAAGCTGATTTTTTGCAAGCACACAAGAACATAATATGAAATGTAGGAATTACACTCTGTCTAGGGAATCTGTGGAGCAAGGCTGAGGATAACGGTAGAGTAGGGAAGATAACAAGTGGGCGAAGCACGGTAGTGTGCGCTGCTGCAAATGGTTGGTAGCAGAAGCCGCGTTTTCCCCTCCATACACTCACTTTCCCTCTCACGCGTTCAATGTTAGAGCCCTCTCGAGCCCTACTTGTGCAGAGGACATGTTTTTGTTCTCTTGCTCCAGAGATTCCTGGGACCTAATCTTTTGGTGTATTGTAATTTGGAATGCATTTAGGGCGGTTGAACCACCAACATTCCCTCGCTACAACCATGTATTGCACCCAACATATAATATTTGCATGATATATTTGGGTAGCCTGTGACTATACTTTATCCCGGGAATCTCTGGAGCAAGTGAAAGAAAACAAGGCTCTGGGCAAGTAGTGACTTGAGGGGGCTCGATCAATAAACGCGTGAGAGAGGAAGTAAGTGCATGAAGAGGAAAATGCGACTGCAGCTACCAGCCGTTAGCGGCAGCGTGTACTGCTTCGCTCCGCCCACTCGCTTTCTCCCCTCTCAATCGTTATGCGCGACCTTGCTCCAGAGATTCCCGGGACAGAGTATAGTCTGAGAATGCACATATTTATTCAGATCATTCATGCAAAAATAAAAATACAGTAAATTATTTATCGATTTCGTAACATCCTGCATATCTTCTGCCTAGGTACTTGTCAGATGTATTGTATATTGTTATCAATGTTCGCCAACCTTTCAGTGATCTGAATTAAATTTACATTAACATTCTGATTTACTTGTGAAAATCTGAGAACAGAAGTACTTGATAAGGATGAGATGGACATTCTGCAGTTGCCCATTTTTTTCTGAACGATCCTAGCGCGGAACCCTGGCTACCAAACTCTTATTATGATTGGCAGCCAAACTTCTCGATCAATGCATATGGATGACCAGGAGCAGTTTGGAGAAAAGGTGATATTTTCAGATGGAGACGAATAAAAAAAAAAGATTGATTGAAATGGTTCGAATTTCAAAATCGTTTCGTGGTTTATCAAGATTGTTGATTAGGGAATATTCTGATAGATCACATAGTGACCTTGTAAGGTGTATAGTATGTTGTTTATCAGCCAAATAAGTGGTCACATTTTTGAACTCTATTTCAGTGCGTTTTATGTTCCTATTATTACATGTTTATGCTAGAAATATGTGAATTTTGTTTTAACAAGATAACACTATAACTTATATCAGTATCTGATTAGGCAGTGCCCGGGTTTATGTTGTAAAACTCGTTTGGGGTAAGTGCGTTCAGTGGATAGCTCTTGCCATCGAAGGTTGCGGGTTCGAGTCCCGCCATGGGCATGGGTGTTCTTTTGTGCCACTTCATAATTTTCATCTATCAACGAGATTAGACGAAAGTTTCAGAAAATCGACGTAAAACAAGGAAAATACAATCACGAAACTCTGAGTGCAAGGGCTAAAACACCCTAACGGCAACCTCTGTTCCACGTAGCATATTTCGGACTTCTTTCTTGCACATTAACAAAGCTCTGGCTTCAGGACTCACACCAAGTATAATCTTCTTGGAGAATTGTGTTGTCCTGTTCGTTGGTGTTTGTGATTGTCCTTTCATCAATTTAATATTATTACTATTCATCCACATCCTTGTGCTTTGCCAAAAGTGGCAGAAAAACGAAGCAAAATCAAGCAAATCAATTAATCAATTATAAAACTCGTTTAAGCCCACTTTATATTTAGGCTAATTAGCTTTGAACCTTCAGTTTGAAGTGGGATCCGAATCGGTTGGGAATGTGCCCTCACAGAAAATCGAACCCGGGACTCCATAATTACAAGTTGAGAGCGTTAGCAACTACGGTATCGGGAAGGACTGCCTTAAGAAACATTCTACACTGCAGGCGCCATTACTCAAAAGATTAACTCTAATCTTCCTCTTCGTCCAGAAGAGAAGGATAAACCATTTCATGTTTTATTACTTCAATTTGTCCTCCGAAGTGTAATACATGGTAAATTATATTAAATTCACCTTTCAATGGCGAGCAGATATATCCCATTTATCCCTTCAGTGCTGCTTGCAATTACGAGTTCATGTTCTGAAAGCATCAAAGATAATTTAATGGATGGATGAGAAAGGTACAGTATATTTTTCAATAGGCTAGATTGCTCCACAAGCGTCAGAGTTTATGAAACGTTTGGGAGTAAGTTGTGAGGAAATAATAGCAACAGAAACAAATGTCGATTTTAACTTTAGATGCTCTGCAACTGGAATGCATTAATTAAAGGTGTGCAAGTACAATATAGTATTTAAATTTATGATCCCCACAATCACAAATATGTTAATTCAATGTACTAAGATTTTATTTTTTCTTCAAAATCTCAACATTTATCTGAACAATATTCAACAGGATAACATTTTATCGCCCTCTAATAGTATAAATATAATAATACCAATAAACAAATTAATTAATATTTACATGTTAGTGATACGCATCATTTTAAAATGTATATAATTCATATCGTCGATTAGGTTAGAATGAAACGTTCCGCAAAAATGTAAAGAGAAAGGTCGTTTAAAACATTTACAAAGTTTGAGCCACCTTTATGCGTAGACACGCAATCAGAACTGGACCTACAGTTTAAAGTGGGATCCGACACATTGAATTTTGCCTCGATGGAGAAGCGAATCCTTTGGCTCAGCTGATGGTTTACTATAGCGGAGATAAATTATTCCGAGCAGTTATCCAAACGTGGCCAATTATAGAAGCACTCTGCGAACCTTTCTGCACATACTATCAATGATCATCTGCTTTCGATGGCGTTTGGAACGATGGTCCTGTCTACGCTGCCGTTGTAGGGAGACGCACGTGTGTTTGGCAAATTTATGGTAGGAAACATCTTGGGAGAGATTCCATTATACACAGCGCAGCTTTCGGTAAGAGCATCATGGCCGGTCTCTTTCTCTCTCTACTAATCTCGCTATGGCCAGAAGGAACCAGCGAGTCTGGAAATTTCCCAGTTTAAAAAAAAATGGCATCGTATTTCCTCACTGGAATGCTCCATCCTTCGGTTACTTAAATCCTATTTAAAAATATAAAAATAATACACACATACATTGAATTAAATTACATACTAAATTGAACATTTTGTTCAATTTTCAGTGTTATAAATTGTTAAAGTTAGGTTATGCTTCAGAAATTTCATTTTTATGTAGTATATCTTTATCTGCGATAACAGAGTTTTCTTTTCTTTAAATTTGTTATAGGATCAAAAAGGTACTACAAAGAAATTTGGAATTGTGTGCAATATTAGAAGTTAAATAAAGAGCATATAAGGGTCAGGTAGAAACAATGTACCAGTTTATTATAGTTCCTACAGTAACACTACATAGGGAATGTAAAGGACGAGAGTGGTAATTGATAAATAACATAATGCCATGTTATGACACAATAATTATTTTTTGAAAATCACATCTGCGAGATACCCACCGTCCTTTGTGATGCACTGACGGAGTTGACGTACGAAACTGTCCATTACTTTCACCAGCATTTCAGGTGGAATTGCCTTGACCTCTTCACTGATGCGACGCTTCAGAATCTCTAAGTTGGAGACACGTGATGCAAACACTCGGCTCTTGAGGTACCCCCACAGAAAAAAATCGCAAGCACTCAGACCTGGGGATTTCGCTGGCCACGGTATGTCCCCAAAACGTGAGATGATTCTGTCCGCGAACACCGTACGTAACGTTGTCATCGTGTCTCCAGCGGTATGCGCAGTTGCACCATCTTGCTGGAAATAAACTGATGACAAATCAACGCTGATTCAGGAATCAGGAAAGTCGTCAGTAGGCCTCTGTAACGTTCCGAATTGACTGTGACTGCGTTTCCGTTATGATCCTCAAAAAAGTAAGGTCCAATAATCCTGGAAGCCGAAACACCGCACCAAACCGTGACCTTTTCACTATGGAGTGGTTTTTCGTGGAGTTCCTGTGGATTCACATTACTCCAGTATAGCATGTTTTGTTTGTTGACATGACCTGTCAGTTCAAAGTGTGCCTCATCCGACAAAATAATCCGAAGAATGTCCCTATTCTCGTCCAATAGGTCGGTAAGGTCTGTACTTAATTGTTCCGTGAGGCATAGTCACGCTCGGATAACTTATGGGTCACCTGTATTTTGTACGGATGATAACTTAAATCGCTGTGGAGAATGCGGCGCACACTTCTGTCTGACAAGTGTAAAACTGCAGCATGTTTGTTTACTGAACGCCTAGGACTTCTGTCAAAAGCATTCCGTACCCTCTCAATGTTTTCTGGTGTCTGCACTGTCCTCGGCTTTCCCGGTGGCTTCTTATTCGTGGCACTTGCAGTAGCACGAAACTGATCAACCCACCTCCGAATTGTGTGCCGTTCTGGTACTCTTCCATGTCTCCCAATGTTGAATTGCTGTCGAAACTTCCGCTGCGTAGCTACCACACTGTCACCACTTTTGAAATACGCTTCAATCACAAAAGCGCGATGCATCTTGGTCCAACGCTCCATTGTAACTAAAATGGCATCCTTCCTGCTACACTCTACCCTGCTCGGTTTTATGCTCACTGTAGGGCCGTACGAGTTACCAACCGTTGTAAGTGGTAGATTGTTTCTGCCGGACCCTTTATTATTATTCTTGTTGTCCATGCAGTAAAGTTTTTGTATGTGGTACTTTAGTTGATAATGTTTTATCTATTTATTTACGACTTTGTTAACATGGCAAAATTAAGGCTGTAATGCCTTGTCTTTCACTTAACCATTAATTACAATCTTTCGTTACTTCTGTTTACTAACATAATGAAAAATAAAATATGAAAAATGAAAATATAATAGATTAAAATGAAAGCAATAGAGTTGGTAAACCATGACATACAATTGATATAATTTTGTGACAATATTGAAAAGCCTTCGAACTTGCAATTCAAATAATGACATTAGTAGCATTAACTTCAATAGCTCATTTGTGAGATGTTATCCAAAAGTTACTTCGAGCATAAATTTTATTTTTGAGAGATTATCAAAATCCTTGATAGTTGTTTTCGTTTATATATTATGAGCCTATGTCACAACTTGGGTGTGAAACTTCCAATATAAGTCAAAATTTATATGCATCTTATCACATCAGATACTTACATAACATTAAAGTGTTTGAAAGATATATATTTCATTCCAAATATGAATGTAAACGAAGGCTGGGTCATGGGCCATAACACAAATTAGATGAATAGCACAAATCAAACGTTGACGAATACAAGTATTATCATAAGCAAGATGCCACGGCAGAGTGAATTTTAACCTCTTCCAGAATTTCTCTTTGTATTAAATAATATCCCCCATATAAATATGTCTTGTGGTTCTTCGTTTCATTCAAAATCTTGATGTACTCTTCTCTTCAAAGGTTGAAATGAAACATTATTTAGTGCTTCGGTCCGTCCATCTTAAGTTTCTCAATACAAACAACTGAAGGTAGTTGAAAGACACTAGGAGAATTCGCAAGAACCAGTCCGAAGAGAGAGATGTGGTGTCCTCTTTTGTAGTAATATACTGCTACTGTACTGACATACTCCATATGTATACCAATATAAAAATATTGCCATTAAATTCTTTCAGCTGTATTCAGTCAAACGGAAATAAATTTAAATAATCGTGAAAGTAAATCTCATTATTTATCTTTTTGATTATTGTAGATATTTCCTCATTCTGGTTAAGATAATTTTCCAGTAGTAGGGATAAAGAGTTTTGTTGAATTTTATGTATTGCACATATGCCTGCCTACACATATGTGTAGGCATATAGGCGCGCGCTGGGTACTAGCACTTGAACTAGCACTTATTCTTACAATGGTAACACTCTTAAGCCTTGTTTACATGTTTAATAAAACACGCAAAATGCTGATTAAGGCAGAATTTATTGTAAAATAACACACTATAAACGTGACGTTTCCACCCTCTAACACGGTCTTTTTCAAACAAAGATTCACATTTAAAAAAAAAAAAATCTGAAGGAGACCTCGTTAGAAGGTGGAAAAGTTATACGTTCAGTGTTTTATTTTTACAACAACTTCTGGCTTGGTCAGTATTTTGCGTGTTTTATCATACTTACAGAATTATATCATGTTAAAAATAGAGTGCTTAATATCAAATATAAGAAATGAAAAATACATTTATATGAGTATTAATTATAGTATATACTTTGTCTGTTTGGCAAGCGGTATTACAAGAAAAGTACTACCTGACTGCGAACAGTCAGTTCCCTGGTGATTGTCACAAAAGTACAAATGTATTGATATGAGAAAAGCTTTTCCGGTAAGCACAGAATTAATTACACGCCTGGTAATATAAGATACGATCAGCAACTCTGAAATAATAACAAGGAGACGATATTGAGAAAGGAAGAACATGGCTGTGATATATTGCTGACGTGGAACAAGAAACTCATAAAACAGAATCTTAACCGCGAAAGAAGACATTCGTGATGTTTACGGCAGTTTTCGCAAAGAATATTCTCGCTCGCTAGTTAATAAGAACATATAGAATACGCTCGACGCAACGTGGAGAAAGCCACTCCTGTATTTCCCTGGGGGCAGCTGAATGCTTCTCCGCCACTGTCTCATTGCAAGATTTAAACTCGTTTGGGACGGGCCAGAACTTGGCCCTTAATTTTGGAGATGATAATTACTATAGACAAGTCTCAAGATAGCGATAACGTCTTCTCGCTACGGAATCTGCCTTCTGCTGTGAGTTCAACGTGCAAAAGACCCCACAAACCTTCGTATGCTTGCTGGCAGAAGGCGCGAGAGAGCTGTGGGGAGACGACGAAAGCACAGACCCTCTGTTAGGTCGGCTGCTGATTTCAGATTTGCATATTAAACCAGCTTGGAACGTCGCAGACTTCTCGGAATTTTTTTTTGCCGAGTTTTGGACGAATGTCTTTTCAGTTCTGAGCGGGGTGACTCTTCCGAAGGCACCGAAATATCAACATCTCTTCTCTGCCCCGGGAATCTCTGGAGCAGGTGAACGAAAACAAGTCTATGCGCAAGTAGTGACTCGAGAAGAGCTCAACCAATGAAAGCGTGAAAGTTAAAGTGAGTGCATGGAGGGGAAAACGCGGCTGCAGCTACCAGTCGTTTACAGCAGCAAGCATTGCTTTGCTTCTCCCACTAGCTTTCTTCCATTCTCTACCGTCGTGCGTGGTCTTGCTCCACAGATTCACGAGACAGAGTGTAAAATGCACGAGACTACAGTGAAGGAGCAACATGCAATCATAAAACCTAAACTTGTTAGAAAGGTAATAACCTTTTTTTAAATGCGCAAAAAAATTAAAAAATAACTAATAACTTGAAAATGCAAAATAAAAACAATATTTTCTGCTTCTAAACGAATGGTTTATTTTTATTTTTGTTATTTTATTTCGCTTTTCTGCCACTTTTGGTTAATCGCAACACTGAAGAGTAATCATTAGATGTAATTGATTAAATACCCGGTGACTTTAAAATATAGGTCCATTCCCTAATAACCCGACTGTGCAGGAAGTAGACTTAAACAAACAAACACATTGATGAAGGGACATTCACAAAGAATACGTATGCCCAGGCAGGAATTAACGCGTTCGAACACGGAGCTGCCTTCTTATCTAATGGAAACTGAATGCTATTATGTTTAGCGTCGTCATCAAGGTCCAGAAAAAAATATGGCTTTTCATCTGAGTCCTGTTAACGATTACATAAATAGAAAACAATATCATATCTCCATAGATAAATTCTCGGGTATTTCTGTAATAGGCAACTTTCCGAAGTGATCCATTTTGACTGAGAACCTCTGCAATGAAAAGTAATGTATTGGAAAATCTCCAGTCGCAGTCAGTTACACTTCTCTGCGCGAAGTTTTTCAATAACAATATAACTTCCACGAGATAGTTGTGGCACCCATTCTTACTAGAGGCTCCAACAATTGCATTTCTTGGCGCCCTTTGTCGAAATCAGAACATGCTTATTCACCTTTTGCACATTGCGTTCAATAAGCCGACTGTCTACGACTCCTGCAATAGCTATTCGCTGGATGAATCTGCCATTTCTGTCGTAGAATGAATGTGATCTTCTCTTCTGCGGAAACTCGGCCCGAGAGGAAATAACCTTTCGAGCGTTTTTGCAGAAGTGATCTGCGGATCAACCTATTAAGCTTCGGTCCTGCGAAGGGCAAGTTACTGCGGAAATTCTCCCATTCTGCATTCTGCATATTTGAATGTAGTTTCGAAGTTATCGTCATTAAATTTGGACTCTATCAAATATCATAATGTATACTCTGTTCTGGCTATCTATGGAGCAAGAGAACGAAAACAAGTCTCTGCTCAAGTAGTGACGCAAGACGACTCCACAAATGAACAAGTGAGAGGAATGGGATTGCGTGGAGGGGGTTCAAGCGACTGCAATTACCAGCCTTGGCAGCAGCGTGTGCTGCTTCGCTCTGCCCAGTCGATATCCTCCCTTTTCTGCAGCTCTGCGCGAGCTTGCTCCAGAGATAACCGAGACAGAGTATAGCTATACTCTGTCCCAAGAGTCTGCGGAGCAAGCAAACGAAAACAAAGTCCCCCACGCAAGTAGTGGCTCGAGAGGGTTCAAGTGAAGGGGAAAGGGATTGCATGGAGTAGGAAACGCGACCGTAACTACCAGCCGTTTGCAGCAGCAGTCACCGCTTTGCTCCGCCCACACGCTTTCTCTCCTTGTCTACCGTTATGCGCGGCGTTGTGCCGCAGACTCCAGGGACAAAGTATAAGATCGCAAAGCATCATTGTCTTCAATACTTTCTGATACTCGAAAGTCATAATATGTTACACACTTAGAAAGATATGTTTTCAATGTATCAGTCGTGCCACATACACTATGACAAGAATCACGTAGCAGCAATATCTGAAAATTACAATTGTAGCAGTAGAAGCAATGAGCTAGAAGCGGTTTCCCGCCTGAAACAAATTGAATGAAATAATGTGATTACTCTCTACCTTGAAGAACCAGACTATTTGCGGGGAAGAAATCAAATGATATGCTTACGCCGCTGCAAGACGCCTCTATATGTCGCTATACACTGTCCAAGGAGTCTGTCGAGCAAGCGAACGAAAACACATTCTGTGACTCGAGACGGCTCCACCAATGAACGCGTGAGAGGAGAAGTAAGTGCATGGAAGGTAAAAAGCGACTGCAGCAGTTTGCAACAGCGCGCATTGCTTTGCTCCGCTCGCTCGTTTTGGCCCTTTCTCTACTGTTATGCGCGGCCTGGCAACAAAGATTCCACAGACAGAGTGTAGTGCCTCTAGGATTTTAGTTCTAATTTATTCGTTTAATTCTTCTTTAACAAATAAAGAGCAAATGTAACAAAGATAAATGCTTTTTGAAAAATTCTACTTTGGCAACGAGCACTCTCAAATAGATATGCAGTTGGACGATAGGCAGGTACTTTAATTTTAGTTTGCCGGCCCTCGTACCGGAGTGGTTATCAGGGGTTCCGGGTTCGAATCCCGGCCTGAGCATGGATGCTTGTGAGTGTCCATTCATCAATTTCATCACATCATCACTCATCCCCATCTTCGCAATTTAGCCAAAAGTGGCATAAAAGCAAAGTAAAATAAAGCAAATCAATCAATTTAATTTTAATTTACCCTAGGTATACAAAAAAATAATTTCAGATCAGAATAACCACGCCACCACACAATCTTCTTCAGTAGGACTTACACTTCTAAAACCCACAGGCAGCAGAGCAGCATCCTAATAGAATGGCGAGGAGGGTAGGGAAACCTGTGTACGTTGGATAATAGCTAGAGTTAAATCACTACCTTTAAGAATAGTTTAATGTGTTTTTAAAACTTTATGTCAGGAACATAAGTTGTGTAATTTTCTTTCTCAGATTACTGAATTCTTTGAAAACAAAGTATTTCTTTCTTTCAATGAGAAGGGTACGAAATACTTCTGATACGCCTCCAGTGTAGACTTGAAAATGTGGATCTCCAGCCCGAGGTGATTAAAAAAAGAACCATTCATATTATGCGAAAAACTCTTTCAAAGGCCCATTCCTCATACCCGTGTTACGTGTTTCATTTTGTTTTCATTTTACAGCATCAAAGGAATTTCCAGGATTCATAATTTTCCGATCAAATATTCAATAAAATATGCCACAGCCTGGCATGCCAGACGTAATACGTACTCATAGTAATCAAAGATTTGTTACCTTCTGCGTTATCCATCATACACATTCGAATAGTATGGACTATATAATTTTAGTTATTTTTATTTAAATATAATTTGATACTAAATTTTCAAACGCCTCTTCAGCTGTACCAGAACGACAGGTTACAATGGTCCTCATCAAATCTTACCTCATTATTTAAGTTGTGTTTTTTTATGCACAGATAGGCTAATCGGGACTGGGCCTATAGTGGAATCCGAAACATTGTGTGCCTCCACCGGGTATCGAACCAGTGACCCCTTGATTACAAGGCTATGATTACCACTATGCAATCGGGGAGACCCCTCTCATTAGTTAAGGAGAGGACATCTGACTGGTAATTATTTTATTCGCCATAATTTTAGTGATCTACGCAACTGGTAAAATGTTTCTCTTGCAAAGCCAGTTTTACGATTCAAAACCAGAATCTCATAATCTAGAATCAAGAAAACTATATCCTTCGGATGACGTTATTGCCTGACCCTCATAACCTTTGGAAATGTTGAAGAAATGTCGACATCTTAACGTCGGTGTATTTTAGGAATAGTTTTAATTATTCATTTCATGTTTTGACAATATGTGATTAAGTAAATACTTGATTGATAAATCTGAATTAATTACACTACACTTGAATTTTCACGTAGAATCCATATCGCAGATTGGTCACAAGGAATCGAATAAAACCAAGAATTTAGTTGAGAATTTATTGCATATTTGTTTGTATTTTTCTAAATCTTCTCTGCCACTTTTGCTTAACAGTGACGATAAGGTTGATGAAGGGACATTCACAAATAACACCCAAACCGGGACTCGAGTTTCAGTGTGTCCTTCCCCAATGGCCATCGCTTTTTAATCAGGTGCTCCGGGTTCGATACCCGGTGGAGACACAAATTGTTCGGATTCCACTTTAAACTCTAGGTCCAGTCTCGATTAGCCTTACTGTGCGTAATGTAGACTCAATCAATCAATCGGGTTTCAGTGTCAAGATCGTGAGGGATTTAATGTGTCTGAAGAATAGATTTTACGATTGTTTTTATGAATATTTTGCATCTTAGAATGTTTACAAATTCTGAGTGTGAGTTTTAAGTCAACTTTACGAACAGTTAGGCTAATCGAGAATCGGCCTACAGTTTCAAGTGGAATCCGAACCCCTATGAGTGTCCACCAGTATTGAACCGGGGACCCTTTAGTTACAAGGAGACGACGTTGCCACTACGCCACCGGGGAAGCCCCAGAATGTATACAAATGATCACGTCATTAATTATTGCATTATAATATACTGTAGTCTATTTGCTACAGCGTAGGGCTCAAATTGGAACTATACTCTGTCCCGGGAATCTGTGGAGCAAGGCCGGGCATAACAGTAGAGAGAGGGGAAGAGCGTGTGGGCGGAACGAAGCTGTACACGCTCCTGCAGACGGCTGGTAGCTGCAGTTGCTTATCCCCCTCCATGCAATCCCGTCCCCTCGCACGTGTTCATTGATCGAGCTCTCTCGAATCACTAAACTCTGTCCCGTAAATCTGTGGAGCAATATAAAGAGGGGAACCCACTAAATAAGCCCGCCTCCACCTGCATACATTCAGGGAAAATGCGCTTATGTCCTGGTGCCTTTAAACAATAAACCAGGACGTCATTTCCTCAGAATTTCGGTTCTCCTGTTTATTATGTACTGATGTATTTCATTTTTTGTTTTACAATTTACATTAAAATAATAAAAAAACGTTTACACTGGTATTTAAGAATACACTATTTTTTATTTATAGCTATAGGTACCTTGGTTGTTCTACTTTCCAAAGATTCCAAAACAATCAGGGTTTATTGTAAATTGTTAGAGATAAATGAGTAAGTAATGTTAAAAGATTAGTATCGAGGTTTACATATGAAAATGTTGGAGATAAAGGCTTACTAATGTTAGTAGGTATAGGGTATAGTAAGATATTATATGTTGACCAATTATTCATTCTGTTGAACAGATCAAAGATTGGTTTATAGATTATTAGGTTGGGTTAAAGGTTTGGTATAAAGAAGATATGTATGGAATACGAAGTTGATGCTTAAAGTCCTTGAAGAGAGGGTCTCCGAAGAAAATATATGAAATGGATCATTGGTTTAGATAAGTAGGTGTGGGTAAGATCCCACTGAAAACAGCAGCGGTAGCAGGGACTGGGATGAGAATTTCCTAGAAAAGAGAAACCATCGGTGGAGCAATGTCGCGCATAACGGTAGAGAAAGGGGAGAAAGCCAGTGGCCGAGGCGAAGTAGTACATGCTGCTTCTAACAGCTGGTAGCTGCAGCCGCATTTTCCTCTTCGTGTACTCACTTCTCCTCTCACACGTTCGCTGGTCAAGCCCTCTAGAGCCACTACTTGCGCAGAGGCTTGCTTTCGTTCGCTTGCTCCAGAGATTCCCAGGACAGAGTATAATAAGGTTCCATTGTTATGGGAGAATTGAATACTTATTTTGAAGTAAGGCGTTTGGAAATGATAAGCAACGACAAAGTTTATTAAAATAATTACACACACACACATACTGACATGTACATATGTATGCATGTGTGTGTGTGTGTGAGTGTGAAAATTCTTCTCATCGTTTAAGTACTCAAGATCTTCATTTTTATGTATCTTCACTCTGTATCAGTTTTCTCGTATTATCTACACCATCAAATTATATTTCCAAAATGTCAGCAAGCCAATGGGAAGCCTGAATATTCTACCACTTACTAAATTCTCTCTCTCTCTCTTGATGCCCTACATTACGCATTTCATCACAAAGGATGTTGGATGGCATCGTCGTGTTGACATTAACCCTCCCCTGCGATCGCGAACTAAGCTACTACAAAATCCCACTCAATACGGCGCTCTGCCTTGCCTTAAGCAAGTGCCCCATTGTACTCGCATTCCAAAAGTCATTTGCTTTGTACGAACGACAGAGCATGTCAAGTTTTCAGCCAGAAATGTCACTAAAATTTGCTTCGGGGTTGACGAGTAATTAACCTTTGCCTCCAGCATGCCATTGTCTGTCACAACGCGTTTCTTTTACATTTTATTCTAATTCTCCTTAACCCTACAAAGTTTCTGATCTGATGTGGAAAATACTACGAAACACTGTGAAAATGAGATCATTCAGGCGACTGAATAGCTACAGATTAACAATTATAATAATTATAACACATTATTTGTATTTTTCTTATTTTAAGGTAGCCTTTGTACCTGTCAAGAATAATCATTACATAGACTTATCGATTGCTTTATTTTACTTCGCTTTTTGTGCCACTTTTGGCTAATTTGCGAAGATCGGGATGAGTGATGATAGGATAAAATTGATAAATGAACACTCCATACCCAGGCCAGGCTTCGAACCCGGGACCCCTGACTTCGCAGCACTCTATTATGTACCTTGTAAATAATATATCTGATGTTTTACATACTAATCATACTCTATTATACATAAGCGTCTGGGAGCTTCTGAGGAACAATCCGAAACCTTTCACTGCAACCCTGAAAGGGTGTGGTTACACCAACCAACTGCGCAGTTAGTTCATATCTCATCTCACTTCAAAAGTCTCAATATTACAAATTTATTTTCCTGTTCGTGTTTTTTTTATTACCTGTTAATACAATAATCTGTTTCAAAATATCGCGTTATACAATTCTCATTCTTGTTCTGAATCTCATGAAGTTATTAAGTATGTGCATATTATTATTATTATTGATGGTATAAATTATTTTGTATTTGTTTTTCTCATGTAAGCTTGAAAATGTGTGTATTATAATTGCGGTAACAGCTATTCTGGTATGGTTCCCTAGTTTTCACATTCATAAATTAATAGATTTCATGTATGACAAGCTCAGGGGACCAAACTAGTTTCAAAGAGATGGACTTTGATTATTATCGGACGAGAATGATGTTGAAGAATGACTTCCATCCATCACACAATCCTACATGCTACTTTCGTTGTCCGCTCCCACAGCTCTTTTTCCAAGTTAAGGAAAGAAGTCAATTGGAAATGGGGATGATTCCACGTACCTTGCAGGGATGGCACCAACGCCATGTGAATTCTCCAAGGAACTTTCAAAACTCCATTCAATTCCTGTGCCACTCCTCTATGCTCCCTCAACTCATTGAAAGAAAACATTCGTGACCTAAACGGAAGAAGACACGACCCTCTTATGTAAGATTCTGAGTCGAACGTGGTTTAAATAAATCATATTTTCAAATTAATAGAGCTAGACGCTTTCTAGTTTCGTGCTCCTTCAATAAGAAACCTGAATGTTTTGCGTTTTTTCTTCTTTGTCACAACTGATATTTTGACCTCATTGAATCTGTGAACGTATGCTACTCTATTTCTTACCCTACCCTATTTATGGCTTCCCAGGACCACCGTTAGGGCTCTGCTCTTTGAGTAGTTTCGCGCTTACCAGAAAATGGATGCATAAATGAATGCAAGGGATAAATGTTTTTCAAAAACAGTCGACTCTGTGGTCATTAAGTGGTCGGCTTTCGATCTCGTCACCGAAGTTCCCAAGTTCAAGTCCAGGACCAAGCATGGGCGTTCTTGGTGAGTGTCTCTTCATGACTTTTATCCCACATCCTTTTCGTCACGATTGTGTTGATAAGAATGTCAAGGACTGCGAAATTTAAAGAATAGTGCAGGCAACGTGGATTCAATCCATTAGACTGCTCCATCTTTCAGTTGAGGATAGGCTACAACCCAGCCACCATGTTTCAACTTGCAAAAGTATCAACATAAAATGTGAAGTATGACGTATTGATCAACAGTTATAATAATAATAAACACGTAATAACCCTCGAAACTGCATTCTTGCAGGTAACAAGGCTCGCCAGTGATTGAATCCACAGCTCGCCAGACTTTACGTTGTCTATCTCGATAATGTGTGTTTGTAATTGTGCCTTCGTCCATTTCATTTACGTCATCCTCATTATCACGATAAACCAGAAGTGTCAGAACAACGTAAAATCAAACAAAATACAAATAATGTCACATTTATGAATGTAGAAATTTTAAACAATTATATGAGTGAGATTGCATCCAATCTCCAGGTATTCAACGAGAATTGGTCGATAAAGAATTTATTTTTCAAAATTAATCTCGTAAGTCTACTTCATACAGTGATTTTTTTTATTTATAGTCTTTCGGTTTATTACAAAGAGCTCTCTTCTAACTGTGCAATTTACTTACCAAACACACACTTTAGATCACCAGTAATTACGCATATGCTATTTTTGTCCAAGCTTTTTTTCTCTAATCTTTAATCTTCTCATAGATTCAATAAAAAACTGGTTCAATATCTGTAAGTATCGATTACTAGTTGACATTTGGAATTTTTCAATATGGTTAAGAGTGACAAGGAAATTACGAAAACGTACTGCACATGTTTATAAAGGTCCAGTGCAGACGTCCAGATAATATTCCGTTAGAAAAGAAATGCAATACTGAAACTTCATTTCCTTAATTGGAAGCACAAAAGTTTCGATGCGCACGTGGCTCGTTTCGGAAAACAAACTAGTTTTCGAAAGGACAAGTGATTAGAAAGGATTACGCCATGTGATATAATGAAATCTTAATTGTTGGTTAATGGGAGTTGGAGAAGCGTTTCCATATGTAAGAGAAATGGTGGGGAGTAGGAATTCGGAACGTTTTAAAGCCGAGGCTACGCATTTTCTTGCCCATTAAAACACTTCCAAACGAGAGCGGCGCGACGAAAGAGAAATCCTCTAATCAGATTATGGAAGGCCATTTGCATATTTTCACAGTTAATTTCCTAACTTCTTTAACGTATTTAAAATTAGATAAAAAGAAGGTAAAATTTACATTACACATCGTTTTTCATGGAATTCAAGAATTGTTTTCTCGGTTTGGAATCCAGTTTTTTAAAGTTCTCTTTCTGTTCTTTCCTCTTTCTCACCTTGTTATTCGGAAAGAAATATCTGGCGCGAAAAACTGAAATCAAGCAATTTGTTTATTAGGACATTGTAAAACTAATAAACCAATATCAAAAGTCACATGCGTTATAATTTTCAAATTACACACACGTGCAATACCGACACACATACTATAGTTTTTTCTCTCTCTATCTATATCTTACTAACACTTTGGTTGCCATGATGTTACGGAAGATGTTTATAGTAAACTTTTAGAATGAATTCATTCACAATGCAGAGGATATATCCACACGGCAACATCCAACCTGAACAAACTTTACCTTAGCATATCTAATCTGATCAAACCTAAGTATCCACCCTTTAATACAAAGGAGCTGAATACAACCTTCAGTGTTTGCCACAGTGGAATACCTGGATAATTTCAGTTATCTAAATTATGCTTTACGGTGTTGCAGATCAAGCAGAATAATAACTCTAAAAATATACCATTATTTCAATGATATTATTAATTCTTGTGGTTAACTGCATCATCGTACTGCACAATTCAATTTTCCTCGCTTGTTAAGATGTATTTATTCTTCTATTCAACCGGATCCTATAAATACATAAATGTGCAATTATCCATGACCTCCCTGGTGAAGTAACGTTCAACTTTATTGTCTTGCATTAATTGAAGGAGGAACGGTTCCAGTTGGAGCACATTTTTAGTGGTTCCGCTTTTATTTTAAAATTTAGGTCCAGTCCCGAATGAAATCTCTGTGCATAAAGTGAACTTAAATTTTGCAAGCGTTTCAGCTCGTATCACAAGAATATTTATGCACACTAAAATATAATAATGTCAGCTTAATATATTATACCCTTAAAATATTTTTTGCAGTTAATACTCGAAAATATCTCGAGGACTGTAAAAAAGAGTCAGTTTCTGTTGTTTCTTGTTCTCCGCAGAAGGGAATTTGAAAGAAAGAAAGAAAACGGGGTCTTCGATCCGGAATAACTTCACAGAGAAAGAAAAAGTGAACTTCTGGATTGAGGAGTGTATTAGTGAAGCTTCATCAACTTGTACAACATTAAGATTCTGCCTAAATCCCGCCATACACACTGCTTCGGAGGAATTAGACCGAAGCTAAGAGACGATTTCACCGCTGAGCTTTTTTCTGGAAATCGCCAGCGGTGAAAGAACTTTTGACTTAGTTAATCCTGTTTATCATCCAATGAACCCCTATACATCAACACCGCCAACCATTTTTAAGTATGGAAACTTGCATTTTAATGAGCAAACAAGCAACACAGTGAAACTGCTCAAAATATGTATACAACCGGGACTGTTCCCATTCTCAACATACAAAATACAGAATTAGGAATTTCATTTTAGTACTTGTTAGAAAACATGATGTCTAACAGCTCCGCGCTCGCAGATATATGAGTGCATTCTCACCAAAAAGAAAAACATGTAGCGTAACTTCAAAATCCACTGAAGAACTTCGAGTGAAATGACATTTCACTATTTCCCTCGACTCTGCTCCAAGATTTATATTTCAACTTTCAACTCGCCTTGCTATGGTAGCTACAGCTTTCAGGTCGTTCTCTTTCAACTTCCTTGGTTCAAGGACTGTACATCGCCATATTTCTTATCTCAGTTCATGGTTGAGAGAATGCCCTTTCCAAAGAAAAAGATAAAACGGCGGACAACAAAGACACAGAATACATGAAGAAGAAACCTGGATTCAGTGCAATACCTTAACATGTTGGCTCATATCTTCTTATTCGCGATCTACTTCCGTTCATGAGCTCCATAAATTCACTCGTACATTCAAGATGCCTTACGACTTCTCCCTGCACGTTTACTGAATTTTAGACATACAACATCGGTATGACAAGAAAGAAAGAGGTAACCAGTACTTTAAAGTATTTGTATTTTTTGTATTTTTGTCATTTCGCGCCACTTTTCTGCCAGTTGCTAATCGCGACGATAAAATTGATATGGGACGCTCACAAAGAAGATCCATAGCCAGGCTGGAATTCCAACCCGGGAACTTCTGTGGTGAAATTGAAATTCATACGCTTAACACGTTGTTTCTCTTCTTTGTTGTATCAATTTTACTCAATTCTCTAATTTCTCATTCAGAACAAACACACACATCTATGGCTTACACTGCATTCGAACCCGGGACTCCTGGTGTCGTTGCGCGCTGTATTTACCACTACAACATGGAGCTCGACCCGAGAAAATCTGTATTCAATTCCTGTGCTCGATCAACTCATTGAAAACGCGCTGGGTCACAGAGTGGTAGATTATTTTATGATTTGCAATTAACGAATACCTTAAAATACATATTTTGGGAGAATGGAAAATCGGAAGACGTGATAAATAAATAAAAATTTAAAAACCAGACACAAACAAGCCTTCAAGATAGAAGGTAAAAATTAAAGATGGCATAGGGGAGGGCAATGTGGCCAGTTTCAGAGACCTCGGCAAGAGGCATTTGTACAAAAAACAATTTATGTGGCAAAAGGGTAAAGGTGTGCACGTGTGTTCATTGCATATTATATATGTAGAGAGAAAGAGGGTAGAGATGGAGAACTACTGCCATCAATGAAAATACCAGAAGGCAAAATAAAGAAAACAAGGTGCGAAGATCACAAGACAAGAACAGATATTAAAGCAGGTGTAATTGGTAATCAGAACTCATGAGAATACCATGAACTGCTGCCAGCTCGTCATCACTTTCTTCCTTGCGACTCTCTTTGTATTGTTGTTGTCCGATTTAGCTAATCTCTCATACAGTACATCAAGTCGCAGCGATGTACATAATTTACAAATGTGTAACATAACGGTTGATTGATTGATTCGTATTTGCTTTTCTGTCACCTTTAGCTAATCGCGAAGATGGGGATGAGTGATGACATGATGAAATTAATGAATGAACACTCACTCACAAACACCCACGCCGGGATTCGAACTCGGGGCGTGTAACTTAACGTAAACATTGTAAGAAATATGAACAAAACGTAATTTGTTGCATGAAAGTTGTCTTGTTTCTAAATTTTAGAATCTCTTTCTGGCTATTGTTAATGCAAGCAATTAACATACTGTAGACGGTAGGGTGCAGCCACGCACGAACCTTGCCTAATGCCCACGTAAGCTCAACGTCAAATGTCCAGCGCGACAGGGAGGTCGTACACCTACCTCCTATAAGCACAGGAGCAATTACGTGGAGCTCTCTTTTGTCATCGAAGTGTAAGCCTAAGCTATTGGGCTGGTAATCTTAGGATACGCTGTGTTTAAGGAAGCGACGCGGAATTAGGCAAGGTGAATGAGTGAGTGTGCCTTCCGTTTACATTTCCTATCTCCAATCACATCAATAAACCTAATGTAGAGAGAGTATCGGTCATTGTAATTTTCAGTCTGCCTTATCCCGGTACGATCTCTACTCTCCCGGAGGATACACGGTTAGTAGAGCTACGGGATGCGACGATCCAGTGCCGTCTTGTCCTATAGCGGACGCCGTTCCCTCGGAGAGAGCAGAGGCTAAAATACACATTTTTGGGCATATAATTATAAACCTTTGGTTTAGAGCCAAATTTTCATGATTCTGTGATTTCCAATTATTTTTATATTGTATCACTTCTTTTCCCTCTATTCGGGTAGACAACTGCCGGTTCGTGGTAAAAATAAAATATATAGTAACTCTGAAAAATATAAATAATGAATTAATACAAATATAATGGTGTACCAGGAGTTTGAAGACGGGAGCTTTGAGTTCTGGTTTAGTGTTCACTGTCATATTTTATTATCTGTATTTATTTTGGCTTGGTCAAAGGGAGAGAGTCATAACCTCTCTAACAATAAATACATATTGTAGCTGTAAGGTCCATGTATACCACAAATTAATAGCCTTACACAATACACACGCGTTCAACACTTAAACAATCCTAGCTCACAATGCAGTACATATTTTTTTTAAAAGCAAGCATGTGCATTTGCATGAGCACACTCGCAAGGACGACACAAAGTATTTATCAGTAAACAAAACAACCCCGGTTATTACTCTCGCACGAACTTGGTGGCGTGGGTTTCCGAATGAAGCACACCAGAAGGTCCCAACATGGTCATAAACCACAAACCCGACAAGTTTTCGAACCCGTGGTGCCAACTCTAGCATAACATGATTCGCATGGCATTGGTTTGCACTGCCCAATGTTCGCCATGATGATTGAATTAGCATAGTTATCGAGTTCTTCCTCTGCCGCCTCAAACATTATTTCGTTGAAGAACATGAACTCTAAGCAAGCTTTCGATTAACTTAAAAGTGTAAAAACATGAATAAGCCTTGTTTCCATGACAGAAAAAAATAAACACTACATATGCTGACCAAGGCAGTCTACATTTCAGTAAAAAAAACCGCTAAATAACTTGATCTTTCAGCCTTGTATCAGGGTCTTCCTCAAACTAGAAACCAAACTAAACTAAACTAAAATTTTAGTTTGATGTTAGTCTGAGGAATACCCTGATAGAGGGCTGAAACGTCACGTTTTTAAATTTTTGTTTTACTTATTATAGACTGCCTTAGTCAGCATATGTAGTGCTTTTACCAAAAATATTAGATTATTTAATAAATATGATGACAACATACACACGCACTCGAAAGGCTTTAAAGCTCAAGCAAATTCACAAATCTGCGCCTTCACTCTAAATTTCTTTCACTATTCGTACTTTGTAATGTATCCTATCGGAAAAACTTGTTTTCGTTCGCTTGCTCCAGAGATTCCCGGGACAGAGTGTATTCAACCATGATAAAAACTTCCTGAACGACAGATTTTGAACCAGAATATCTCGATTCGAGGTCGGATCTCTTGCCTGAAATAAGTTGTAACTTCACTGCAGAACGAAGAAAAAATCGGATTTGAATTGTGATATTCAGCGTTAATACACGGTCTAAATTTACATCTTTTAAACAATACGTTTACAAAAAATGAATTTATATTCCTCCAACCGTATCTACGTCGCCTACTTTAATGCAATTAATGCGTGTTGAAGGAAAAAAGTTTTGAATTTTTCCCGCACAGACAGCATGCATTACAGGGGACACAAGAGAACGCAAGCCCTGAAATTTCATCCGGGGTTTTGCTGCTTTCAGTCTCCCTCCCTGAGAGAAAGAAGATAATTGTTGATTATTGTTTATGACCACAGCGCTGGCGTTGAAAAACAGAAAGCATTATTTCCGAATAACTCTCCGGGGAAAAGAAGTGATGGTAGTAGGTTTCTATTACGTTCCGACATAACGGACGCGTTATTGCCCGGGAAAGAGCACAATTTTTGAGATTGAACATACGTCGTACAGTTCAGTATTTTCTTTATCGTGCATTATTCTGCTATGTGCGCCAAATTATGGAAATTTTTAAGCATTGATTTCTTTCAGTCTTGATCACAACTCTTGTCAACTTCACCTTAATCCATCATTCCATATAGGTATTTAGTGAGTTGTTGACATTTTATGCTGAAATCATTGTATTACAAAATTACATGGTTTGATTTCAATTTACAATGCAACAGTTGCAGCCGCCTCCGTGGCTGAACACGTTGAGTGGTGCATGATCTTGCCACTAAAGGTTTCTGGTTCAAATACCTGCCTTGGAAAGAGTGTTTCTCTTTTATATTATTATTATTGTTTATTTATTTATGCGAATCTCTCATCATCAATAAAATCTAATCACCATTCATCCTTATCGTTGATATTAGCCTAAAGAAGAAAAGTGACATAAAATTTTAAAATATATAAATACAACGGAAGACTGAAAATAAGTTTATTCGAATACTCGCACATGGTAGACTGTAAACTTACTCAATATAGCCGCTGAGTGTGTTTTGATTAGGCTATAGTGCTTGACATTTTCAACCGAATTAATTTCGATGAAAGTTCAATGACAATGTCTTGAAACTTCCAAATATTTTTTTCAGGTTTGAACGTATATTTTCAAACACAGTTATGGGAATAAGAGACGTAGAAAAATTTGCAAATTTACAAAAGAAAATCTTTTAAATTATGTATAAAAATAATGGTGTGTCTGCTTTATTGATATTGATGTGGGGGGGGGGGTGCGGTGTTTGTGTGAACCTAGAAGTGCAGAATGTAGAAGTATAGTAATGAGCTTTGAAGACTGAAAACGCAAATAAGACTCGTCCGATTTCATTGTATCACTTGTTTGAGAGATTATCATTCTTCCTGCCAGGAGCACCACATCGGAAAGATTTTTGTGGGAGTCTGTTAGCCGTCCTTGTTATATCTCGCTTTTCTGTCTCTTTGGGTTCATTGCAAAGATAATAATGAATTATTATAAGATGAAATTGATGAAGAATACTCTCAAAGGAGGGTTCATCAACTCTTCATCAATTTCGTCTAATCGTCATTCAAGCAATACAATGAGTTTACTGTTCGGAATTGAATTTAATATCCTTTTCAGAACTTGGCCCCGCCTACCCTTCCCATATAAAAATCTCCTAAGAGAATTTCCTTCAAAAGGTTCAGTCCCGCCAACACTTCCTGCCCCCATACTCTTGCAGGTCATTCACCGGCCACATCATAAATAACTATCCTCACGACTTTTCACGAACACACAAGAAACACCGGACCAAAGGGAAAAAAACAATAAACGGGGCAGTAACAGACAAGACAACGTAACAGAAAATATCCCATCAGCAGTGTTCTTTTGCAACGGGAGCGTGGCACCTCTCATTTGCGGGAGAAATTTTGAATTAAAGTTGGCGGCAGAAACAAAGTCCCTCCTGGGGTTAAACTCCATTACAGCTAGCTCCGTGGTCAGACTTGCATCCTCTGCGTGGGCTCGCCACAGGTCCCCGAGGTCTAATGATCAGCCTCTCTCATTTTGTCCGGAAGAAGCTGTCGAATTTTTATAATGGAGCTCTTAGTAAACGGACGCCGTGAGACCGGAAGATTGTTCGAAAGTACTTCATTCCCTCGCTCAAAGGATAACACTTATTCAATAGAGAGAACATACATACCAGCCAACTGTGTTGTACCAGGGAAAAAGTGTCAGAAAATGTGACAATTTAATAAAAATTTTGAAGAAATAAACTGCTCATTCAGAAATACTCACGGCCGTACGGAGCAAGAATGAATGGTAGAGAGTTCTCTCTAGCCTAGAAATATAAAAATTTAAATAGTTATTATTATTATTAAGCAGAGTAAAATAATAAAATATTAGTTTCACGTACCTTTGTTTCTATACCTCATGAAAATACAATTTTCACATTCAATTTTATGATAGTTTTAAGTTTTGGTTTCAAGACATAATCAAACGTTAAATATTGCATAGATATTTCATATATATATATATATATATATATATATATATATATATATATATATATATATAGTTTCACACTTTATCTTCTCAATAACATTTTTTAAAAATGTGTAATGGACACTAAATGCTGATGTATTACACACTAAAGGAAGTAATAAAATGATTATGCTTAGGTTAATAAATTACTGGTATTAAACAACAATTATATCCAATTGTGAGTCACCTGTTAAATCTTAAATAAGTTTACAAATCCCTTTAACGCATTCTTTTGTAATTCTGTAATAGCTATGAAGTATTTGTGATTTCATAAAACAAACTATCATAGAATGTCATTATTTTAATATAAATGTCAAAATTTGTTAAATGTTAATATTCCTCGATTACTACCCGTCTATTAGCTTGAAAACAGAAAGAGAAAATTGAAACTCAATCTTTATTTTAAGTTCAATATGAACTTCGCATAATGTTGACAATTATGTTTATATTATAAAATTATTAACATCAGATCAAGTAAGGATAAAAATATTTATTATTTATTTATTATTTATCTATTTGCTTCTACCTTTAATACTTTGATGAAATCTACTCTTCCCAACGCCATGATACAACCCTATTTTCTATTCTTATTTTTGGTCACTTTCATCTGAAATTTATTTACACCTTTGTGGCAGATATTCGTCAAGTTTTTATTTCCCCGCGTAATTTACAATTTTATTGCCAACAACACATCAGGCATTTGTTTTGTATTGTATTCTAGTTACGTTACGTCGCGGTTCTACAGCTCAGCAAGTTAATCGTAACGAGAAGGTGCCTTGATGAAATATTATCTAAAACAAAAAGAAACATTCACGAATTAGGTTGATAGTAGTATAGCAGATGGCTTTCCTGATGGCGTAGTGGTAACGCTTCGCCTTAAGGGGCCCCGGGTTCGATTTTCGATCGAAACACATTGCACAGTGGAAGGAATGCCATTCGAAACTGCTAAGTCCAGTACCGATTATCCTAACTGAGCATAAAGTGAGCTTAAAACATATTGTAACGAAATTCTCTGATATGTAGCAGATGTAGTTCTGTCTTCAGACATGGCTTCCCGTGAACCTACTACACAGACCTGTTTTTGACAACCTTTTCTCTATACTCTGTCCCGAGAATCTGTGGAGCAAGGCCGCGCATAATGGTAGAGAAGGGGAGAAAACGAGTGGACGGAGCAAAGCAGTACGCGCTTCTGCTAACAGCTGGTATATTCTATCCCGGAAATTTATGGAGCAAGGTCGCGCATAACTGCAAAGGAGGGAGAAAGCTAGTGGGCGGAGCGAAGCAGAACACGCTCCTGCAAACCGCAGTTAGCTGAAGCCCCTATTCCCCTCCACTCAATCCCGTTCCCTCTCACGTGTCAATTGGTCGAGTCGCTACTTTAGTAGAGACTTATTTTCGTTCGTTCGCTCCAGAGATTCCCGGGACAGAGTGTAGTAAACAACGATTAGGATTCAAGCGCATGTCTAATAGAACGATATCGCGTGTCCTGTCAGAAAATACGTCTGAATTCGCAATACGACTAGACGTTCCTGACATTTTTTCACACAAATGGCAGAAAAGCAAATGAAAATAAAGCAAATAGAGCGTTGTTTCCGAGAGAAGCACTGCTACCGTACCTGGGATTCGAACTTCACACAGCGCTATTCTAATCACTGCATCACAGCAGCAGTCTGATAATTTATGAGTAAGCGCATTGCTTACCATCACATCAAGAATCTACCCCAGGGTGCACTCCATAATTTAATCCAAACACAGTGAAAGAGAAACGCCTCGATATACATACTGAGCTTATTCCACTCCTGGTTGAGCCGGTGTCTGGCGGTTAGCGGTTTTATGCATACTGAATGATTGACTTGCACCTTGTTGCTGCTCACGCGCCCCTCCAAGCGCCCTGAAGGACTTTAGCCTCAAACACCTTTGCTCATCTGTTCCGGCTCAGAGTTTAACAGCTCAACCTTTACCTTGAGATTCCCTCGTTTCATTTTACTCTATCTCCGGAATCTCTGGAGCAAGGTCGCGCATAGCGGCAGAGAAGGGGGGATCGAGTGGGCAGAGCGAAGCAGTACACGCTGCTGAGAAGGCTGGTAGCTGCAGTCTCTTTCCCTCTTCCACAAAATCCCGTTCTCTCTCACGTCTTCATTGGTGGAGCCGTTTAGCGTCACTACTTGCGCAGAGATTTGTTTTCGTTCACTTGCTCCAGAGATAGCCTGGACAGAGTATAGATGTTTCGCAACTAACTAACTAACTCCCTAGCCTTCTTAAACCCGAAGGTTCATGGCTGCAGCAACACAGGCCTTCCATCTTTCCCTATCTTGAGCAAGATCTATATACTCTTTTCCATCCCTACCGATTTCCCTTAGGTCCATCTCAACGTTGTCCCTCCATCTTCGTCTTGGCCTTCCTACAGGTCTCTTACCATCAGGTTTCCCAACAAGAATCCTGTAAACTCCTCTTTCTTCTCCCATTCGTGCCACATGGCCTGCCCACCTAAGTCTTCTTGATTTAATTATTCTAATAATATCTGGACATGAATACAAATTATGTAGTTCTAAATTATGTAACCTTCTCCACTCACCTGTCTCCTCATCCCTTTTAGGTCCAAAGATTTTCCTAAGGATCTTATTTTCAAATACTCTCAATTTATGTTCCTCTTTCAATGTAAGGGTCCAAGTTTCACATCCATATAATACTACAGGCAAAATTACTGTTTTGTATATTTTAACTTTTAGTTTCTTAGATATTAAACGAGAAGACAAAAGTTTATGAAGAGAGAAGTAACATGCATTTCCTGAATTAAGCCTACTTTTTATTTCCTCTTTAATATAATTTTCATTTGTTAATATTACTCCTAAGTATTTGAATTTGGAAACTGATTAAAACGAGTTGTTATCAATAATTAGATTTTGATTATTACCTAACACTTGGTTTCGGCCTGTAAGCATATATTTAGTTTTCTCTTTGTTAACTTCCAAACCTATCTCTTTAGCAGTTTTGAAAAATATTTTAGCATTATTCTTAATTGTATTCACATCATCCCCCAGTAAGTCTACATCATCTGCATATGCTAACAACTGAGTCACACCATTTAATTTTAGTCCTTCGTTAGTTTCTTTTACCTTCCTAACAGCATATTCTAAGGCAAAATTAAAGAGCAATGGAGATAATGCATCTCCTTGTTTTAACCCATCATGAATTGTAAATTTGTCAGACACATTAATACCCACACGAATTTTACTTTCTGTTTCACTGGTGCATATTTTTATCATACTAACAAGCTTCTTAGGTATTCCAAACTCTACTAATATATTATATAATTTATCTCTTTTGACCGAATCATATGCTTTTTTGAAATCAATGAATAGCTGATGGACATTTTGATTATATTCCCACTTTTTTTCAAGTGTCTGTCTGATGTGAAAAATTTGATCTGTAGTTGATCTGTTACGTTTAAATCCACATTGATAATCACCTATAATTTCATTAGCATATGGGGTTAGTCTTGTTAAAAGAATGTTAGATAATATTTTATATGTTGTTGAGAGTAGAGAAATTCCACGGTAATTATTGCAGTTCATTTTATCACCTTTTTTAAACACAGGAACAATTATGGATTCTTTCCACTGTTGAGGGATTTCTTCTTTATTCCATATTAAACAAATTAATTTATGAATTTGACATATTAATGAATTTCCACCATATTTAATTAACTCAGCTGGTATTAAATCAATGCCAGGTGCTTTGTTATTCTTTAGCCTTTTAATAGCATCTTTAACTTCAGTCAAGTTAGGTTCTGGAACTGAAGGTTCTGCTGTGTGGACTTCATTTACTTCTGATTTATCTCCTACATGGACATTTAAAAGGTCATTAAAGTAGTTCTTCCATCTATTTAGAATATCGCTTGGGTCAGCTAGATAATCACCGTCTTTATCTTTTATCAAGTTTACTTTAGGTTGCCACCCCTTTCTAAATTCATTTACACCTTTATATAAATCTCTGATATTTTTATTTTTGCTGTTTGTTTCAATTTCGTTAATTTTGCTTTTCAAGTAATCTCTTTTTTTACTTCTAAACGTGCGGTTAACTTCTCGCTTTATTCTATTATAGTTGTTTAGATTTATATCATCAGAGTTATTTAACCACCTAAGTCTAGCCTGATTTCTTATTTCTATTAGATTATGACATTCATTATCAAACCATGGCTTACTTTTTCTCGGTTTATGGTATCCTATACTTTCTTTAGCTGCTGATTCTATTGCATTACGTATGTGCTCCCAATTCTTATTTACGTCTGTTTCATTTATATTTTCATCATCATTTAAATCCTGCAAAATATCAAATCTATTTGACAGTTTAATTTGGTAAGCTTTCTTAATTCTTTCATCAGTAAACTTTGCTGTATCAAATTTTAGAACCTTTAGATTTTGTTGCTTATGATTTATCACTGAGAGTCTTTCTCTTAATTTAGCAATTACTAAATAATGGTCACTGGCACAGTCAGCACCTCTATGTGTACGAACGTCAATTATACTAGTATGCCTTCTCTTATCAATGAGAATATGATCTATCTGATTATGAGTTTTACCATGTGGAGAAGACCAGGTATATTTATGGATATCTTTATGTTTGAAAGTGGTACTTTTCACAATTAAATTCTTTGAGGTTGCAAAAGTAATCAATCTTATACCATTATCATTACTTAATTCATGAAGACTTTCTTTACCAATCGTAGGTTTAAATGTCTCTTCTTTGCCAATCTGTGCATTACAGTCACCTAACAGAATTTTCATATCATACTGAGAAAATTTATGAAAGACCTGTTCTAACTCTGTATAAAAATCATCTTTAGTATTATCATCTTTATCTTCCGTTGGTGCATGTATGTTTATTAAAATAATTTTACACCACCTACCCTGTAAAACTGCATGTGATATCCTATCATTAAATAATTCTACTGTTTTAAGAGCCGAGATAATTCTATTATTTATGAAAAAGCCTGTTCCAAAATTATGATTTTCAGTACCACCATAGAAAAAAGTATAATTTTTAGTTTTACAATTCCCTTCTCCTGGCCACCTAACTTCCTGGACAGCTACTACATCTAATTTATACTTCACTATCTCATTAACTGTACACTGAAATGCCCCAGGCCGGTAAAGGCTCAGAACATTCCAGGTGCCTAATTTAATATCCTTATTCCTAACGTAGATCTTATCCTTAGTCCAGGGACCTCCCAAAGTAGTCCCCACCCGGAGATCCGAACGGGGGACTATTTTACCTCCGGAATATTTTACCTTGGGAACATCCATGGCCTTATATTGCTGTTTCACAATGGCCATTTATTAATAAAATATTATAGAAAAGCTAGAGGGTCGTAATATAATGTGCCAAAAGGAAAGCGATTGGTTTGCTCTTAAAAATTGTACATGCATCGGTATTTTGGATACTTTTAAGAGTCTTTTGCATTCGCCATACTTTTAGAAATTACTTAAAATTAATTCGCATAGATAAGTGTGTAAACCATGACCAAACAGTTGATTCCCTTTCGTTATTATAAAACGCTAAGAAAACGTTAGGGATTGTGCCTATTGAGGATGTTCTTCTGAAGAATATGTCACGAATTCTTCTCACTTCTGACATACACGTCCAGCTGAGTGCTGACTTGGAAAATCACGGACGTAAAAAAAAAAAAAAATCGTGCTCATTGCGAAACTGTCGGAATTGGCTTCCAGGAACCGTGGCCGAATAGAAATGGCTAGCTTAAGCAGTGGAGCTCATCCATCAATTCTACTTTATCCGCGGATTTATTCGCCTTCATATTTCATCTTAATGACAGCCCGAATGTACAAGATGCTTGTGTAGCGCTGCATCAACTAGCCCACGCTCCACGCAATGAATATAGAGTGGCTCCTCGCTCACCAGTTGCCTGGAAACTGGATACGGTGCTCCGTGACGGGAAGAAATTTCCCCGCGTTTGGAGCCTTCAACTCCCACCTTTCATTTTTTTTTCTCCAGGAGAATCTCAGAGTTGAGTGCGCCGAAAAAAGAAAGGTAAGAAATATCTGTGTCACGAGGGTAGATTTATGTCTCGTTTCCTTAAACTGACCTATCCAACTTTTTATGATGTAGACGGAAAAAGTATTAGTAACTTTACTTATTTTTACGCCCCTTAATCTTAGCGATGAGTATGCATGACGAATTAATGAACGTCACACAATTCGTAAACTTATCTTTCGTCAGGATAGTGCTTTTCTAATTTAAGATTTTTTTAAACTATACTCTATTCCCGGAATCTGAAGTACACGTTGCTGGAAAGGCTGCTAACTGCAGTCGCTTCCCCCTCCACGCAATCAGTTCCCTCTCACGTGCTCATTGGCGGAGCCGTCTTGTATCACTTTTGTTTGCTTGCTCCAGACATTCCAGAGACAGAATGTAAGAGGTAGTTTCCCAGGATGCTTTGCATGTTGAATATCGTCAATATTTTATCCCATGTCAATAATATAAGCGTTGTTTTCTGTTCCAGAGTGAACAGCATCACGTACTGCAAACCCAGAAGTCCCACACACGGTCCCTATTCAAGACATGGAAATGTCCCATCATCCACTTTTTATCTGTTCATCATTCATCCTCATGGTTACGATTACCCAAGAAGTAAAATAGCGTCGTAAAATAACCGAAATATAAATAAATACACTAAGTTATAACTTGAAAAATAGTTTTCGCTTCACGAGGAATAAACAACTAATTTGTGAACTAGCATTCTACATTGCATTTTGCAATTTAAAAAAATCTAAAATTTGGTTTGCTTCAAAAACAGGGCAACATGTTTTTTCTAGGGAGTTTTCTTGATGCGCAAACAGCATCCACTAAGAGGTATTCAGTAGTTAGTATAGATTTAAAAAGGTAACTAAGATTAGGACATTAGAAATCTTGAACGAGAAGTCCAAGTACAAAAAATAATGATAATGAATAGTAACATATTTTCAACCACATAATAAAATATATTTTTCAACCTCAGGAGTAAAAAATATAAAGAGAACACTGATAAGGTGTTTATCACAAATATTCTCACTTAATACAATTGACTAATTCCTAAAAAGACATTAAAGTGTTAAAAAAACCTAGGCATTATAGTACATCATTATATAAACGATACATCCTTCAAATTAAAGGAAATCAATGAAATATTTATTGATAAAATAATATATTGCATTGTAGAAAATAGTATTAATTTAATCACATATCATAATTATCATATGCAAGAAAGAATAATAATATTAGACAAAACGTTCAACTAAATTATATTTATACGATTAATCCAGTGAATATGCTTAGAATAAAATAATAAATCATTTCCAGACAAGCAAATGTGTGAATGACATTGAAGTACAAAGTCAATGTCAATTGAACCGAATGATCAGACTGAAAATAGAAGTAGTTTATTGATTTGGATGGTGTAATCAAGAATCATAATGCTCCGGTTTGGTATCATTAACACTGATCGCATTTCTTAGTTGTAAAACAAATTTTATGTCTAATTATTTCAGAATCAGTGTTTACGTTCTCAGACTGTGCGCAAGGTCTAACGCCAAAAATTAAAAGTCAAGTCAAACAGAGCATTGCAAACGTTAGATTTTTTTAAATTCATCGAAGCTCTTCTCAAATGCAGAATTAGATGCGCACAAACTTCCAGTTCTCATTAAAGGTCAATTGTGATAGAGAGAAATTAAAAGATATATTAACTTTTGAGAGTCACATTTCGTACCTAGAAATAGAATGTGTGTGTGCTAATTTTCTCTAATATTAATTAAGGGTGTCAATAGAAGGAATCTATCAACTCAAGTGGTGTGTTTGGTAGTCTGGGATTGGGTTCGCGTAACATGATATTTTAAAACAGTTCCCGTAAGATGATCGTGTAATTATGTTCACAAAAATACAAATAGTCAGGGTTCTGTCTCAATTTCACGTCGAACCTTTGAGAATACCTAATACCATATGATCTGTTTATATCTTTCTCCTCAAATTCCACATAGCAGGTGAAATTACTTTCAAAGAAGCCAGAGTTGTCAATGACAGAAAATTAATTACGTTAGATGCACTTCTAGGCTATGCCCTTGTCAAACAATATGTAATTGAAGGAATCCAAACAATGCCGGACTGAAATGTGCTTTGAGTACCAATCACTTGAAAGAAGGAGGTAAGATTATAATAGGTTTTGTGTTCTAATTTAAATTGTCAGCTATTCCAAAAGGTATTCCAAAAAGCTTTGTGAAAATAATTGTAACATAACATAATCAAAAGGAAATGAAATATATCTGATACAGTGAAGAGGGTTAATTAAAATTTTTGCAATGAAGAGAGAGGAATGTACAGAGGAGACGGGACTGTTTTAAAAGTGTTGGTTTTGAAGAGGTTGTGGTGGAGAATTATTATATTCTAAACTGTATAAATGACCTGAAATCAGAGAAAAATAAAGAAATCCGTTGTACAGACATTCGCTCAGTTGTATAGAATAGAAATCTCCTCAAATATTATTATTATTAGTAGTAGTTTTAGTAGTAATGGTGGTAAATAGCAATTGGTTGGTAGCATAATTCATATTATCGATTATATAATTATTACTACATCAACCCCACCTCGGTGTTTTAAGTCCATTTTATGTACAGCAAGGCTAATTGGTAATGGACCTGCAGTTTATAGTGGGACCCGAACCACTATGTGCCTCCACCGGGTATCGAACCTGGGACCCCGGCGACAACACTACCACTACACCACCGTGTGTCTGTTTTATGTACAAGCAAACAAGAAATATTAATTATTCAATTAACCAAAAGCCATACTGTTTTTACAATTCTATCTCCGAAATAAAAACTATGCTCTTATCGAGATTCGATCCCAAGAACTCCAGGTTGTCAGCTTGTAACGGTAACCGCTAGGCCACACAAGTTTGAAGCTAATGATGACTTGGAATACACGGTCTCTACTACTTGTAATAAGATGGAGTTTTTCTTTAAGCCCACTTATTAACTGATCGGCTATTCGGGACTGGACGTACAGCTCAAAGTGAGATGCGAATCACTATGTCCCTACACTGGGTATCGAAACTGGGAACCCTTGATTAAAAAGCAAGGAGCAAGCGAACCAAAACAAGTCTTCTGCGCAAGTAGTTACTCGAGAGGGCTCGACCAATGAACTCTTGAGAGGGGAAGTTACTGCAGCCAGCAGCCGTTTGCAGCAGCACGCACTGCTTCTCTTCTATTATGCGCGGCCTTGCCCCACAGAGCATACTTGTGATATGGATGCCGTGCCGATAAGGCGAATTGCCATTACGTCATGTCAAGATTGAATATTTCTAACGGGGAGAAAATATGGTAAAAAGTAAAATTCATTCTTGGTTTTATATATTTCGGCGAGTTACGAACAAAAAAAATAGAACAGTTTTCAGGAGTCTTGTGGAGTGCGCCATTTCGCCAGTGTTTACATTTAATTAAAAATACGAAGAGGTAGCACTTCATGAATTTAACTTTGCCTAATTTCTTTTTAATCAAGACTCCTTTTCGAACCATGCTCATTTACCGCTGGTCTGAAAATCCCCCGCATTTCAATGCAGCTAGGCTTTCCGCAGAGCGCATGGAGATGATGAACGGTGGAGTCCGAATGTGGTTCCAAACCCCCCCTTATGCCCGTGTAGCGGAGAGGGATCTGCCAGCACGAAGCCACACAACTTCAGCCTCCGCCATATTTTCTTGGCCTTCTAAGTCTTGTTGCGATCCTAATATACACTTGTACTTAACCAGGAGCAAGATCAAATTTTGTTGCGAATGTAAGCAGCTTTCCGTGAGACTGCATCTATGGGAAGTAGCTGCATATTGAAGATGTATGACTCTGTGGCCATTCTCTTCAGCAAAGAGAGTATTTCCACAGAACAAGGTATCTCATTCCACGAATACAACTTCAGGCATTGTAAACTAAAATTAGCGTGCTTCTATCTATAACGGAAGATTTCGAATTGTATCGTTATGGAAGCATTGCGTTTGTTTGGACATGTTCTTTCCCGTTTTATTAAGTTCCATTCAGGTCAAATTTCAATTCTTTTAATGGCTTTCATCAGCGTAGGTAGTTAATGTGAATAATGAAACTCACTTTGTGTAAATTATTGGTATTATTATACGTTGTTATTAAAATAACATTTTCAGTTTCCAACACTTCAGTATGTGACGCTTGGTATAGCTGTACTGAGTAGACTAGATTGTTCTGCATTTGAAAAAGAATCATGAATTCATGATTCATGTAAATCATCGCAAAATAGACACGAATATAGACAAAATAGCTCTAAAAAATCAAAGTAAAAAGATGTGATTATATTACCTTCCTCAAAGCTTCAAGCATGAACCGGTTCCCGGAGTAGTTGGTTGCCATTCAGGGCTGGCTCGGTGGTCGAGTGCGTTAAGCGGTCGACTTTCAGGTTCGAGTCCCGGACTAGGCATGGGTGTTCTTTGTGAGTGTCCATCAATTTTATCTAATCATCACTTATTATCCTCATTGTCGCGATTAGCCACGAAATCTGTCACCTTAAAATTGCATTCCCTGAGGGTCGAATTGTGTCAAATCCTTTTCGTTTCCCATTTTTTCTTCAATGCAATAATGTTTCTTGTAATCAAGGGGTCCCGGGTTCGATACCCGGTGGAAGCATATAGTGGTTCGGATCCCATTTTAAACTGTAGGTCCAGTCCCAATTAGCCTTACTGTGCATAAAGCGGTCTTAAAACAACAACTCAATCAATCAAGCAATACTGTTTCTAATGTGGGTTAACTTGCAGTAACAAATATTATGTATATTTATCATTTTTTAAACACGTTAATGGAATAATGTAGATCATCTTCATCTTTGAGTATACAGTATGCATTATTGGATATTTTTGTAGTTACACATAGAACAAAACAAGAACGCAGCAATGTGTACAGTTCCGAAAGATATATCAATGTGCTCCTTGCATGCTTGTGGACTATATACAAGTTATTTTATGCCTTTCATTTATCGGAAGAAAATTCGACCAACCTTCTGTGCCCTCTCCCCGAAGACATTATACAGTGCTGACAGCTAGTGAAACGACCACGTGTTTAACTGAACGGAAGTAGACAAAAGCCGTATCCAAGTAATGTGGCGTATATTCCGGGTGATCTAGGAAATCTGAGATGGCCCAAACGTGACTGTAAAAGATTCGTCTTGTTTTTGTTTCATTCCAATGCACGTACCTGTCCATAATGTATTTTCAGCATGCCAAGAACGGCCACTATTGGCCAGTAAGAGTAAAAACATTAAGAAGCTTGTGGTGATCTTGTTATCCTTTGACGGGTGACGTGGTCATGCATGCTTTGTATCCATTGATGGCAATGAAGAGGAGATCTGTGAATTTGATTTTGTTATCTCATGTGAGAAAGCATTCAAGTCTTGAACCATTGGTATGTACAGTAAAAGGGTTGGCAAAAAAATCAGTTTTGTGGGTCTTTACTGTTAACAAATTGGATCTGTGGAAGTTTGTCTATGGTAAATTGTGGTTTCTTAATGGAAGAAATCTCTAAGTGATGTACGAAGGATTTCTTGTAGAAAGTACCTTGTATAGGAACACTAGTTTTCAACACCTACGTCTTTCGCTCATTCTATTCCACATTATGAAACAAACTGTATTATCAAAATGGATGAAATTTGGAACAGTCAGTTTTCTAAAAGAACGCGGTTAGGCTCAGTACTATATAAGCAGCAGTTCCTCTTACAAACTATGTTGCGGAGAGCATCATTGTGTAGTAAATAATAAATTACCCTTATCCGAAATACTTTCTCTATTATAAAAACCGAATCTCTTTTCAAAATACTGTATTATGTTCAGAAAGCTAAGCTGCAGTTTCCTTCAAATATAAACAAAGAAAAGGGTAAAGTTATCCCCTGCGTATTGCACTGTGTCATGAAAGCTCATAAAGTATGACATAATTCTAATGAAAAAACCTTCCATTTCAGAATGTATTTTATAATGGGACAATAAGAATTCCTTTAGGACTAACGAAATAACGTCTCAAACATTTAATTAGTATTATAGTGTTTTTCGTGCTTTTTTTTCTTTTTTTAAAAAAAAGAAAGCAATTTGCTCTGGCTTCGTAAGCTAATTTTTGAATTTTTTTGGTCACAGTCCCTGCATTACATTAATTCCCACCGCTAATCCACCTTGACACTGCACCAAATTAAAAGTGAGTGTGTCTGCTAAGGGCTATAACACCCTGGACTCTTGAAAACCTCCCTCTGCACAGACAGATTCAGTTGCATTTTTTAGAAAGGGGAGAAGTGCATTCCGGTAACTACCCTCCGGAATTCACTAAAGAGGATAGACCCGTTCGACAAAGGATTGTTGCTGGACTCACCCTGGGTGCCTCAAAGTAACAGAGGTTCATGTTCCAATGTTTCTCAGCCACCAGTGTACAATGAAAGACCCTGTAGTTTTATGTATAAACAAACTGAAAATTAGTAACAACGTAAGTACGGTAACGTTAATATTGGGTTGAAGCCAAAACGTGTGATTGAAATAATATCTGGAAAAGTTCATTAATGTTTATCTTTGTATCTTGACTCATACGGCACTCTACATACCTAGGAATGCCAGTTTTTAGAAGCTATGTTTGTAAATGGCAACCTCCATATTTTGGGAGGAATTTCACCGAACACCACAGGAATTATGAGGAAATAACTACTTTCTTTCAGTTTTCAAGCTTGGTTTCATTCTGTGAAAGTGCTATATATTTTTATCAAAACCTTTCTGCTTCAGAACATATACCATAATGGTTTATTGTTATCCAAGTCGCTAGCAAGAGTGTTGACACTTGACGATGCCTACTTTGTACTCGACTGAGTTATATTTGTTTGTGTTTGGGATTTTCAAGCAAAACGTGTTGAAAATATTCATATTTCTGTGGCCAGACACTGAGGATGTAATTCTTAACAAGAGCAGAGTTACGAAATTTTACACTCAAGCAGTAACTATTAACAGTCAATAAAATCGTATAATAGTGTTTGTATTTTTCTCATTTTACGTCACTTTTCAGCGACTTTTGACTGTTAGGACGATGATTATTATATTAAATGCCATTTCATGAAGGTGATGGACACCTAGAAAGGAATTCCCATGCCAAGTCCAAGGCTCGAAGGTGAAGGTCCCAGTGAAATCATGAATCTACCGCTCAACGCGGTCAGCCACCGAGGTGGCTCTAAAATCATGGTAAACTTAAGACTTCACATAATAAAGACGTCTCATGTGATTTACCACAACATATTCACATATTACGGTAGCCATTCGTCTAAGTAACTTGTCTTAATTTATACAGTTTGGTGGATTGTGCTCAGTAAATTAAGATTAAATTGCATCTGATTTATTAAATTTGTTATGGATGCGTCAACGCCGTGGTTATTTGCTTACTTCATCTACAATACAGGGACACAAGCCCTTAACATTTGTGTCAGCAAATTAAAATAACATGTGTATTAGGAACCTGATCCTTATCAAGAGCAATGTAAAACATAACTAAAAACTAAAATAACTATACTTTTGATAAAAGTTGAGGCTATATAGAAACACTCGGTATACACATGGACAAGACGCAGAACAACACATGACCCGAAATAGGAATGTATTGTATGCGAGTTCAGGCGTCATAGCGTCGTTAGCCTGTACAAAAACACAACTAGGAATGCAGGTATCTAGAACGTTGACTACTACAGGGCTATTTTCAATTTCCATTCGTAAAGCATCCATCCAACTGAGGCATCTAATTTTACGGGTCAACAATACTCAACCATCCTTTAGCACTAAAGCATAAGTATGCGTAGGTTTATGTCCAATATTTATTTAGAAGCCAGCAAACATGCGGTAGAACATGATCCGACATTTCCCAGTGGTAGTTGTTGATGGGTTACGTGATAATGTGACGTTGTTCTGTCGTTTCTTTTGTCGGGCGGCAGGCATCCGCACCATTTCATTATCAACGTGTTCACTATCTCATTCTACACAACATTGGCCGAGAAACAAAAATTTGCTTTCCAGCCAACCGTGCACGTCAATTTAACCCAGACAGAATGGGTTCAAATTTCATATATGGCTGGACTATACACGCAGAATAGCAAGATGCACATACCATTTAATCCCTCCCAGTGGATCGTCGTTTTTCAGCGTGCATCAACGAGTTTTTTGAATGAACCCACGCAGAACTCACGCTTCTTTTGTCAACAGTAAGGTTGATTTAGTGACTGGAAGGAGCGATAGAGGAGAAAAAAGGTTTCAAAATTGCTCACGTGGTATGTGTGTGTGTGGACGCTGAATTCAGAACAGGTTTTGACATGGCGAGGTATGTGAAGCAGTGCAATAACTGAACTTTCGTTAAATATATTTTTTTTGAAACTTTGAATTAATAACCATAAAGGTACTTATTAGTAGGAAAAATCAGGAATTCTTCCCTGACATCTGGATTCATGCAAATTCTGGGAGTAAGGAAACCATCATATTGGCGAAGTGAGGTAAGAAAGTAAAATTTATATGACATGCCTTCAAATGAAGCATTCCAACTTTAATGCAAATTAATGCGCTGGCAATGCAAATTATTAATTATAAACAAAATGCTCTTACAAAGAGAGCCGCGGTGGCCCATTCAGTAGGGGATATATATTTATTTCGAACACACAGGTACATGCCCAAAGCATTGTGTAAACACGAAATTAATACATAAACAACATAAAATCATGTGAAAATATGACATTTTAAACTTCAACGTACTTATAAACGTGACTGACTTCATACACTGCTTGAATTTATACAGTTTAAAGTTATATTTGAATCTAAATAGTTAAGAAGTAATCAGCATATATACATTTAAATAGTAGTATTAATGGAACAGTAATATTGAGTAATAATTTGCAAATATAATACACAGAGAAAAACAGAGGGCAGAGAAATTGAAAAAAGAAATATTCTATAACAAAAAGGGTAAAAATATAGGCAATGTGTAATTCAGGGTGGGATTATAATCTAACATAACAATCATCTAATATAATAACCTTGAATGTGTCCTGGTTGTTTAGATAATACAATGACTTTTAAATCTAAATCAATACTAGGATTTTTACTAGAGACTGAGTTGAACAACTTGCACATCCTCCTCAGGAGTTCCATTTCTGCCATGTTAGTTCTTCCATGCGAGATTTTAAAGAGGTTATTTCTGGGCCTTAACATAGTGTTTAGAACATAAAAGTTAAGATGTGATAGAAGAGCTGGGGAATCTATTTTTCCGTTGACAAGTTTGGATAGGAAAGTTGATGTATTTGTCTTCTCTATAACTGCCACACAAGAGACACCGGTTCGATTCACGATCTGGGTGATCTAAGGTGGTAATTTCTTCGACCTTAACCCCGCATTATGTGTTCTGGGGTTCACCTAGTCTCTAATAAATGGGTACCTGGAGGCAACCGTGCGAGTACAGCAGATTGGAGCGTGATTTTGCTCATAACCCCTCCAAAAATGGCCGATATCCTGAATGCGTGCAGCCCTATTTTTGTGCATTCAAGGCACAGAGAACGTTGCATTTTACCTTAGTAAACATTCTTTTGCGAGTATTTGCCGATGCGAAAGCACCCTAAAATATTATAAACATATATTTGGTAAATACGTAATGTAGAAATGCTGAAAAATCAGCTTCGTTCAAAATATTCAGTACAACTTAAACGGGGACGGGTAAAAAAAGTCACAAATTACATATTTCTTTTAAAACAGTTAGTTGCATTTAAGCTAACCGTTTGTAATTAAATATTATGTACTGCCAAGTACTTGCATTTACCGTAATTCTGTTTACAGTGACATACTCGATGAGATTTATAGGGTCATTCCATGTCAAATCAACCAATTTTAAAATAATTGGTTGCATGACCATCTTAGAAAAAAAACATTTTTAGTACATACGTTTGTACATGTTTCTAGATATCAAGACCAATGTTCAAAAAAATATATTGTCTTTAGTTCTCCTGGGGCAGCCATTTTTCCAACATGGCGCATGGCTTTTTTTTGGTCATGTAGCATCTTACAGAAACCTTAATATCTACAAAAAAACATTAAAGCTAGAAACTTGAAACAAAATTCATTTTGTAGCTAATGAAGTATACTTTCTATGATATTCAAGTATGTTTTGTATAAAACTGCATCCTAAGTACAAAAATTATGGAGGAAATTTGGGTAACAATAGTTTAAAAAAATGGATTTCTAAGCCCGATATTTTTAATGAAGGGGTTTAGTCTAAGGCTTGAATTTTTTCATGTGTAGAGAGCGTCTGAACCTTAAAAGTCAGTATGGGTTAAATGGAGCGCGGCGTTGCCAGATCAACAAACGGAGTATGGAGTCGCTGTTAATCGCTAATGATTTCGACAAGTTTATTTCCTTAATATTGTATAGGAAATCTTCAAAATCAATGTATTTGATGTATTTTGGGAAAAACGATAGTTACCTCAAGATATGCATGTAAATGTTTATATTTCGACGTAACTACTTATTATTTTACATTTGAATGGTTTATTGCAGAAAGGGACCTGAGTCACTTTTGCACAATTCTGAGAAAAACAAGAAAAATCGTATAATATTGATAGTGTAAGAAAGAAATGTACCGCTGTTGGCTCAAATATTCAGCATAAAGAAAAGTTAATTTTGCACCCTCAATGCGCCCACCACCCCCCACCCCCTCAGTATACTGCTAGAGACAGTGGAAATGAAAAAGTTGTGACTCCGGTACCTTTCTGCAATAAAAGTGGAAACTGTGAGAAATAAGAGGAGAAATATCCTACAAACGCCCGTTTGTCGTTGCCACATACGCTAGGTTAGGTTAGGTTATGTTATATATGCCACAGAAAATTATAGATTCATCAATAAATGACAGTGTACTGCACTTTCTGTCGGTGTTTGAAGTACAATAATGAACGAGCTCATACATGCTAATGATATTGATATTGATTTGTTGTTTTAAGACCACTTTATGCACAGTAGGGCTAATCGGGACTGGACCTACAGTTTAAAGTGGGATCCGAACCACTTGTGCCTCCACCGGGTATCGAACCCGCGACCCCTTGATTACAAAGTGACAACGCTACCACTGCGCCATCGGGGAGGCAATGAGCTCATACATGCATGTGTTATTCTACATCTGAGTCTGTTTCATTGGTGCGTGGAGTGGGCCACTGAAGAATATCTTCATAAAATCCTTTGACGTCGTCTGGTACATACGACAAGGCAGTTCGTATGTCCTTCAATTTAGTAAGCTTGATCGCATACGTGCAACTGGGAACGTACGTGACGTAGGAATTACAATTTTTGCACCTTTGGACAGATAGAAGGTGTAAAACCTCAAACCTTTGATGAATTCGGAAACTTTGACAGTACCCTTATGTTAAACACAGTATTCAAAGTAATGATACTTGGAAATCTGAAAATACTGCCTATACTTGTAGGAACACATGGTAGTTTTCACAGATGCCACACTTTTTTTGTAGACATGAGGCCACCACGTTGCGAAACTAATAATGTTACTGGTGTCAATAAGTTTGACAGTATTTTTACCGCCCCGAGCTGCATTACCGATTAGAGTACACAGTTCGTACTACGTATAAATACGGCTAAGTTTATTGCAGAAATGGCCCCGAGTCAGTGACTCAGGTACCTTCCTGCATTAAAGTACACTTTTCACTGTGCATTTTCTTGGCTATAGCCTCGTGAGACTGACGTCCTTTCTGCACTAAAAGATTTGTCTGTAACTAGGAAAATCAAAAATATCATTAACTCCGATACTTCAAAAATGTGACTCAGGTCCCTTTCTGCAATAAGCCATTCATTTGCATTACATGTGTAATACACGCAACTATTGTTATTTCTTTCGTCGAATGCTGTATCCTTTACATAAACAGAATTAAATAAATGCAAAAACAAACATTAAGAGATATTATTTTACGGAAAATAAAGTAATACAGTGTGCTCGCGTACCTTTAAGCGTAATTTCTGTTTCTCTTAATGGACCCGGTTCCATTGTATTTTCTCGTTCTGGCATTATTCTGTTTCCCCATTCTTTTCGACTTCTTTTTTGCCGGTGTTCTGAGAGGACCTTCTGTTTCTTCCTTTCGTATTCTGTATATAAGACGTTCAGAACACTCCGTAACATCAGCCGTTGTCTTAACCGCCTTGCTGATATTCATTGACTTTAAAAAGTGATTTAGCACGCGCATAACTATTATGCGTTCTTTACCTCAAAGCTTACCAATACTGCGTCTTTTTCCAGCTTGATTCTCTATCCATTATTAAACGAAATATGTAACTTACATGCAACCCACAATTATCACACAGCACACAGCACACTGCACTTCCTACGAACCGGGCACCTGAATGCAACTGAATTGTAACCTGAGTGGCGCGCAATGAATTTGATACGCGAGACAGCCCGCGTAAATAAACTACGATTGTGCAATATATAAAGGTACTATGGAGTAACAATCTATTCTAAAAATAACTTCAAAGAATGGTCAACACTTTTCTCACTTGGTCTGCACGTGTATCGCGACAAACCGAAAAGTTTCTCGCTAATCAACTTTTTCGTGTTACGGTCTGATGATTTATACAAAATATCCAATGTATATATATATATAACTCTCCTCGTAAGCAAATTAATTCACTCAGGCGAAGAATATCATATCTACAAACACCATAGATCCCATAAAAAAAAAAACTGGCGAAGTTGTTCAAGCTGTTTGATATTTATGGCTTTTGAGGTATTTACTACAAAAAAATTAAGCGTTTTGCAAAATTGCATAATTATGGAAATTTCAGATCACATTAATTTATGACAGGTTATATAACGCCGTCATTAAATAGAGCATAAAAATCTCTACAGGACAATGATTTCACGGTTTGAAATTTATGACTTTTACATTTTGTAAATTTTGTAACATCTGGCAACGCAGCGGTGGTAGAGAAAGACAGAGCTATTGGCAAAACTCATGTATTAGAGAGAGAGAATCCCTGTATATCATATGGCGAAAAAAGCTTTGTCACGTTTACTTCAATTTTGTGTTATTTCAAAAACTAGACGTGGTGGAGAAAAAAGAACATCATTTTCGTGTTTAGCAAGTCAAAAAACATAGAAATAGGTTGTTTTCCGGTCGCGGCAAATTTCATTGTTCCTCAGTGTAATAGGACACTAACCCCTCTGCCATGGAGCAAACAATTTACTTTTGAACTCTCTTTGAAGGTTGATTGATTGATTTGGTTATTTCCGTTGCTTTTCAGACACTTTTGGCTCATCGCGACGATGAGGATGAGTGATAAAATTGTTAAAGGGACACTCACAAAGAAAACGCATGCCCAGGCGACGATTCGAACCCAGTACCCTTGGCGTCGTACCGCGCTATGCTAACCACTCCGCCAAGCAGGTTGGCTTACTCTTTGAAGAGTATCTAAGAAAGGTGTAATAAGTCTCCATTCATTTATTTAATCTACGCTTAAGTAATGTGTTGGGTTGTGGTGGTTACTAACTACTAAAAATCTAACCTCATTCTATATTTCACTAGTTTCTTGTTGACAGTTCCATCCGGTATTGTGAGCAATTTTACCACATTTAATGTGAACAAGTGATATGTGAACACCTAATATAATTTTGTTACCTGTTTTCATAATAAAAATGTATATTTAATACATGTATAGTCCTTCAACAAGCACTTAGTATTATTTTCTAAGGTTCATAAAAGTTAATTCTTACCTAGTGGTGAAGTATTATATTTCGCCTGTATTTCAATTTGTATTTATATCTTGTTATTTAACTTCGCGTATATACTTGTGTTGGCTTTATTGGAATGATGCAGTGGAAAAAAAAGCAATGGCCACGTTCTGCTCCAGATTCGACCCAGAACCTCTGGAGGCAAGTTTCGGTGTTATTCATCGAGGCGGCTTGTTTCACTTGAATTCTGGAGCTGGCCTCCGTGGCAAAGTGGTTAGCTTAGCGCGCTGTGATGCCAGGGGTGCCAGGTTTGAATCCTGGCCTGGGCATGGGTGTTCTTTGTGAATGTCTCTTCATCAATTTCATCATATCATCACTCATCCTCATCTTCTCGATTAGCCAAAAGTGGCAAAAAAGCTAAGTAACATGAAGCACTCAATCGATCAATTCTGTAACAATTGACTGGTATATTGAGCGATCTGAACATCAAAACAGGAACCTGCTACACACTGTCTCGGGAATCTCTGGAGCAAGCGAACGAAAACAAGTCTCTGCACAAGTAATGACTCGAGAGGGTTCGACCAATGAACGCGTGAGAGGAAAATTTAGAGCATGCAAGATAAATGCAGCTACGAGCCGTTTGCAGCAGCTCGCACTGCTTTGCTCCCCTTCTCTAACGTTATGTGTGATCATGCCCCCCCTCCCCCCCAGATTCCCGAGATAGAATGTATATTCAAGCATCGGTGTTCCGAACAGTCCTGGCATGACAGTATCATCAGAAACACTCTGCTCAATATATTCATTTCTATCAAAACGTTCCGTTAAGTAGCTGCCTCCTCGTAGTGGTAACGTCGTTGCCTTGTAATCAAGGAGTCCCGTGTTCGATATCCGGTGGGCGCACATAGTGGTTCGAATCCCACTTTAAACTGTAGGTCCAGTCCCGAGCAGCCTATCTGTGCATAAAGTGGACTTAAAACAAAAACTCAATGCATTAAAAGACCTCAACGTTAAGTAATTTGTCACCTCGTCACGCTTTTTCCCCTTTAAGTCCAACATTGTTTCCGATTTTGTTTTACACATTTGTAGATATTTTCCCTTCCAGCGAGAATTTTAACTTCCACCCAACTCGCACCATCGGCGGAAGCGGAGGGAACGTGTACCTGTAGAAACAATTGCGAAACACGCCACTGGTCCTCCATTACAAGCACAACATCTGGTGAAAGAGTAATATTGCGGTTACTTGATTAGACACTGCGATCGCTGGTTCCCCGCAGTTGTTGTCCAGCGCAGTCTGCGCGAGGAATGAAATCCTGGATGGGTTAAAATCTGGAGAGCGCAATCATATGCACACATTCTGCTAAACTGACTATTCACCGAGATTACGGGGCGAAATCCTTGTTTAAACAGCGCCGTTATGTGCATTGCAAACTAAGCAAGGCAAAGGCATGCAACATGCATACGTGTATGAAAGTAATATGCATGCCACTTTTGATACGTTATTTGCAATTACTGTTAAAATTTGCAATGTACTGTTGAGGTTCTTGTGACTGCAGAATTCCCGAAGCAATTTTTTACGAAAATTATATCTCATATGCAGTAATGTATTAATAACAATATGCAGGAAGTATGTTTCTCGTTAATGCACAGTAAATTGTTAAATTACAGAGACAAGCACGCTTTTTGCACATATCAATAATTATAAAATATTCTATGTGCACTTTTGTTACTAAAACACACTATATAATTTGCATTCTGGTATCTAGTAACTATCTATTTTCACTCTCAAACTCGAGGCTTTTATTCGTTCCTGAACCACTATCCTGGACAGCATAATTCCATTTTTACAATACATTGTTAATTTATTATGCGTTCCTTGTAATGTTATTCCTCCAACTTCTCTAGGATTTACCATTGGACCCTTACCACCATCTATGATAATGTTACAAACTTTTTATTTCATGCGTGATTAATGCCTTTTCATTCAACTATTCTTCCCATTCTCTCAGCCAATATCGTTGAGTGGTCGACACACAATCTCGGTACCGAAGATTCTGGGTTCGAGACCATGAGCTTGGGCACGTGCGATCTTTGCAACTGTCCCTTCATCAATTTCATATCGTCATTCAATCTCGGAGTCTTGATTAGCCAAATGTGGAAGAAAGGTAATTTAAAAATATGAAAAATACTACGATATATTATTTTGACTTCGAAAAGTTTTAGTGAAAGGAATGCGAAACTGCGCAATTAAAACAGACTTAGTATGCCACATTAAGAGTAGCTAAGAGCGGTTATATTTGTTTCGAGAGTTGAGACGAGAACCTGTAGGGAGGGAACCGGTGCGAAACAGAGAACGAGACGAGGGTATAGAAATAAGATTACAACCGAGAACGAGACCAAGTATCATCTTACACGAGACTGTGTCATATCTCGTCTCAATAACTTTCAAAGCATCCTTTCATGTTGGACGAAATAAATGTATTCAAACTGCAATAAAAAAGTTGTTTTGCTTCAGACTGTACGCATATAAAATAATATATACTTTTCGTCGTAATAAAAGACAAATCGTTTTACAGACAAATGTTGAATAGTAATGTTATAAATTTATAAAATTAAAACAAATATTCCTTAACCCAAGATGCCTTTGTGGATGATATGCTTCTTCTCATTGGAGAGAATAATCAAATACATTTCAATGAAAATTAGAAATAATCTAAAGAACTTTTGATATAATTTTTTACTTAACTTGCATTAACGTTGTGTAATTTCGAAACCCTCTTTTTATTCATCGAATAATATATGCTAATTGGACATATTTTAACAGCTATTTTTTTTGTGAAATTTTTGTGAACATGTGCGTAATTGATCTATTATTTATATTCGATATATTCACTAATTTAAACAGACTATCCTATTTCCAAGTTGCTAGTAGATCAATAATAGCCATGAATGTGATAGAATAACGTTTCATTCGGCACTAAGTTTTTGATATTAGCATATTCCCTTTTCCTTCCCTCAATGACATCGTGCACAGCGCCTTCGCCCACTGCCTCGCTGCTTTCATAAAAAACTTGGTTCATTCTCATTCACATCCACAATAATGTCATTGCTTACCTTCCAAAAGATTACGACCCAATCTAGTTCCTTGGGACTAATGAATTCGGAACGCCTTCAATCCTCTTTAGGAATGAAGAGGAACCGGAGTTCGAATATCCAGAACCCAATTTCTGGATGGAATTTTTAGATGACAAATGTTTGCAAGCATAGACCAAATAATGATTAGGTGAGTTTTTATTTTTATTACGTCAACTTTATTGTTGCATAACTTTCCTCAGATCTATTTTCTTTTACAAATCAAAATAATACTAATGTTCTTCTTTATGGCCTTCATCAGTGATCCAAACAAATTATACGCACACACACACACACACACACACACACACACACACACACACACACACACACACACACACGTACTATATTAGTATTATGTAATATTCTGTATTAAGGTTGACAAGTGAAACAATTTTCAGAGCTATTTGAAAAAAAAAAAGAAAAAAATGTTTATGTGAATTTGAAATTAAAATTATGGTCAATGAATTGAAGCAGTTTTATAAAATAATAAATCTTAGATGGTCAAAATTGCTCAAGAAACTATTCATAGGAGACAATACAAATGGTAAATGAACTTTGAAAAAGCTTCCATATATCTAAGTTGCAAGTACCACGTCACGTCACACGAGAAAAGAAATCGAAACTCAAGTTACATATGCATGTTGGTATGGAAGATGCCTTAAGTCTATTCCGTATCATTCCTTCAGACTAACCTTCATTCAAACACAAATACTCTCTTAAAGAGTGTAATGGAAAAGTAACTGTCAATGTTATTATAAATTACTGGAAAAAAAAATTGTTTTAGTTCTTATATGTACTTGCGTTACAGATATTTGTAGCGACATTAGTTCCAAACACTGTTAGGCAATAATCAGAGCTACAGTGTTGCAGTTGGTCGTCAACCTCCATGGCCGAGAACACTACGACGCCAGGAATACTGGGTAAGGCATAGGTGTTTGTGTTGTTCGTGATGAAAAATGAGCAAAGATAAAGCAAGGCAAATCAAAAAGATGAATAAAATAGAAAGTCTGTACAATAAGTGACAAAACTAAGTAGGACGTTTGACTGTCACGCGGGAGACCTGGGTTCGATTTCCGGGTGAATAGAGCAGGGCATTTTTTCAAGTAACGTCCCTGCCTGGATCGGCTCTGGAGTTCACCCAGCCTGTAATAAATTAGTACCTGGGGACAACCCTGGAAGGTCAAAGAGGCCGGAGAGTGGTGCTGATCACATCATCTTCACAAGCAGCCGAGATGTGAATGTGTGGAGCCCTACCCCCACACCATCCTTCCGACATGTTGCAACGTGTAAAGGGGTAACTTCACCTTTACCTGATAGGCAATAATCCCACGGGTCTCGGGTTCGAATCCCGTCCTTGGCATGGGTGTTTCTTGTGAGTGTTCCTTCATCATATCCTCATCTTCATCCTCGGGATTAGTCAAAAGTGACAGAAATGTCGAAGTCAAATAAAAAAAATCAATCAATAATGGGCAATAATCACAACGATCATTCCGCATCAAATGTCTTAAGTGGCAGCTAACGAAGCCATTCAGTTACGCAGTACTTGTTTGCCAGAAAATCCATCGTAGTGTATTCTATTAGGCAAAAAGGGAAGCTCTGCTTGTTCGGTCTTTGTTCAGAGGGTAAAGCCAAAGGCGACTGTTTGGAAGAGTCTTTTAAATGCCGGCTCTCGCACACACGGCTGTGATGCCTGCAATTTAAGATGCGAGAACCCTCAACATTATCATAGCTTTTCCTATTCTCTTTCGCGCGGCCCTTGATTAACTCTGTCGCTCTGCCTTGTGGTGAATGCGCCGAACACCTACAAAGGCTGAAGAGTGCTTGGTCAAGAGCCTGCACATCTCATCTGCCTGCGAGCGGTTTCAAATTCTACACCAACGCAAACAACGCAGCTCCATAGGGAGGCTCAAATCTGCATTTTACAATCGCTACTCACAGATAGTGCGAAGAGGCTATATCGATCTATGTTCGAGTCCATATATTGGCCCTCACTTTCACGCACTTGATAGATATGCGCCACGATAAAAAAATCATTAACTAAATTCATTCTCATTCGTTTTAATTTTAACACCATTAAGCCTTGTTTCCATGATTATGAAAAAACTAAATATGCTGACCAAGGCAGTAATTTATTTTATTAAAAACATAAACTAAACGTAACGTTTCAACCTTCTAGCAAGGTCTTCATCAGACTCTGTATCAAGTACAAAAGTAACAAGATACACAAAAAGGGCATTATATATACACAAACATTACTCCCTCCAGACTATTAGAAAGTTGTTAGGAACTTTCTAGCAGGTGGCTTTCACTTGCCAACTGTACTTGCACCTAAAAGGCTAAACATAATTACTTTCATATAGAATGTGGTTGGACTTTTTATCTCACGCTCTTTTTCCTTCATTTTTCTCCCTTCTCCTCTCCTCTTTCTCTCTTGTTCTTTCCACTCTTTCTAACACCTTCTTCCATTCTTTGTTTAACTTCAGTCCCCCATCCAATATTTAAACACACGAGAGAAACAGGACATGACATAGAGTGGGATGAGGCTAAGCAGATAGGAAGGGAGAAGAGAATGCTAGTGAGAAAATGGAAGGAAGCCAAGGAAATAGAGAAGAAAGGTGAAGAAGACACAATGAACTGGAATGGGGGACTGAAGTTAAACAAAGGATGGAAGAAGGTGTTAGAAAGAGTGGAAAGGACAAGAGAGAAAGAGGAGAGGAGAAGGGAGAAAAATGAAGGAAAAAGAGCGTGAGATAAAAGGTCCAACCACATTCTATATGAAAGTAATTATGTTTAGCCTTTTAGGTGCAAGTACAGTTGGCAAGTGAAAGCCACCTGCTAGAAAGTTCCTAACAACTTTCTAATAGTCTGGAGGGAGTAAAGTTTGTGTATATATAATGCCCTTTTTGTGTATCTTGTTACTTTTGTACTTGATACAGAGTCTGATGAAGACCTTGCTAGAAGGTTGAAACGTTACGTTTAGTATATGTTTTTAATAAAATAAATTACTGCCTTGGTCAGCATATTTAGTTTTAATTTTCTACAATTTTGCTCAGATTATACTCGTATTATCATTGTCAATATTTGCCACATTCTTAATTTGCTCTTATAAAAAACTTTTCTGTAGAAAATATCAATTAGAATGAAGATAAATATATTAGAATATAATTCTTGCCACAACAAAAAGTGTTCATGGTATGGTGCAAGAGGTGTAGATTATTTTCATTTAATTACATTGATCATCTGCTATTCCGCTCTAAACCTTTGTTAAATATTGTTAAATTATAAATAATATGAAATTTGTATATTTCAGCTCCTCGAGTGAATACTTCGTATTATTGCTTGACAATGAAAATGATGAACAATTGCGATGGAGTAATTACAAGAGTAAGAAGGACTTATCTCCAGACTGTATTTTTGTTGTACTGACGATATGTTTCTCCTTGAAGCATAACACAGACTTGCCACACAATACAATTATCTCTCATGAAGTATCGATATATTTTCCTCCGAGTTTGCCATTCGGTCTTCTATTTGAAGAAATGTTTGTAAATAATATCACATATTGCCATCTTTTGCATATTTTTTGGTTAATTTGTAATTCATTTTTTTGTTATTTTGAATTATTATTATTTTTTTCCTTTTCAATTGTTGACAATTTCAGTGTAATACCTGTGCTGTATCTGGAATTTTCTCAATAAATAATCACTTATACACAAAAATAAAAATACGCACACAATACTCACAATGATTACCAGAGTGTCTTGTGGATCGAGAAAACCAACTTTCTTCTTAAAATATCGAACACATTTTTGACCGTAGGAGTGGGAAGAACAAAACGGAACTTCAACTTAAATACAGTACAAAGCACTGATTTGTTAAAATCATTATTTCAGTCATGTGTTCAGTTCAGAGCGTCAATGCGTCGCCTTCAACGACCAAGCTAAATCTTGGAAATGGGCAAGAATTTGCATTGGTTTTGTTCACTAATATTTTCCAACGTGTAATTTACTTGCTCAGCGAGATAATCAGAGTCAGCGATTCACGGACTGAATCACACACAAACGTATGCAGACAGTAGCGACAGGAGCAGGTTATTGGTGATCCAGATGACGAGATGCTCGAGACAAAGTCGTTTCTTCAAAACATTAAGCGGTTGCTTGCGTCACTTCGCGAGCGATCTTAAAAACCACTGTAAGAGGCAGAAAACGAACAAAATATTCTGCTTCTTGAATTTCAATTCCAACTCATCTTCATGTCTCCTTGGTTCACTTATGATACACACTATAATAGTAAGTATACATAAGAAGTATGCTAGAACTAGAAATATTTACGTAATGGAGAATCTCGGATATTAACTCTGAAATAACCAGTGGCGAATAAACGACCTTCTTTCGTGGGTTTGATGGTCGCTCGCCAGGTTCGGTTCCTTGAAGGATTGTTATACTTTGTCCCGGGAATCACTGGAGCAAGCAAACGAAAACAAGTCATCTGCGCAAGTAGTGACTCGAACAATGAACGCGTTAGAGGGGAAGTAAGTACATGTAGGGGAAAACACGGCTGCATCTATCAGCCGTTTTCAGCAGCAGGCACTGCTTTGCTCCTTCCACTCGCTTTTCCCCTTCTCTACAGTTATGCGCGGAATTGTTTCACATATTGCCGAGACATTGTGTAGGTTCAGACGTTATCTCCTGAGTTGATCGCTTAGCTTTAGAAGTGAACGGGTGAAGCGATTATTATTTATTTTTGTTTGAATTCACTTTATTAGACTTTTCACGAGGTGACCTCTGAAGGACGATACCTAATTTTAGACGTTAAAGGTGAGAGATGGCTAAATTTTAAACGTCTCTCAAATGTTTACAATTTATTATTAGCTTTAGATATATCGAGGATAATGCCCCTCCACCCTCTCACTATGAGAACATTTCGCGTTAGTATTGTCAAAATTGGAACAAATGCATAATTAATTCTAAACACACAATACAAATAGAAAATACAAAGGCATAAATCAAATATCAGCTATTCTCGTTTGTTTCCAAATAGGAATATTGATTTATTAATGTGTTTTACTTTATTAACAGGACTCAAAATTTATTACACTGCATATAAAATAACTATCTGTTAACACAAGATATCATTTAAACTTACAAAATTTACAAAATCTACCACACAATTCGATCTCAAAACCTGGACGTGAAAAACAGCATCAGCTTGGCAACACTTGGGGAAATGTATCGACTGCGCACAGCTATTATCACAATCTTGCATCTCTTTTATCTGAGATTCCAAATTATCGGCAATCTCTCGAGCCATTAGCCACGCAAATTCTCCAAGATTTATCTCCACATGGTTAAAGGCGGGAATGGTTATCCTGCACTGTCCTTACACTGCTTGAAGAGGCGATGAATCAAGGAGATACAGGATCGGCAGTAAAGATTAAAAAGGAACAATTAAGAGGAAACTCAAAGCCTGCAGGCAGTGTCTTAATTCCCAGGTCGCGTGGCTATCTATCTTGCTTGAGAACTAGGCCGTGAATGGGACATGAAACCTTATACAAACACTGTTAATGCGAATGTCTTCCTAACAAAGTCTTTATTATTTTGTTGTTAGATAACATAACATTAAAATGGGTCGTCTGAACATACGTATATAATAATATGCATAATTTCAAAGATTGACGCAGTCATTTATCGATGAAAAATTACAAAAACCCTCATCAAGATTCCAAAACATATTTCAACCAGTGTCAAAATCGCTAATCGCTAATACACTGCAAGTATTAACTAGGTTACAATTAAAAATATACATGTCTTCTTAATACTTTGAATGGTTTCTTTAGCTTATTTCTATTGTCCACAACATTATCATTATTTTTACATCCCATTTTATGTAGTAGCTTTATTACAAATGATTAGCTTTTTATGTTAAAATTATGAAAGAAATTCTGCTAAAATGTATAGTGTTTTTCGGTGAAGCAGATGTAATAATTCTCTTCTTGTGTGTGTAACCTACAAAACTGTAAAGTATCTTTACAAGAATATTCTAGTGTTATGTCTAATTCTGTTGCCTTGTTTATTTGATAATTTTATCAATTAATACAAAACATTTACTAAACCCAAGGTAGGGTATTGAACCCGTTCCCTTAAATAGGTCGTAGATGTACTTCCTGAGACTCCTCAGTGTGCCACTATGGGTACGCGATATTCGAGTTAAGAAACACTGCCGCATAAGAAAAAAATACTTAAAGTGTCAAGAGAATTTGCTTCGGTGACTCTACTACACAGTGAACTGTCTTGTTCGCTTCTCGCTCAAAGAATCCTCCAGAAGGTAAGTGTATGTTGATTTCTTGCTCTTTCTCGGCATCGTAAACAGAAGAAAAAGCAGCCTCTTCTGAAAGCTTGCTTTTAAACTCACTCCCTGCGAGAAACTTTGCAGTCAAAGATTTCAATAAGTTTCGTGATCGATCTCAAGAGGTGTCCAGAGAATCGTCGCTCTAATCCCTCTCCTTCAGATCTCTGTTCCTTCACGCTAGTGTCCAAGTAGCATCACATCCCGGAGGCCTACATTAATAGTTGATGATGAGAGCGGCGCTCGGAAGAACTCCAAGTAGCTCAGATCCATCGCCGAAGTTAAGAAATAAATCTAGTAACATTCAAGGAAGGAATTCGACTGGAAAGCTTGGGCGAGAATAGAAGGACACAATCAATTTTATAATCCAGATATTCCTCTCGTTGTCTTTGCAATATTCTAAATTTAATATAAGAATTGGCACCAATTGTTCTCTCTTAAAAGAATGAATTACTTCACAATATTCTAAATTTAATGTAAGAATTGGCACCACTTGCTCTCTTTTGACTTAAAAGAATTAATTACTTCGGTCCTATTTAGTGCCATATGGTATTATCAAAATCTCAAGAATCCTTTTTATATTAAAGAGCAATATATTTCATAAATAGTTAATGAAGGACTCATATTTCTGGTTCATGAAAATATAGATTTTCTCATAATGGAATTTATTTCCATGGAATAACCACAAAACGCTCACAAAAAGGTTTGTCTCTCCTTAAAATTTTATGATTTGCATAATTGATGAGTGAGGATGAAATGTAAACACACGGTGAACTTCGCGTTATTATTATATTAACTGTGGTGCTTACAATACAATTAATCACAAAAATTTGTAACTGTGGAATCTGTGTATCAATTAGTCAAAATAAATTGGGCAAAATTATGAATTGTGACTTTGATTTTAGCATCAAATAATATTAACATATTAGTATTAAGTACGTTATCTTGGACGTGCATAGAAATAGTGGTTGTAATAACATTTAACGTATAAAATTTCTAATATCAACTCGGTGAACCAGTATTTTGTTCCTAATTATCGAATCAAAATACATGACGATTAGTATGTTACATTTTTCTGCCTTCCTTTCTTTTGTTTTTATATGCAATGACACTACTTCAAAGTGCAGCATCAACTAAAGTTTGCATAACCAAACTAGAAGGTGATTACTTAAATATCACTTAGGTTTCGTATTATTCACAACGGCTTACCCTTCACACTGCTACGTCCGCCGCCAAGATGGTCGTTGCAACCTCTCTCACTGGTACTTCCGCCGCCATGATGGTCGTTGAAATTTAACTTCAAGATTACACTCTTGAAAGAACTTCTCGTTCCGGTTTATCCTACGTAACAGATTGTTCACAACTCCCTGCGTGTGTGGTTATCTTTCACAAAAGGCCTGATATACCTCCAAATATGATAAAAACTTACTCCAAACACCACCTCAAAAACGTACTGTATGTTTCTCTTACAGACATACATCAAACAAAATCACTGACACGTGTGGTTACGAGCGATTCTACAAATGATCATTTCTCGCGTCATTAAAGGTTGGAATTAGTACCACAACACTACCTTCTTCTATCTAACCTAACCTCACACGTCACGTCAGCCAATCGGATTTCTTAAAACTGTTGTGGCAGCAATCACTACCGTTATTAAAGCATAATACATTACAATATCATTGTTTAGCATTACATTCACTAAATAATGTTTGGTTACAATACTACTAAAACAGATGAATTCCTTAAAACAAGGTTGAATTTTGCCGACAAGCATTGCGATTAGGGAGTTACATTTCTGGGTAAGATGTAGGATCTCTACATGGCTGATTTCGAAAATGAATTACAATTATAAAAGCTTTTTCATACAACGTAGCGTTCTGAAGCGCCGATCATCTACATTCACATAAGTATAACTACCCTTTACGTTTACATGTTATATTCACAGACAACAATGATGAGGTATGTGAACATGCGAATTATTATTCATTAACAACCATGTAACGAACACGTTACAGAATCCACGCGAAACATTAGGAATGACGAATTGCAATACAGCCCAGAAGTTCTGAAATCAGCATGCAATGAAGCCTAGCTTCCACGAAGGGATTCCACGAAAATCTTTTCACATTAGCATCCAAAGAAGGCACATAGTTGGAAATAGTTGGAAATAGTTGACAAATATGGATCTTTCCCCACGTTACAAATTTTCATGTTAACAATTTAAGTGTCGTAAAGTATTTGTAAAAACAACTGTTGATAACTTTACTTCCATTGGAAAAAAGTAAATCTGTTACAGTTAAAGCTACTTACTTTTAAAAGTAGCTAGTTGCAGTTGAATTCCTAAAAATGTAACTTAATTGCAACCAGTTACTTCCAAACACTGAATTTTGTTATATATTTTTGAATTCAGAAACTGCTGGGCTTGTGAAATCTCAGATGCTCAGTTGTAAACTATTGTGCCTAGAGTCAGTTTATTTTCCAGCAATGAAACTACGATATCTCGCGTTTCAAACCTGAGTTACGATACAAAACATTGAAACGTGAAGCCGAATTTATTTCAAGTGAAAAGAAAAAAGAAAAACCCTTTCTCAACTGTCTTAATAAGACGCTGCTTGTTGAGAACAGTGTTGCTAGCTATGAGAAACAATTTATTCCCAGGAACTTGAGCAGATATTTTAAAAAAAGAATAATAGCCAAGTATAGATAAAATAGAGTTTTTCAACATTTCTAAGCAAACATAGCGTAACTTTTGTGTTTGATGGCAAATCAAAATAAGTATAACGCTGGGCATGCATTTGAATTTGAAGTATCGCAATATAGATCAGTGGTTAGTATTATTTTTACACATCATAAAAATTGGCTCAGGCGATTGGACCTACGGCCAACATAATCATCTGTACGGCTGTGTGTTGTCCTGTATTTTGTCCTTATATGTGCCGAGTGCTGTTTACGGCCTCACCTTTTAGCCTCGGTAAGGATATTTTAGTCCTCAGAGAGAGAGATGCTGATATTAGTTACGATAAGGGGATGCAAATAACCCAAATGTTGACGTACCCAAAAAAATTATTTCAATCAATCAAAAATTAGCTTATAAAGTAAACCAGGAAGAAGAGCAGCAGCATTATACAGTGACAACTAACTTGAAGAATTTTTTAGCTACTAATGAGAAACTTTGAGAGATGTGAAAGCAATTTTGAATGTTTTTTGAAAACATAAATAATTTGTTGGTGTGTATGGGAAACCAGTTACTCCAGGCGCAACTGCAGTTATTAGTTTTTAACTATCCAATTATGTTCTAGTCTGTCGCAAAAAAAAAACAAAAAAAAACAAGGACATTGCATAATTAAAAAGGTACTGGATAAATTTAGCCCAGATTTTTCGTACATACACACATGAACAAACATTTAGAGGATTGCTACGTTCTCATTGTTCACAAAGCTGTTGCTTCTTCAAAGTTTAATTTATCAAATCTAATAACCTTTTAAGAAAGTAGACGTTTTTAAGAAACATATAAAATAATTTATCTTCGTTTCACTTTGGCAAAATTTCAATTCCTTCTTGTGTGTATGTATATATATTCATAAGTGAGTATGCATGAATGCATACGAATATTGAGCATGTGAGCATAAACTAGTGTTGCCCACGAGACGAGACTTTGGCCTGTCTCGTCTCGTGGAAGTGCTGTGAAATGCTGACTCGTCACGAAAATACTCGTTTGTCTCGGGACACATGATTAATCTCGTCTCGTCTCGAATTTTTAAAAGCCTGTCCCGTCTCGTCCCGTGGGCAACACTAGCATAAACGTAAGTCAAAGATTTTTCAAACGCCTGTATATGAATATCTATGCACATCTGTGGGATATGAGTGTGTGTGTGTGATGCTCGTTATTAGTATTTTGATTAGTTTACGTCACTTTTCTACCTCTTGGGCTAATAGCGACGATGTAAACGAACGATGAACGGAGGCTCCTCGATGCTGACTACTTGTAATCAAGGGGTCCCGGATTCGATCTGCGGTAGAGGCATATTACACAGTCTGGATCCACTTTTATACTGTTGGTCCAATCCCGATAAGTCTACCTGAGCATAGAGATGACTCTGACAAACTTTGAATGATGAACTAAGGTAGTGATTTGGCTGATTTGGCTTATGTTTTACTTCGCTTTTCTGCCACTTTTGTCTAATCGAAAAGATGAGGATGAGTGATGATATGATGTAATTGGTAAAGGGACACTTACAAAGAACACTTAGGCCGGGATTCGAACCCGGGACCTTGGAATGAACTAAGAAAATGGGTGATGGAGAAACAATGATTTATTCATGCCTGACCAGAATTCGAACCTGGAACCTGTGGCGTATGTATATGCGTACATATCTACATGTATATAGAGTCACTCGGGGGAATATGCCCGTCGGGGTTAAATGCCCACCCCTCGTATCTTGCGCAACGTTAATGTTATCTCAACTCTGCGACTCTTGTTTGAAAGCGCCCTCCATGGTGAGACGATGCAGCAGGTTTGGAGCTTGTGAGAAGAATCTGAAGCCATCCAGGGTTAATTTCATGAGGTAAGAAGACAATTTTTGATGTACTATTTTTTTGGACGTTGCTGTATTAACTGTGGGCAATAATATTCCCAAGAGAGAATGAAACTGAATTATATTTGGTGAAAAGATCAAGAGTCAGGGAAACATATCTGCAGAGTGAAACTGCATCATGGTGCTCAGAGTTTCCAACCCAGTGATTCAATTTTATGCTTGCAGCTGTGGGGTGATATGCCCACAGAAATTAAGTGCAATATGCCCATGGGCATTATTATGAGAAGAAAGGACCACAATGTGACTGGATCCAGTGTAATCGTTGTAGTATGTGAATGCTTGAAATATGTATCAAATTCACGTACATGTGTTCAAAGTGCAATGCAATTTCTCACAAATGTAAACAGTACAAGAGGCTATAGTAAATTCAAAATAAATGTTGTTAGAAACGCTATGCTTGTCTGTACAAATGATGTTCTGTTTACAAAACAAACGTTAATAATCTTCCAGTTAATGCTGTGTATTATTTTCCTTTAAATATGTCATGTCAAGTATTACAACAATCGTTTCTTGTATTGGGCATTTTACCCCTAATGGGTGGACATTTTACCCTGAACACGGGGAGATTTGATCAAATTAACGTTCATCTGTTTATTTCTCTGGTTCTTTTGATATATGACTTACAGTAATAAAACTTATAGGTAACAATAACAAAACATGTATCTTTCATTTGACATCCTTTTTATTGCAACACTCCTTCATTTAGCGAAGCTATAAACAGCCAAAAATAGTTGGGCGTATTCCCCCGAGTGTCTCTATATTCTTGTCATATTCTTTTGAAAGTAATGTTTTTCCATTCTTCTTTTTCTGTTAGGTCATTCATAACCCTCTGTAATTGGAGTACACATGTTTCCGTATTTAAGGCAGACATATAAATAGTAGTTTTCTAGGTGATTTAGAATTGTACATTTGCTATCGCACCAATATCGTACTATATGTTCCATACAATTCGGAATAGGTCCCTTCAAAATGATTTTGTTTAATTATTTAACGAAATACAATGTAGTAAATCATTAATAACACTGGGGAACAAAAAAAAGATTTTATTTTGCGGCATAAAGTTTAATAACAGTTTCAGCACACAAAACAGCTGTTATTGCCAATTGTATGATTGGTTCAGTTGAATTGACTCCAGTTATAAAAATAAACACACCATGGAAAATATAGGTGGTAAAATTACTCTACGCTTTTCTCGGTAATATCAAAATTTGATAATGGGTTGAAATTCCCATAATAAACTTATTTATTTATTTATTTATTTGTAAATTGTTGCTAGGCAACTTATGAAGCATTGCTAGGCAATATATCGGACACTCAACAAACCTTAAGGAAGAATACCGAAAAACATAAAAATGGTTTTAGAAAAAAATTGAATATGCTGAACATAAGTGGCTCGTGTGTGTGGATTTGAAGATGGTAATTTTTTTTTTACTAGGACAGCAAAGTGGGTACACAAAGTATCCCTGTTTCCTATGTTTGTGGGATAGTCGTGCTAGAGAAAAGCATTGGACGATAAAAGTTTGGCCCCCAAGGGAAAATATTAGTGGGAAAAGCTAATATCATTCATGAACCGCTGATAGATAGGGACAGAATCATCCTTCCGCCACTGCATATTAAACTTGGGTTGATAAAACAGTTTGTCAAGGCCTTAGATACAAGTGGTGATTGTTTCAAATATATATGCCACACTTTTCCAGGACTAAGTATTGAAAAATTGAAGGCAGGAATCTTTGACGGACCACCACAAATTCGTACACTCATAAATGATGCCAATTTTACAACTTACATGTCTTACATCGAATCTGAGGCCTGACTGAGCTTTGTGTCCGTCGTCAAAAACGTTTTGGGGAATCACAGAGCAGAAAAGTACCCCGATATAGTTGGAAATATGTTGAAAAATTTTGAGAAATTGGGAGCTAATATGAGTGTGAAGATACATTTTCTACATAGCCACATTGACAGATTCCCTGAGAACGTTGGTGATTTTAGTGAAGAACGGGGAGAAAGGTTCCATCAGGATATAAGGATAATGGAAGAAAGGTACCAGGGACGGTGGGATCGCCACGTGATGGCCGACTACTGTTGGGAGCTTACAGAGGGATTGTCCTCAAAAGCAATACAGCAGGAAATCGTATAGAAAACGTTTCACATAGTTTGTTACTTCATTGTGTACATATTTTCTTAATTATTTTGATCATAGGCCTATATAAATTTATTTTTATAATAATGATTGTAATCACAAAAAGAAATATTAAACTGTTGTTGGAAGTTCATTTATATGTATGTCTTATGTTTCCGCCATTTTGGTTTAGTTGCATTTATTTCATAAATTAGAGCCAATTCAGGAAATATATTATTATATCATTATTCAGCAGCATGAAATTGCCCTAAATTAGCTCTCAAACACTGTGCCGCAATTTCACTGTTCCCCAGTGTAATTTATACTGAAACTGCTCTCAGCTTGCATAGTCACATATTTACCCCCACTCCTTCTATAATTGTTCGAAATACTGCAAAGAAATGTATTAATTACGGATACCTCATGATAGAAAATTTCAAATAAATTTACTCCTAAAAAAATATATTTCCTTTTATCTCTTATTTCGGCGATGTAACAAATTATCAATCCATCCGAGTTTACCATTTTCATAATTAGAAATTATATGCGTGCAGCTTTTAATTTTGATCTCAATAGGCTTCAATATTTACATACTGTAATATTGACAACCAACACTGAAAATTGAAGACCTTATCTGAATTTCAGAAAATAAACACGAAGCGATATTAATAATCAATTATATTATTTTCGTACTTGCTGGGCAAATGACATATTGAAAATGGATATTTGAACAATGTGAAACCATGTACGTTTATTTTAAATGTATGTTCTCATGTAAGATATTTCAGAATACAAAATAAAACACACAACAAAATATTTGATAGGTTAATACGTGGCACATTTCTTTCTATAAATTAACCAGGAATATAGAATTGAATACTAAAAATAATAACCAAACCATAGTAAAACTTTTAATCACATAATAAAACTACGTCGAAGACTACGTCCCCTTTGTGAATTTCATTTAATTAGTTTCATTTAATCATCATTAATCCCCCACGTCGTGATTAGCTTGCCAAAAGTAGCCAACACGAAAGAAAATGTGCAATACAAAATCCAATATTTTCTACCCAAAATAAATTATTATTTTCCTCTTTTGTAATGACTTAAAAAGACAAAAAAATCATCTTGCATATGTTTTTGACAAATAGTTAAATTTCAACATTTTACAAATGTAAAAATATAAATACTGGAAAAAAATGTAGCTAGTCTCAACGTAAGTTATGAATCAAGTTTCCTAGTAAGGCATTTTATGCTAAGTAAAACGAAAATTTTTTATTTTAATGGACGTTTAGAAGCATATTTTATTACACTTTCCTTCAATTTTGATGAACAATAAGTAATATTTCTCTAGTTTACTGAATAATTTTTACATTTTTATGTAACATGTAATTAATTATGAATGTTGTTTAAAAACATTTTGTGTTAGCCTTTTTTAATTTATATGGGAGTAGAGTGAGATTATTGCGTGTATCACTTCATGTTCAAGAGAACTTACTGCCAGATAAATATTGTAAGAAAATTAAATAAGTCGAGGACGCTCCTTACAAATCAATAAAAAAAATTCTGAAACACTCCCTTTCTTCGGTGTTCTCTACCGAGGGAAGAAGTATCTAAAAACCTTGTGGAAACCCACTTGTTCATCTCCAAAGAACATTGAAAGTCAGTTAAATCTAGTAAGTTTCTCTACCATTGGCATCACTGGTCGTGGGTTGTGAACACAGAAAAGAAATGAAAAAAGAGATCCAATTTCAAATCTCATCCATGACTCAATTTCCTAGAAACCGCTTTGTGAGATTCTCAATCTAATCCCACCTCATCTTTCTCCCTATTTCCTCCCACCCTACCCCACATTTCGCTATCAAGTCTTGCCCATTGAGGAAAGGACTACATGGTATTGATCTATTTATACATGTCATTCCCGTATCGATTGATTAATGTGTATTGACTCTATTCATAGATAATAGATCAATATAGGCTGAACTTTCAGTTCAGGTGTTCTTAATAGCTAATAGTTCAAGCAAAAATTGATAACTGGGAATAATACATACACATTATCACGTTACTCCTGCTATTTTCCATATGATCAGTCAATAAGTACGAGACCTTATGGAAATCGTTGTGACGAACACTATCGTCTTGAAATCAAGCGATCATGGCTTCGATTCCAGGGGCATGTCTGACTCCTATAAATTGCATTCCCAAACAGATCACTTGTACAGTCACGGGCACTTCTGGGTAGTAGCAATTTCATAGAAAGTCAGTGCTGCTGTTACAACCAAGAAGTGTGCGTCACTATACATGAAGTGGGCATACCCATACAGCATGTAATGAGTGAACATCACACACCAAGGTTAACTAGGACATCGAAAAAATTTAGCAAAGTGTGTTTTAAATCAGTTCATGTATTAGTAGGCTAACTAGGATTGGACCTCCAGTTTCAAGTAGTATCCAAACTAAAGCCCCTATCACACGGAACTGGATTTCTAGTAGGAATGCCCTAGATGGCGCTGATCTAACTTTCTAGGTAGCAATCATGGCCGCCTGGTTGACTGCTTGACTGGTTTGGAGGAATAGGACATGTTCTAATTGCTACTTGCTTTCCTCGACTGGATTCTGTGGAACAGCCAATCAGAGCAAAGTTTTGCCATCTGAAGATAATCTGTGAGTGTGCAAAGTAACGTTTTTGTCTGTGGTTTCCGAGTGTTACTCCAGCAAATGTATAACGTATACAGCATGAAAGACGCGTTGAGTTACACCATCTATGCTGAGTGCACGGTGTTTACATTTGAAATAACTAAAATATTCTTCCATACGTGTACAGTAAACGTTGTAAAGTATGTATTTAAGCAGCGCCATTGTTTTGTACCTAAAACCATTTAATACGAAACGTTATTCCTCTCGGTTGAATAGTTATCGGCTTTTAAAAATGTGAAGTGATACATTGTTTACATCTCACGCGGCCGCCATTACAACTTCCCTCGCATGGGAACAAAAGTCTATCGACAAGTACGCTGATAAGTATCGTGTGAGGCGAAAACTAGCAAATTGGTAGCCAGTCCAGCGCCAACTAGGGCATACCTACTGTAAATCCAGTTCCGTGTGATGCAGGCTTAAAAGCCGAATCACACAGAACTGGATATCCAGTTAGTTGGAGCTGAACTGGCTACCTGACCGGAAGCGATGGCTGCCTGGATGGCTGCTTGACTGGTTTGGAGGAATAGGCCATGTTATAATTGCTACTGGCTTTCCTCGACTGGACTCTGTGGAACAGCAATCAGAGCAAAATTTGGCCATGTGAATATAATCTGTGAGTTTGCAAAGGAGAGTTTCTTGTCTGTGGTTTCAGAGTGTTGGCTGTTTGTTTTTGTTTAGTTTCTCGATAAAAGAAAAATAATAGAGATTATGTGCAGTGCATTCGTGTTCTGTTCATTAATATATAGGTATTTCTGCAAAACGATGAGACGTGTACGTGACAAATATGATTAACCAAAAATGAAAATCCTTATTATTACAAGTGTATTAAATGTTTATTTTTTTTAATGAATCCTGCGAATCTCATATATGAATATGCATACCAGAGTTCATTAAAAAGCTTGTTCAGTACGCATTGATTACCATATTTTTTTCGGGCAAATTTCTAATTTTTTAATTAAGCACAAAGCAGTATTTCTCCTACGACATTCTTCAAATTGCTCGTCCATCTTTACAGGTTGTCTGCTCTGCGCAATGTCTTATGGGAACAAAAGTCTATCGACAAGTACGGTAACAAGTATCGTCTGAGGCGAAAACTAGCAAATGGGTGACGTGTCCAGCGCCAACTAGGGCATTCCTACTGGAAATCCAGTTCCGTGCGATTCGGGCTTAATACGTATACGTATCTAACAGCAATTGAAGCTGGCACGCCATAGTTACAAGGCGACTATAACCATTATACTATCTGGTGGCACTGCCAATGGCGTTGAAGATAAAATGGCAGGTTTGAAAACGACACGGACTGGAAGGAACACGACGTGGCTTTTGTTAAAGGTCTCTTTCCAGCAGTGACCAAAGAAAACACGGGAGAATGTACCGAATTAATATAAGTGGCCAAGGAGTTCGAACAGGTGGGAAAAATCTAAGCTGTTCGGGGAAAAAGCATTTAAGTAAAAAAAAATGCAATTTTACAATATACATTTATTTATATTCTTTCATTACACATGTTGGATCGATCATCACTGTTTAGAATATTTGCACATGCCCAATTTACAATTAAACTTGTATACAATATACAGCGTGTTCAGTTTAGGACTATAATAAAAGAGAAATTCGTAACGTTGAGACAATTAGTTCGAATGACGGAAAGTTGATATAATTTTGAAGAGAAAGGATGAAGCCCCATTCATTTTTGCCAAGGAAGTCCGACCAATGTGCAGGATGGAATAGGAGAGGATTATGGTTCCTGACTTGGCCACCACGGTCAACGGCCCTTACTCTGATCGACTTTTTCTTGTGAGTTTTGGTAAGGATCAGGTGTATGTTACAAAGGTTCGAGATTTCCCAGACATACGCGAAAAATTTCGTGCTGCAACCAACAATGTGACGCCACAACTGCTAGAGAACATATGGACTGAGGTATAAATCAGTTTAGACATTTGCCGTGTCACCAATGGAACTCATGTTGAAATACAGTGTTGCCAGTTCGTATACTAAACGCACGGCCATGAAATTAGGCGGGTGGCAGAAGATCGCGCTGCTGCGACGTCGGAGGTGTGTTCGGAGGTTTAAGAGAATGAAAGATATGAAAGATCTCGTTGGAGAGTTGGTATTTGGGCCCGTTCCGAAAGTCGCACGAGTTTAACGCGTTAAACGAGTTACGGTAACTGGCTGTCCTATAAGTGCTTCCGTGCGTTTCGTGAGATTCATTATGCCGTCCCAAAAGTCGCATTCCGTGCATTTCGTGCAAGAACGAGATTCACCAAACGCACGGACCAGAAGGCTGGTTTGTTCGGTGAGAATCGTCTGCTGCTTGCAGACAACGCGCGTGCTTGATGGATTCCTTAATGAGTATGCCTTCATGAGTATGCCTTAACTGTTCTTAGAATGTGATTAAAATGAGTAACAGTGTCCGCAGTAGAGTTTGTTTTTGCCATTAAGGACATTCCTTCCGCTGGGCGGCATGTGGAAACTTTCTCTAAACAAAACGCTGCGCCTGCGCTTTTGCCTAGAGCGCCCAAAAGTCTGTAAAATAACTGGTTTCACCAGATTCACGAGCCCAGTTATTTTCGTTGAATGCGTTCGTTTCGTTAAGACTTTAACTCTGGTAGTTATCATACCAGTGCGTAGTTAGAGATCGGTTAGCTCATTGAACTCTCCAGCCTAATTATTGCCTATTTTTTTGGGAGCAGGAAAAGGTTTATTATCCATTTTGCCTTGACTCGTCTCACTCAACAGGTCGCTAGGTGCCGTGGCTTGCCGCGAGTTGACAGCTTTCTGGAGATGAGGCCTTGCTCGAAAAGGTTTATTATCCGTTTCGTTAAGACTTTCGGAACGCACCCTTTCTAATCCATGTGATATAAACTGACAGTGTTTGCTCGAAAGGTCAGGAATGACACAAGAGTGCCCCGGAGAGCGGTCGGTCTGACGCTCGAACTAGGCAACGCAGCCCGGTTGACGTTACCACACAGTGCGCGGGAACCAGCGACTTTTGTCCCGCTCTCGCTTTGTTTTTCCACTCAATTTTTTTACAACAATTTTAAAAACTACACCCTGGAAAAATGACCCCTGCAAGTTCTCGCGTTTCTCTGCGTCCAGTTTAAGGCAAAAACGAGACTTCCAAAGTTGCGAGGCTAGCGTTGCGCTGAAAACACGACCCGCCATGTTAATACGTCACGACTTAGAGAGAGCTCGTTTGCCGTCTGCTTCGAGCGTCCAGTTTACTGCGGGTAGCCCACGGTGAGCGAACATGTGCAGCAGTTTCACAAATATGTACAGATTTCAATAATGGAAGAAGGAGCGATAGTGGAAAGGAAAGCTATGCTTTGTAATGATCATTCTTCCATGAAATATCCCTGCTGCTCACGTGCAAGATAAATGAAAGGGTTCTGCAGCGTGCGTGTTCTCAGGTCATGCGAAAAATATTGCTTGTAAAATTTGTTGCCGACCAAACTTTCAAAAATATATATATATTTTAAACTTATATTTATCGAAATTTACCATAACCTATGTAGTGCAAAATAAAAATTTTCACATTCTTCACTTTATTTATAAAGCATATTTTCATAAAGCAATTTCAGTTTGTTTTTCATTTCTGTTGCGCAAGTTATGATCAAATATTTTTGGGCAATTAAGGGAAAATACACTGAGAAGATTACATCAGTTGCACAGTACATATTAATAGTTACTCCCTCTGTCCCATAATTATAGTCCGGTATGCCAAAATGGTAACTTTTTATTTATGTTCTTTTGGATACTTGATCGGCTAATTTGTACTGATCCTTGAGTAATAACGTTGTATGACTCATTCCCGTGTTTCATTTTCTTCTTCTGTATACACAAGTGTCACAGTTTGAATATCGGACAAGTATTTTGTGACCACAAACAAAAGTGTACCGGACAATAATTATGGGACAGAGGGAGTAGTTTATGTATAATTATTACAAGGAAATAATGTGTATAACCAAGGGCGTATTTAAGGGGGAGTTCAACGGGTCCACACCCCCTTTGGTTCAGTAAAATTACCAGAGTTACCTGTTCTATCCGCTTGTTCATAAAAATTTCTTCGGACTTATTTTATTCTCTTAAATTAGAGACGTAGGACGGGATACGGAAGGGAAGGAAATTACGTATCCACACACCAGATGGGACTGCAGACCAAATGTCTGCAATTTCCTGATAGTTTCGGAATTTCTGCGATAAGAAACTGCATTGAGACCGTCAAATCAGTTATTTTTTCCCCCTCGAGTCATCTTAAAGATATTTGGTTTTTAAAAACGCAGTGACACAAGATGAACAGAAAAGTATCAATACTAGCGTGACTTCGTGACTACATACACACAATTTTGTCGGGTCCAGCACCCCCTGCTCCCCAACAAGCTTCCGGTCAGCAGTGTCCTGGATTTTCACTTATGAAATAAAGCAACCCTTATCATACCAAAAGTTGATCCATCCCCCCCCCCCCCACGTGAACTATATATACGCCCATGTGTATAACAATATCCCATACTGAAATGGTACGATATATTTTGAATTTTGTACTGCGAAAAAAGCCGCCTCATCTCGTTACCCCGAACGCATTAATTGGTTAGTTCACAACTTCACCACTAAGGATCATATCGAGACGAGATATGGCAGCCTTGGTCTCGTTCTCGTTGAGAGTTGTAAATGTCTGTCTCGTGTTTATTTGTAAATGTCTCATTGACAGTCTCGTCTCGATTTATAAACATCCGTCTCGGTTTGGGAGGGCAATGCTCGTTCTCGTCTCAAGTCTCGGAAAAATATAGAATTAACAATTTTCTTAATATATATTTTTTTACTCCTCGTTTCGACGGTACGAGCCCTCGAAAACTGAATATTATCCTGCTTATATATGCAAACCAAATCGCAGATTCAGAATTACCAGGAATGAACTAGTGTTGTAATTATTATACACAAAATTCATGATTTATCTGAGGAAGTCGCATGTTCTAGGTTTGACTCTCGACCTGGGCATGACTGTTTCCTTGTGAGTGACATTTCATTGAACTGGAAATTGTTACATGGGAGGATGTTTGCTCGAGACTTTGGGGACAGCTAGGGGGATGCTTCTATTGTTAATGTTAGTGTTGCTCACTAAACGAGACATTTTCCGTCTCGTCTCATAAAAGGAGATGGGACAAGTGAATGTTTTCGAAATGAGATGGGACAGAAGAAAAAGTTCGTCTCCTATCGTGGCAGGTTGGGTGATACTTAGATTGTGCTTGTTGGTGGTGGTGGTAGTGTGTGTGTGTGTGGGGGGGGTGTCCTCCTGCACCCCGACTTCGAATACTGCTTGTAGTCATTCATCTTCATTGTAGCGATTAGCCAAAAGTGGGAAGAAATGTGATGTTAGAGAAGATACATACTAAATTAACCAATCGTTCTCATCGTTGTGGTTATTCAAAGTGCCGGAAAAGCGACGTAAAAGTAGGCTAAATACAAAAATTTGCAATATATATATTAACTGAAGAAAACTGTCATTTACTGCAGGAAATTTAAAAACTCCCTATACCTTTTTATGCCGTATCACCTCTTATATTGCAGAAATTGGCGTGTAAACCAGAGTGTTCTAAACGTATTATCTTAAAATTTGCGAAGAAAATATTATGACGAAAATAATTGTAATTCCAGAAAAGGCATTCCTATAACATTAAGTTCTTGCCAGTCAGAACCAACCTATGTATTCGCAATGAACAAGGCTGTTCACGTGTTCAGCCATTGACTGTTACAAGTTTTGCTTTGTCACCCTAATGGAAAACCCTCTACCGAGTGGCTGAATTATAGTAAATACTGCTATACTGCTAGGGCATAATTCATCTCCAAGAAATGGAGCACAGATTTTTGCACTGGAAGTTACAAGATACTTGTTTTACACAGTAACAAGTGACTTTGGTCGCTTCCGCGGCTCATGGTAAGTTGACGGGACGAGCAGAAGCCTTGCCTGCACGCATTTCTAAGTGATGACGTCAGGTCAGAGGACCTTGTGTCTGTGGAGAGAACGTTTTCAAATCCGTGACATAGGAGGTGAATTTCAGCGGTGTTTGAAGGCGTGTTTCTCGAGAACCAAGACAAATATCGTCGATATATTTTGCACATCTCATGTTTGTGTCATTATCTGTAAAATGAATGGATTTAAAACAAACGTTTTTCATGTCAAAGTGGAAATGTCCATTCTGCCCAGCCGGGTACTTTCATGGCCGTGGGTTTAGGTATATAACAAAACTTTCTGGTAAGTAAAGAAAATATAATAATGTATTTTATTATAGTCCTAAGCGGAACACCCGGTATTCAGTGTGACTTAGATGAACGCAACAGAAAATCTCAATTTGTGACTCAAGTGCCTTTTCCAACACCATAGAAATGCTTCTGTAAGGTAGTTAAAAATGTCGCTTTTAGTTCTAAAAATAATTTTCAGAATAATCCTGCCGCATTCATGACGAAAAATGTGTGTTAACCGGTCTTGCTTTTTGTAATTTGAATTTAAAACTTTGGATGCGTCAGCACTAAGGCTATTTTGCACCCGTCACATTATTCGGGGTCCAGCTCCTTATCGTTACAAATAACAGCTCTAACGTTGCATAACTAAAATCATAAAATATTAAAATCTTCTGACTTTCGTTAAAAGCTGAGGCTGGAAAGGAGCACTCAGCACAAATAAGGACAAAACACAGGACAACACAAACAAAATTATACTGACCATGGGGACAGTCGCCAGAGCCTCGTTAGTCTGCAGTCCAGGGTGTACTACGTGGAAGTGAGGTTGACTATTGGGTGCACTACGTGGAAGGAGCACCCCTTACAACCCACCGGCCTTGCTGTTGAATCCGAGGATCCGGGGTTCGGTCCCTGACTGAACCATGAATATTTATTTTTGTGGTTTTGAATTCATCCATTTCACCAATTCATCATCCACCCTAGTCGCCTCGATTAACCTGAAGGAGAGCACGATACGATAAGTCTTAACTGAAGACGCTTCTAAAGTTTGCTCCTTTTCTACACATACACAGTTCCAAAGCAACATATTCTACAAAATTACTTTCGAAGTTTCTTTCGAGTTTGTTCATGTCATAAAACATCGATGTTTCGCTGAATGGCCCGCTTCCTTCATTTCCTCACTTCAAAGAGACGTGATTTAAAATCGAACAAATTTGTCTTTCATCACTGTTGATCGCTCATTCATGTGAATTTAAAGAACTCTACCAGATTAGTTTGTTTTTCCCGTTTTGAAATCATATTAAATACACACACACACAAACTGTTCGAGACAGAGTTCACTCATCGACAGATCAAGGGCTCTAGGAATGACATACATAGAGAGAAATCACATCCTTCAAAAAGAGAACTATTTATTTTCCAGTTCGTACCAATCCTTTTCCCAGTTTACTGTTAGTCCATGAATGCACATACTACATAGAAATATAGGCTTCATCGGCATTTAATTAATATCTTCTAAATTATTTTTAAAGAATCTCACCAAACCCTTGCTTACAAAACCATTTACAAATTGAAAAAAACACACATTCTGCACGTTCAATGCAACAATGGTTAACAAATGGCTGTCGACACCAAGCATAATTTTAAGAGCAATGAAAGGAATTTGCCTAACTAAAATTGGGAGAAAAGTAAGGCATTTAAATAATTTAAATTTGCAAAAGAATGTTTGAATTATTTACCTTGGTAATTTTTTTTTTTCAGGGATACTTAAAGAGGAAGGGGAGGAGGTAAAGCGGAGAAGATAATTCACAGTAATTCAAAGTTTACTTTTATTTTGTAAATGTATTTTCGCAGGTGTCTCTGCCGGACTGTTTAGCGTAATGCACTACAAATACAAGGGTCCTAAGTTCATATCCTTGATAAAACGCAATGTTATATTTGAATATTTCTTGCATCATTTTGAGTTTGTGTGTGTAAATGTGTGGGACTTCGTAGCAGCTTCCGTGCATTTCTTCCGTAAGTCTCTGGCAACGCTGTTCCCTCCTCTGTTCCCCTTCCAAAGCAACTGTGGCCTTGCTCGCTCCGAGATGCATGCGAGCATATAAGAGCGCTCTTTTACAATTAAGACGAGTTGCCCACGCCTGGTTTAATCAGAGCCGAAATCATATTTTAAGGATATATCTCAAGGAGATTGAGGAATCCAACTCGTGAGGACTTCAAAACAAATTATAATTTCTTTCAGTTTTAAAACTTCTATTTCTTTCTCTGCCTTAAACTTTCAATTGTCCGTAATGTGTATATTTTTTTGCAGAATCAACGTTTATTTATTTATGAAATTTCCAGTACAGCAGAAGCCATTTTAAACTTGAAAGAAACAACAGTAAACCGTCCACTAGTGTTAAAAAACACACAAAACAAGATAAAATAAAATAAAATGAACAAAATATAAATATAAACAAGCCAAGACAGAACCAAGGTAAACAGACTATTTTCACAATGCATTACTTATGTACATTTTTTTAAGTTGGTGATGGAAGACGAATATGAACTGAATATATCTATTTGGTTTGAGATGATGTTGAATTGTTTCGGTAGCCTATGGAATAATGAACGTTGTATGAGTGAAAGTCTGGGAATTGCAGTGTGGAAAGTTTTCTTGCTCCGTTCCTTGCGCTCAAGAAGATCAAAGTTTTAATGCTTTCTTTAAAGTATCTTGCTAATATTACACAAAACTAATATGTTGTAATAAGTTTTTAGTATACACAAGATTATTGATATCGCAGTCAAAGTACATTAAGACAAGGTAAAGAAGCCCAAGAGATTTCTTTGTGCCACGATGTATTTATGCATAACCTAAGCTTCTCAATATGTATTTCGTTTTTTTCTGGTGCGTTGCTGCATTCGTTTTGCCCTTCTCAAGCGGTAGCCCGTAGGAGGAATGCAGATAGGACACACACACACGAGCACGCACACCTTAGCCAGTGATCCTTTGGCAACCCCGCCGTGGAGGTCAGCCAAAGGAAAGGCCCCGGCCGCTATGCTCTTTACCCTTGCACACCCCTGCCGCCTGTTGCGGAAACTAGGGAAATCAATGCATGCTCAAGGATGAAGGAAGAGGCGATGGGAAAGGGGCAGTTCAGAAAAACACGGGGCCTGGGGGCGGGTGGAGAGGACGAGGCCACAAGCACTACACAAGTCCTACGAGAACGTAGCACCTACGCGATTCCATACGCATGCTCTGTGTAGCGATGGTTAACACTCTCGGTACACTTTTCTACCAACGTCAACTCGATGAATAAATCTCCAAGCTGTTTGCTAACTTCGCTGTGAAAATATTAGCCGTTGGATAGAATTTCGATTATACCATGTCGCGTGAACTAGGGATGGCCAAACGGATCCGGATCCGAAAAATCCGGATCCATTGGGATCCGGATCCGGATACGGATCCGAAAGTTTCGGATCTGGATCCGGATCCGAAAGTTCCGCATCTGGATCCGGATCCGGATCCGAGAGTTCCGGATCCGGAAATTTCGGATCTGGATCCGGATCCGAAAGTTTCGGATCTGTATCCGGATCCGGATCCGATTCGGATCCGGTACTATCTCAATCCCATTATAAGTTTACCACACCTTAAAAGGTATTATGATCTTCGATTACAAAGAAATTTTTCATTAGTTAGTCTTACAATAATTTTTTTCAAGTGTTGTTCCTAAAATACTTTGCTACGCATCGGCTAACACACTCGTGCACAAAAATAATCTTATTTGTTTAACATAAAATGTCAGAGGTGATTTTGTAAATGCCATTGAAACGAATATGTATTCATTCGAATGTATTGGAAATGAAAACACACATAAGTGTGAGACATTCCATTCCAGGATGAAACCTTTAACACACATAAGAAGATAGAAATGTTATCCAAAAATTATACAATTGTTCTACAGTTACAGCTTTACAAATTAAAATAAAACATTATAATATATGCAGTGTTATATAATTACAAAGTGTAAGACTAACAAGGGAGGTTATATAAGTGTCCCCCTCCGATCTCCACGAAACTTGGCAGGCGTATAGTCGGGCCCAAAGGAAGAAATACGTGTTTTTTTGTTTCAGCTAAAAAAACGGTTTTAGGGTTAAAACCCTCTCAAATGTCAAGATGAGGACAAATTGCAGTAAGGATCTGACCCCTGTGTCCCTCCGATTTCCATGAAACTTGGCAGGTGTATAGTGGGGCCCAATGGAAGAAATACGTGTTTATTTTGTTTCAGCTAAAAAAAAAACGGTTTTAGGGGGCAAAACCCCCTCAAATGTCAAGATGAGGACAAATTGAAGTGAGGATCTGACCCCTGTGTCCCCCTCCGTTTTACATGATACTTGGCAGGTGTGTGTATAAACGGGCCCAAAGGAAGAAATACGTGTTTTTTTTTTGTTTCAGCTAAAAAACTGTTTCAGGGGGCAAAAACCCCTTAAATGTCATGATGAGGACAAATTGAAGTGAGGATCTGACCCCTGTGTCCCCCTCTGATTTTCATGATACTTGGCAGGTGTGTGTATAAACGGGCCCAAAGGAAGAAATACGTGTTTTTTTTTGTTTCGGCTAAAAAACTGTTTTAGGGGGCAACCCCCCCCCCCTCAAATGTCAATATGAGGACAAATTTAAGTGGGCATTTGACCTATGTGTCCCCCTCCGATTTCCATGAAACTTGGCAGGTGTATAGTGGGGCCCAAAGGAAGAAATACGTGTTTTTTTGTTTCAGCTAAAAAACGGTTTTACAGGGCAAAACCCACTCAATTGTCAAGATGAGGACAAATTGAAGTAAGGATCTGACCCCTGTGTCCCTCCGATTTCCATGAAACTTGGCAGGTGTATAGTGGGGCCCAATGGAAGAAATACGTGTTTATTTTGTTTCAGCTAAAAAAAAACGGTTTTAGGGGGCAAAACCCTCTCAAATGTCAAGATGAGGACAAATTGAAGTGAGGATCTGACCCCTGTGTCCCCCTCCGTTTTACATGATACTTGGCAGGTGTGTGTATAAACGGGCCCAAATGAAGAACTACGTGTTTTTTTTTTGTTTCGGCTAAAAATCTGTTCTAGGGGGCACCCTCCCCTCAAATGTCAAGATGAGCACAAATTGAAGTGGGGATCTGACCCCTGCGTTCCCCTCCGATTTCCATGAAACGTGGCAGGTGTATAGAGGGGCCCAAAGGAAGAAATACGTGTTTTTTTTTTTTGTTTCGGCTAAGAAACTGTTTTAGGGGGCAAAACCCGCCTCAAATGTCAAGATGGGGACAAATTGACGTGGGGATCATCTGACCCCTGTGTCCCCCTCCGATTCCCATGAAATTTGACAGGTGTATAGAGAGGCCCTATGCCCCCTGTTTCTTCCTATGCCATATTTACGTGGTTTCAGGGTCAGATCCCCACTTCAATTTCTCCTCATCTTGACATTTGAGGAGGGGGGGGGGGCTCTATACACCTGCCAAGTTTCATGGAAATCGGAGGGAGAGACTTAGACCTCCCTTGTAAGTGTATTAATTAATTACAAATCGCGCACGCGCGCACACACACCATATATATGTGTATGTATATTATATATATATGTGTATTAGCAGGAAACAATATGGTATAAGCACATTCTTACTTTCCAAAGAAGCGCATGTGGGATGGCAAAACGGATCCGGATCCGAATCCAAAAGTACCGGATCCGAAAGTACCGAATCCGGATTCCAAAGTTTTGGGTCCGGATCCGAAAATTCTGGATTCGGATCCGAAAGTTCTGGATCCGGATCCCAAAGTACCGGATCCGGATCCGGATCTGAAAATTCCGGATCCGCGAATCCGGATCCGAAAATTTTTTGGATCCGGATCCTTAGGATCCGGAACCAACCGGATCCGGATTTCGGATCCGCTAGGATCCGGATCTGGCCATCCCTAGCGTGAACCTCTGGAGCAAGCGAACGAAAACAAGACTCTGCGCAAGTAGTGACGCGCAAGAGGGTTCGACCAATGAACGCATGAGAGAAGTAAGTGGGTGGAGGGGGGAAAGTCTGCAGCTACCAGCCGTATTCAGCAGCGCGCACTACTTTGCTCCGCCTACTCGCGTTCTCCCTTTCTCTGCGCGGCCTTGTCCGACAGATTCCCAAGACAGTGCAGAGGGTGGGTGTGCGTATTTGTCCTCCCCTGTACAGTGGACCGAGAGTTGTCACAAAGCTTCTACGCTCTGTCTCGGGAATCTGTGGAGCAAGCCCGCGCATAACAGCAGAGAAGAGGAGAAAACGAGTGAATGGAGCGAAGCTGTACGCGTCGCGAAAAACGGCTGGTAGCTGCGGCCGCGATTTCCCCTCCATGTACTCACTTCTCTCACGCGTTCACTGGTCGAGCCCTCTCGAGTTGCTACTTGCGCAGAGACTTGTTTTCGTTCACTTGCTCCAGAGATTTCCAAGACAGAGTGAAGGTAGCCTACAAGTTTCTCAGCCCTCAACACTTCATATATGTACCTCTGTTTTATGAAAAAGTGAATTTCTTATTGATATGTAGAAATATTGAGAACTTGTACTGCACTAGCCTGCTTAGAACATCACCTTTTAACTACATTTTTCTTAAAAGAGAAAAAAATAGTTCTGGGAGCATTAGCCTACTATTACAATTGTGGAAAGTTGTACAGTCAACGACAAAGATAATAGTAGACAAATTTTCCATCGCTATTTTCATTATTTTTTTTTATTCTACATTTGTTATTGTATTAAGGGATGAAATTCTGTTGATTCGAAGCAAGTGTTGTAATCTACTTATTGACATTTAAAAAAAATCATCATCGCATTGTAGAAAACAGACTGAATGAAAGTGGTGATGGGCAAATTCACCCACCTACTGTTTCTTTTGCCGTTGGGTGTACAATAGAGTTTGCAGAGAACCAAGTAGAAAAGAGACATAACTGAAACACTCCATTGCGATTAACCCAAGAGGTGGAAAAGCGTTGTAAAATACTCAAAATAAACGAAAGAACAGAGATCCTATAATTGAAATGTTTCTGCAATCATTTATTGTTATTTTCTCATTTCAAGTAATCTGGTACATTTATTGAAATATAAGTCAAAATGATGGACCCGATTACAGAAATTTATTCTGTGAAATCTAATAAACATATGTTATTGTGAGACATGCGCTTCGAAAGGTTAACTTTCAAAGTTTAGTTTCCACGCAGTGTTTCCACTTTCTACCGCTAGGAACGAGCAGCGAACAGGAAAATGGCGTTGACTGGAGAACATAGATCTTTCTGTGTGTTTGATTATCATGTGAACAAGTCTGTGATTAGTGTGCAACGGCATTTCCGTACCAAATATCGGAGAGAACCACCTACGAGGAAGGCCATTCGTAAGTGGTATGAACATTTCAGAGATTCGGGCTGCATCTGTAAACGAAAATCGACTGGCCGTCCGTCGACTAGGGAAGAGAAAGTGGAACGAGTGCGCAAATGTTTCGTGCGGAGTCCACAGAAGTCCACCTACCGGGCAGCGAGAGAACTTCAACTTCCACAGAAAACTGTCTGGTGGGTTCTGCGGAAACGTTTACAAATAAAACCCTACCGCTTGCAACTAGTTCAAGCCTTAAAATACACTGATTATGCTTTGTGCGCGTCCCTCTGTGCTGATTTCCTCGCATCAATGGAAACGGATGGGTTCTCTGAGAGGTTAATTTACAGTGATGAAGCAACTTTTCACCTTTCAGGGAAAGTGAATAGACACAACGTAAGAATCTGGGGAACTGCTAACCCCCATGAATTTGTGGAACACGAACGCGATTCTCCCAAAGTGAATGCCTTTTGTGCCATTTCCCATGAAAAGATTTATGAGCCCTTTTTCTTCCATGAACGTACTGTGACAGACTTGTTTTCCTTGATATGCTGCAACTATGGCTCCTTCCACAGCTTGCAGAGGATAGCGCAGATTTCATTCTCCAATAGGATGGTGCCCCTGCGCCATATCAATGGGGCATTGGAACAACGTTGGATAGGCCGTGCATCTCCGGAGGATCGACCTCTTCTTCATTGGCCACCTCGTTCCCCCGACTTGTCCCCATGTGATTTCTTCATGTGGGGTTTTGTCAAGGATCATGTTTACGTACCACCACTTCCAACAACATTGGATGACCTACGTGCCCGCATCACAGCAGCCATTGCTGATATTGACCGCAACATGCTACACAAGGTTTGGCAGGAGATAGACTATCGGCTTGATGTGTGCCGTGTTACGCGAGGTGCTCACATAGAACACTTGTGATTTGTTTGAAAAAAACTTTGACAGTTTACCTTTCTTAGCACATGTCTCACAATAACATTTGTTTATTATATTTCACAGAATAAATGTCTGAAATCGGGTCCATCATTTTGACTTACCCTGTATTGATGTTCTTCAGTTGCTGTTGTTGTAGTGATTTTTGTAAGACGATATGCGAGAACATAATCTTTCGTTGCGAGACATTTCTCGATTTCTTTCTTTAATATCAATTAATTATTGCAACAAACCGCCCACACTGGGGACATTTGAAAATCCATGAACTAAAACGTGCAAAAGACAGTGATGCAATTTTCAAAATCAATTAGGACTTTTAACTAAAACTCCGACGTGACTTTCGGCTTGTAGTTTCATTACGTCTTCACAACAAAATGCCTCCGTCAAGATCAGGAATTCTTAAGAAGCATCTTCCTTGCATCCGAACTGGTCCAGAACTTCATCTTTTCCGCCAAATAATCTTCCAATTATCTTTCCTCATTCTCACCGCACAGTCCTGTTGCTAGAGAAATTACAACGAGCTTCTAATCTCAATAATTAACTTCTCTCTGTGCTGCGCAGCTTCCCCGTAAGGACCAATTAGCCTTCTTCCTTTATGTAGCGTTTCCCTAATTTCTCACAGAAACAGGGGAACTGTTCACAATTCCCTCAAGTATTGCCTTGTATTATTCAGCCTTTCTTTCTTTCTGCTTCTCTTGCGGTACTGGAATGGGATTAGCAGTTTTTGCTGGCTGCGTTTGGAAAGGGGATGAACGTAAGTACATCAATGCCAGCTTTGCGATGGTGTGAGTGCAGCTTTTAAGGTCGAAATATTAGCGATTAGGCTGGCTATGAACCGTTAAATCGAGCTTTGGACTACGGTAGGGCAACCTGAATGGTGAATTTCCTTCAAACGGTTTTTTTTTCGTGGAATTTGGTTTATAATAAAGCCGACAAACTTTCTCGAGTTATTTTTAATATGTGTATTGAATCTTTAGGTTCCGTTCGCTGAGTTTTCTTCTGGCAAATTTTGGTTTGTTTCTTAAACAAGTAAAAATGTTCTCTCTTTCGAAAAAGACAGTCCCTTCAGATTGAAGTGTACTGACTGAATATTCCATAAAGTATCTTGGATTTCATAGCTTGTCTAACCGACCTCCGTGGCGGAGTGGTTAGCACAGCGCGCCACGTCGCCAGAGGTCCGGTTTCGAATCCCGGTCATCATTTCATCATATCATCACTCACCCTCATCTTTGCGATTAGCCAAAAGTGGCAGAAGTAAAATAAACCAAATTAATCAATCAATCAATCATAATTCTCCTGCAAAATTTGGTTTTGTTTCTTAAAACAGATCTTGAATACGAAATGCAATGTAAAAAAAAATATTCTCTCTTCGAAACATTAGCGACTGAATATTCCATGATTGGATTTGTCTACATGTTTAGCTAAGCTAATCTTACGGCTGCTCTGTGTAGGCGCTTTAAACATGGCAGTTCTCACGCTGAATGAACGTCAATTGAACGTGTGAATGGGAAACTAACCACGCAATCTGCACAAGCTTTTTCAACGCCTCCGTTGAATTGTTCATCCTCGCGGCGGCACAACTGGTTCGTTTTGAACACTTGTATATAACACCCTTAAGAATATTTCAGAATCTGCAGTAGAGTTTGCTGAACAGAGAACAGAACATTTTAGGTTCGAGTAGCAATGCAATGAAAGTATTCCAGGGAAAACATTTTTATCTGTGCCTATCCTGCATCGTAATCCATTTAGATTTCACGACCTCGAATTCTCATACGCACATTCATATCAACTTTGCCTTCATTAACTACGCCGATAATATATAAGTTCTTCATTCGCATTAAAATTGAACAATCCTTACCTTACTTTAAAGAACATACGCGATAAATTAGGATTTGCAATTTTTGACATGTACCACGATGATTCTCTTAAAATATTGATTGGCGAATTCTAGATAAAAAAAAAATGATATGTGGAATTCCTAGAAACGCTAGGACTGAGGTAACTGCTACACAACTCAAATAATGCCAAGTCAAAGATAAAGGTAAAGGTAAAGTGTTCCCCTGTGCATAGCAGCACGCCATGAAGGCGTATAGGGGGTGTGAGGGTAACCCCCCACACTTTCTTGATCCGGTCGTGAGTGGGGTGATGTGATCAGCATCACGCCCCTGACCGCCTTTACCCCCCAGGGTTTCGCCCAGGTACCCATGTTATTCGACGCTGGGTAGGCGCCGGGGCCGCTTCCACCGTTAGAAAAGTTCCCGGATTTGAACCGGCCGGGGATCGAACCCAGGACCTTGAGCATGGTAGTCAGACGCGTTACCGACTGAGCCACCGCGGCCACTAATGCCAAGTCAAAGTATCGAGAACAAGTATCGAGAACACTTCAGAAGCAATTTATAACATTTAACCACCTCCTGTTTACTCCTGAGTCAGAATCACGTCAACTTAGACAACTAGAGACATTTTATTTATTTTACTTTTCTTGCCATGGAGCAATATCACAAGGTGCGTGTTCAGAGAAGGAGAATATCATTCGTTGGAAGGAACTTATGTTCTGAGCAATTATGGGAGAAGAGTGAGAAGATGACGCTGGGAATTACGTCGCAATTAAGAGCAATGGGAGGAAGAATATGGCTCGCTTTCCCTAAGCAATTACACAGGGAGGTGGAAAAGCAGTAAACAGTTTCACACGCTGAGGGCAAATAAGCTTCCAATTAGAATAAATGCTTTGTCTCTATAACAAAAGTTACTTGAAGAAAAACGAACAATTGTAAATTTTAGGTTGAAAGAAAAAATCTATAATAATAAATTGTCGTGTTCGGTGCAGGCATCGTTTCAGCCTATATATTTATTTCCTCGTGTGTGTTTAATATCTGTTACTTTTGTTAAAAAATCTGTTCCACACAATCGCAATTTTGCCGACATGGAAATTTGACTCAGCTTGTTTTTAGGTTCACGTTATGAACTAGATCTGAACCACTGAAATCTCCTTGATTACAAGGGGACAACGTAAGTCACTATGCTGTAATAACACCCTGTAGTGCTACTCGTAATGAATTATCCAAATTATTGAAGTCACTGATGCTGATCATCTATGTAGCCACAGTACAAGTATTAAAGAGATCCCGAGTGCTCCTCGAAAGAAAAATGGTACTTATACCTCGCAACCTGAAGTTCCCACTTTGAATTCCCGGTAGGAGCATATTTCAGTGGTTTAAATCCTATTACATCTATAGACCCATTTCCCGTCAGTCTATTTGTCAATAGAGAACTTGGTAAGTTTTTGTCAAAGAATATTGAGTTAGATTTTTGATAGAGACATAGATTTCACATTGAATGACCAAGGAAATGGTTACAGTGATATTTATGTATAGGAGAATCTAGAATATGTATTGTATACTTAAAAATTCAAAACAATCACTAATTTCTATCTACTATATTACATGGTTTGTATTAAAATTTTATAGTTAAGTTTTAATATAACAGAGTGCTACTTCTGTATAACAGTAAGTATACAAAACGAAAATTGAGACATCGTAACGCACGTAAGTTCACTTTATGGACAGATAGGCTAATCGGGACTGAACCTAAAGCACTGTGAAATGTGCCTCTATCGAGTATCAACCCGAGACCCCTTGATTACAAGGGGACGATGTTACCACTACGTCCAAACAAGAGGACGCGTGCTCGGTATATTTTTTTCACGCGAACTATCAGTCCCAATATAACCCAGAATAACTTTACTTACGTCCACACCATTCGCTACCACTGGCTGCAAGGTTGTTTTGTCCTGGAGCATTCAACTAGAAATTTGGGTCTTTAACTGAAATAAGATTTCTTTCCTGGCTCTTTCAGGTTGCGGAAAGTTAATTTCAACAGCTTTCCCAGCAAGCAGTGGCTTTAAAGCAGAGTTGATAAAGTTATTCTACTAATCATAGAATGAACAGAGTACTTTGACGAGTGTTATTCCAACAGAGGGCAGCACCGACAGCTTTTCGTCATTCATCAGAATGAAATTGATTATGCGATTAGCTCGCAAACAAGCCAGTTAATATTTAACGTAAAATAGGAAAATGTGGTGGCGATGGTATAAACTATTTGCTTTTCAATTTCATCCGAAATCTTTCACATGTCAAAAGCAGCCCAAGAGGCGCAGAAATGCAAACGTAATATTGCGGATTAAATGCATGTTTTCATGCCAAATCTCGCCCCTCTCTATGTGCAGTGGATCTGTATGTTTACGGTATTATGGAACGATTGGTTATAATATGCATTTTATTTCTGCTCGTTTGGAGTTACCCACTCTGCCGCATAATGAAACGATGAACGCCCAGAGCCGAATCTAGCGGAGGGTTTCAGCAGCGGCGTATTTAATGGGGGGACTATGTGGCTTGGACTCCCGAAACGTCCTGGCCCCATTCCAGGAATCTCTGGAGCAAGCAAATGATTTCATTCGTTTGATTGATTTGTTTTATTTTTACTTCGCTTTTCTTCCACTTTTGGCTAATCGCGAAGATGAAGATGAGTGATAAGATGAAATAGATGAAGGGACAATCACACACACGTAGGGACGGGACACAACACAAGTCCCATAATGGCCATGGGTTCAGACGCCAGAGCCTCGCTAGCCTGGAAAATGCAGTCCAGGGTGTACTACGTGGAAGGGATATTAACATTTGGGTGTCTTAGGAAAGGGTCACCCCATTCACACCTCAGCAAGCAAACGAAAAGAAGTCTATGCGAAAGTAGTGACCCGAGAGGGTTCGGCCAATGAAAGCACGAGAGGAAAGTGAGTGCATGGAGGGGAAAACGCGGCTGCAGCTATACTCTGGTCCAGGAATCTGTGGTGCAACGCCGCGCTTAACGATAGAGAAGGGAATAGAGCGAGTGGGTGGATCGAAAAAGTGCACAATGCTGCAACGACTGGTAACTGCAGACGCGTTGCCCCTCCATGCAAACCCCTTTTCCTCTCACGCGTTCATTGGTTACTGCTTGTGTAGAGGACTCGTCTTCGTCCACAGATTCCCGGGACAGAGTATACAAGCCATTTGCAGCAATGTACACTGCTTTGCTCCTTCTACTCGCTTTTTCCCCTTCTCTACAGTTATGCGAGGCGTTGCTCCACAGATTCCCGAGACAGGGTGTATACGTTGTTGATGCATGATGTAGTTCTACCATTGGGTACAACTACCACAAAGTAGTAACGCCTTACTTCTTGATACTTGCGCTAGTAACGTGTTACTCTTTAGCTACTTTAATACATAGCATTGGAACTCGTACTTCGTCATTCTGTGTTACTTGCTTTACCTTGATGAATTCAGGTTTATTTGCTAGGACGAAACAGGCTTTCATGTGTAGTTATAAACTAGTTTATTGAAAGTTGGAAAAAATGCATTACAGAGAACAGATGTGTAAACAGCTAATTAGCCTCATTTTATGATAATCAACACTAACTGTAAGACGTTACTTTGTAAATAACTTACTCAACTCTGGCAGCTGCAATGCAATCATAGCAGACTGAAGACTCATTCCAACCGCACTAAAATAATATTACCGCCCCTCCCCACCCGGAAATGAAATATTAAACACGTCACTGGGTTTGAAGATCAAAATTTTCCGCTAGTTCGGTCCTTTGACAACCTTCTATTTCCAGGAAATTTTAATATTTTTAGCGTTGCCTTGTAACCAAGGGGTCCCGGGTTCGATTCCCGGTGTAGGCACGTAGCGGTTCGGATCCCACTTTAAACTGTAGGTCCAGTCCCGATTAGCCTTACTGTGCATAAAGTGGACTTAAAACCCAAATCAATGAATCAAAATCAATTATAATGTTTTTATTTTAGTCAGTGCTGGAAGTGAAGGGGGGATGCGGAGGATGGTATCCTACAGTTGACTCAATGTCACAATGTTAAACCATAAGTGCATCCTCCCAGCATCAAGGACCGACTAAACATCCCCCAGCTAACATTTTCTACTTCAGGTACTGATTTTAGACCCTAATTAGGTCTTAATAACTTGACGAGATACTCAACCTATCCGTAATTAAGCAGAAATTACAGATCAATCCTTTCACATTTATGTTTGTTCACACTAGCCGTATTTATGGTAGAAAACCTTAAGGTGGTCGGTACTGCACCCCTTTTTGTGTATCAGCTTTCACGTAATTATTTGGGCTCTTCTAAATGTAATTATGTAAAAAAACATATTGTATTTGCAAACGTGGTTAACACGGCGTAATAAATAACTAAGAGAAGTGCTGATCAATGAGTTCTTTAGGTCAATATGCAATGCAGATGTGGGGTAACACTATAAAGAATCACATCGTGAAACAAGTTTCGATTCAATTGGTGAAAAAATTCCTTCAATATTTCAACATACAAATTCGTTGGAAAAATTACATTTAATCATAAATATGTAGCACCAACGGCTGAATTACGTATATAAAATAAGAAAGCGTGTATAACTACTTACATAAATAACAAAAAGTAACATTAGTTGCGTTCACTCTCCACACACACACACAATTTCTCATTTGACTCCTCTTACTCTTTTCCGTCATAAAAATGTGTTAATGAGATTAACAGCCTCAAGCATCATCCCCAATTAAAAACCATGTAAAATGTAATTTACCATAATTTTAACCATGAAACATATCATGATGAAAATGTAAACACATATTCGGTATAGAAAAAATTAAACACAACAGGTACCAGATTTGTATACTTAATTCAAATACAGGACTTACAAAAATAAAAAAGGAATATTTTTTTAAAAAAAAGGCATAGAAATCGATGATATGTTCAACAAGAGATTTCAGTTTTGTGAGTAAAATTTCAGATAAAGCACGTTTCTATCTCCATGTGAATCACTCCAATTGTCAGAGCAGACAATTTTTACCTTTCAACCCTTACGTAAATTATCACCGAAAATAAACAAATCTTGTAGGAATAAACGTTAATTTCTTACATGGAAAATAACCTTTCCTTTTAGAATAAAGATATTAAATTTCGTTTTTCCTAGTTAGATATATGCAGATATTATGTTCTGTAATTTCTGAATCTCAAAAGAATGTCACCGAAATCATAAAGAGTTTAAAAAATGTTTTTCCTAAATTCCTATTCTCTTTATGTTTATCAAAATAACACAATTAACATATTCAATCGTTCCGAAATAAACTTCTAAATACATCTCTGTACACTTAGTAATTTTAAAAATAGAACCACGTTAAGTGTTACAAGTAAATATGAATGCATGGTATAATTCCAATATTCATTTTCTGTTCTTTTTGTCCTGACTTGTTATTGCTACGTGAAAAGTAGTTGAATGAACAGCAATTTGACTAGTTGCACCCATCGGCAGATAACCAGAAAGGTGGAAGTCAGTTTTTGGCACAAATAATACGTCAGAATAACAAAAAAACAAAAAAAAACCACTAAAGATAAGTTTTGAATAATACATAACAAAGTGGCAATAACCATCGAGGGTAATGATTTTAAAAATACGATACTAATGGATATGTATGTGCAAACAAGGCAAGGGAAGAAAGTGAAAACTATTTTGTTATTAAAAACTACAACTACGTATATATTAATGAAACATTATATGGCACCGAAATTGTATATGTGTGTGGTTAATATATAATGAATATTATTAACGTATAGAAAACAATATATAAGTTAAAAGTGGTAGAAAAGCGACGCTAAATAAGAAAACAAACAACTCACAAAGAACATCTGTGCCTGGACTCGACCTTTGGCGAAACCGGAAGCCTACCATATAGCATCCTGGGCCACCGAGCCGGCATTTGGATTTATCGGACATAATACTTCTTAAATATCTGAACGTGCAAGAAAGATCTAGGTAGCAAATACGTTTTCTCATTATTTATGTGACAATTGTCATCACTAGACCTATAAAATTGCCAAAAAAAGATAAGGCGTTTTACAAAAACAACGACAGCTACGTCGCCGCGCAGCGTTTTTGTAAAACGCCTTTACGGCAAAACCGCGTTGTTCACGGGTCCACGACGCCATTTCGACTGAACACCGATATCAGTGTCAATGGCAAAGGTTTGTTGTCCAGATGGCACCACTCCCGTTTTCTGATTCCTTACATAACTTGCTATTTCCAAGGTTGCCAAATCGCCCGTTTCACTGCCGCACCTGTTAGAAGTAAATCGGAACGTTAGTATATGACAATTACTTTTGTCACCAGTCTTTTTGTAGTTTGTGAGTGTATTTTAGAAATTCGTAAATACTCTTAACAACTTTCTGTAGCCAGTTGTGCTTTTTGGCTTTTCTTGGATTTTCGGTTCTAGACGGCGAGGGTAGGAAAACAATACCGAGTTGTGGAATTTTGACACTAAGGGTGACTTACTTGTCCAGCAATAGGAAGAACGTCCAAGTTGCCGACCGAGGGGGAGTTCTTTCGCAACATGTGTGAGGACTGCTCTGTTTTTTTTCTCTTCACCCCCAACCCCCCAAGTGGACAACGAGGCTGGAAGAAGGACCACCGTCCAGCATTTTTTCTAAGCTAACGAACTTCGAGGCGGTTGATTTTTGAAGTTTCAAGATTTCCTTAAATACCCCTGGACTCCAGAGGATCGACACAGTTTAGCGCCATAACCAGACCAGACACCATCTCCGCGTCACTTTGCGCGAGATACGGAACTTTGCTTTGTTTTAACTTTTCGATCGCGTCGTGTTAATTGTCTTGAGTGTGTGATCACAGTGACAGTGCCAGGAATTGAGGCCGTGTTAATTACGTGTTTCACGTGCTCCAGTTGGTTTTTCCCTTTTTTGTAAGGAGGGACAGTGAATAAATATGGGCGGCTGAAAACTACGGGGGGACGGGACCTTCGGGTTTCCGATTACTGCTGCCATGAAGCCAAGAGATGAAGCCACGACGCTTGCTTAACTACGCGATGCCATGAAGCCAAGAGAAGACGCACCACGACGCTTGCATAACGGCGTCTGAGATGAAAGCCACGCCGCAGCGACAACTCGCATTGCCAACCCAGGTGAGAGACGACAGTACAACGGTGAGACGGATGCTACGCCGAGAAAAGGAGAAGAGATAGAGAGAAAGAGAGAGATGAAACGACGTCAGCCCTTAGACGACCCGACGCCCTGCGTATCGCCGAACGGCCATTGAAGCCACGATCGGATGCAACGCCCCGAGCAGACAGATGGAAGCGAGGTGTTTTTTCCACCCATCTTCGTCGCCGCGATGGAAAAAGGGAAGAAAAATTAATGTTACGTCTAAATCGAAGAGACAGTTTTCGTCCGCCAGGAGGACAGACTGGCATAGCCACGAGTGTCGTCGGGACGCCGCAACGAGGACCGTTGAGATCAGCGAGGACCACGCCGCCATTGAGTCGGTAGAGTATCCTCCAGTTATCTCTTTATGTGTGAGAGTGAACATTTGTCCACCTACGTCGCCACTGGTTCGTCATAAGACAAAGCGAGATGAAATCGAACAATGTTGCCTGCAATTACTAATTATTTTGGCCAATCAAAGCAAAAGTACTATAAATCTTCAAAAATTAAGAACCTATTTTCGCTCACCCTTCGAAATTCGATAAATGTTAAAGACCTACAATTTGTTATTGTTTTTCCTATTCTCGCGCCGAGTATTTATATGATTAATTATAGGTTTGTTTTAACTTTGACCGTGCTCTTTGATATATGTAGTAGAAAACTAGGTACTAAATAGTATAGCCGACTTAATCATTTTTAATATATCCTATTTTATATTACAGCCGTTTGTATGATCAGCAATCGTGTACTTGTAAATCAAGTTAATTTCCTCTTGTCATTCATTTAGTGTATGCTTATTCTTTTTGCATAGTAGTGCCTCAACAAGTGTAATGTCAATTATTATTTACTTTTGGAAACTATGATGCCTAGCTAATCGCGTCTCGTACGTGACAGAGCGCTGGCCGCACTTATTTACATTGAAATCAAGCCTAAGGGGCTAATAGAAATCTCAAATATTCGAAGGTACACGGGAAATAAACCAAAGAGGCGGTTAGATATTTTATCATGTAATGGTATCTTGTGTTCACCCCTGCAGCGTGTGTGTGAGAGCATGATTGAATGAGAGTGAGGGGATATGTACAAGTAATGTGTTATATTATCATTGTTCTTTGTTTATTTTTGCCGTATACACGTATATATTCGTTATCCTACAGGTGTTCTTGATTCATTTATATATAGGTATAGATGTATATCCTCGTATGGTCGATATTTTTAGTTTTAGTCCTGAGTTGGAAGCTGTATAGCTTATCTCCATTGACCAGAAGTGTTATAGTTTTCTATTATTACAACAATTATTATCATTATTATTGCTATAAATGAACAACAGCACCACTTTATGCACTACGTGGCTTACCGCCGGAGGTGTAAATAACCGACCCGGTGACACGAACCTGGAATTAAACCGTTAGCTGGTGGTAGGATTCGTATTTCCTTAACCGGAGACGCGAACCAAGGACCGACGACCGTCCAATCGGGCGGCCGCGGAACCCTGAACCAACGGACCATCCGTAAAGTTGTTTGGCACCTCGAACTGGGTACTTCGGTCTCCAGGACGAATTGTCAAACCCTTTACAAATAGAATTTAGGGACCTTATGTAAATGCTAAGGGAACCAAACCTGACCTGCCTAACCTAACTACAAAAGCATATATTGAACAAAATCTTAAGTAATCGCTAAAACTCCGCAGTATGAGTTAACAAGTAAATCGAAATCGAACCATGTTAAAATTGCATTCGTAGCATGATGAAATCGCAATAAAGCAAATGGAACTTCGGCCTTCATCTATAACTCGATCACAATATTTACTACTAAAGAGAATGAACTTTAATGATGTGATAATATTATGCGTAGCACAGACCGTAATTGCCCTCACGAAAACACAAGGTCATTCAGAAACTGGAAAAATGGATAATCAATACATAAATAAAATCAGTTGATTTTCTGTACTTACCTTATAAGGAAAAATGTCGATTGCAACCTTCTATTGGATGTGGTGCTGATGGGTGAAGAGCTGCTGGGTGCTGCCCCGTTCAACAATTCCAGTTCGGTCTAATTCATCGTCTACTTGTCTTCTGCTATTCACGGCTGTGGAATTGAACACACGTAAAATCGGTAAAAAAAATTAGATCTACTGATTAAAGTAAGATCATTTTGACCATCGCGTCAATATCAGAATTACACGATAAACACTCACTGTAGTTGAATAGCTCTGCGACTTTGTTACTTGTAGCTAGATAGTGAAACAGACTACACATCAAACAATCACGGCTTAGGGTAACACAGTTCTTCCTCCACACTTTCCAGCAGCTGCTTGCTCCACAGCAATCGGTATCCAACTAGAAGTTTCAATCTTTTCACGAAAGAGGGCTCTGAAAGTGATTTAGAATACAACCCTCTCGGTTGCAAACTACATGAACCGTAGTTTGGTGATACAGTAAGAAATTTTCTCACGTCAAAGCAATATTGAACGATGGGACGAGGCAGACAACAGGCGTTGTTTTTATTGGGTTAGTATATCGGTGAAGCTCTTGTGCTCAAAACATTGATTGATTTGGATTATGTTACTTCGCTTTTCTGCCACTTTTGGCTAATCAATCAGTTAATTAGGCGAATTGGAGAGGCGAGATATTTTTTTTCTAATCGCCTGATGTGGATTAGGTATAGAAGTGTGTGAACTAATGAGGTGAAAGACGAGATAGCGCAGCAAGCCTGAAATCGGCCGTCTTTTGTTGAGGCAAAGGAAGTCTGGGCAGGAACGACTCAAGATAAAATTTTCAGCCGGGAGAGATGGAGTTTTGACGACCCTCACTTTCCACCCTGCCATCCCAAACTTTTCACCCTGGTCCCCCTATTTTACTCCCAATAAAACCTTGACCATGTTAAATATTTACCGTTTGAAATAAGAAAAATAGTAGCCTTAATTTTAAATGCTCTAAATATTACTGTTAAATTCATTGATTGATTGATTTGCTTTATTTTACTTTTCTTTTTGTGTCACTTTTGGATAAATTCCGAAGATGTGGATGAGTGATGATATGATGAAATTGGTGAATGGACACTCGCAAACATCCATGCCCAGGCCGGGATTCGAACTCGGGACTCCTGACGTCGTGGCGCGAGATGCTAACCACTCCGCCACGGGGGCTGGCAAAGTGAGTTTTGTGTGTGTGAAATTCGTGAAGAGTGAAGTAATTTCGAAAGACTGCTACAGTGGAATGTGGTGTTTCAAAATTACATTTTCTTGTTGATTGTTCGTATTGCATTTATTCAACGTGACATTCGTTTTTGCCTCGATTTCGTGATAATCGAAATTGATGATTAGTTTCGATAGCTATTTTGCTGGCTTTAATTGGACTTGTTGCATTTCAACCTTGGTTTCCGATTTGGACTTTGGCTTTTATCTAAGAATTTCTAAAGGAAAGGTCAGCCCCGTAAACAGGTCACGGAGTGCCGAGAACGGGGTAAAATTACGACAAAGTTCTGAGAACAAGGCAGAAGACTTTTTGGAAAACTACTTCGTGGAGGTCCGTCAGTGACATCATTCTTGTGTCGCCCAGTTAGTTCCAGCTGGCTTTCAATTTCTTGATCCACAAGGATAGTTTATTTTGCGCCGCATGATTTTTATCGCAACGATGCCGATGAAACAAAGAGAATATGAACCCAGAACTCCGGACTGCTTAGTGCGTTTGTTTGAGTTTATATATATATATATATATATATATATATATATATATATATATATATATACACACACGTCGTTTACTTTATGAACAGATAGGCTAATCGGGACTAGACCTAGAGTTTAAAGTGGGATCCGAACCTCCATGTGCCTCCACCGGCCAGGGATACCTTAATTACAAGGCGGCGACGTTAGATTGCGTTACCATATGGTCACTGAGAATATTGGTGTTCACACTGAGGTGATGAACCTTTCATTTAAATCTGCAAAACGTGGGTCTTCGTCGTGCGCTACTAAGTCAAAAGGTTCCAGGTTCGAATCCTGGTTAAAGAACGGGCGGATCATTGTGTTTCTTCCTTCATCCGTTTGATCAGTTCACCATCCATCCTCATTGTCGCCAGGCTTGGATTTATGGAGGCCTTGGGGTTACAACCCCAGGCATCAGGCCTGTACCCAAGGGAGGGGCCATGGGGGCCATTGCCTCCCCCCTCGAACTATGAAATATTATAATGTGAACCTACACAAATAGCATTGACCACTTTTCATGTTTTGCAAGAATTTCGATTTCGTCCTTGCATAAATGAATGGGTTTGTTCTAGAGAGGCAGGCTCCAGAAGTCTGCAGCCTGCAACACTGAGTAATTTTTGTTTCATAATCGTTGATACGAGCCTACCAGACGTGCAGATTTAGTCAGGACAGTCCATTTTTTAAATCCCTCTCCTGACATTTTTCGAACGGCTGTCGTGTTGCAAAAGTACCTTTTTTTGTTAACTCACATTTATACACGTTCTTTATTTCAATAACAAATTATAATAAGTATAATTTAATTTGTAAGTACATTGTTTTCTAAACGTAGAATTACCATGATTCTTCAATGTTGCTGGTATAAGAAAATTAAAGGAAATTTGAAAACATTGTTAATTTGCGGAACACAGTAATATTCGAATACTTCTGAGAACTGAATGTAAACAATAAACACCAAGATGTACACCGTGAGACAGCCTTTGTCTGAAATCGACTGTGCTGCTGATTGTCGGGTAGGGGTGGAGATCTATCTGCGTGTTGATTCTTTCCCGTTACTTTGGATCATATTATTTCAACTCTATACTGTTGTACGTTTAGCTCAGGTTGCAATGCTACCAATTCAATTAATCCAACGGCATTTTGGATCTTCTCTTTGTTCCAACTTTTTGGATCTGCCCCCCCCCTAAAAAAAATCCTGGGTACGGACCTGCCAGGCATCCACTGCAAGAGAGTCTCTACAGAGATGAATGCTTTGAAAAGGGCCACAAAATGAAAAAAAAAATGAAATGACATAACAACATAAAAAATAACGAACTTGGCCTAAAAGCTACAACTGAAATTGTATATAGGAGACTTCATGTTGTTCTTATTCTTAACCTCGGGCCTTCACATATGTAAATCTGGAACTCATCTTCGCGATCAACCCAAGAGGTACAAAAGCGACGTAAAATAACCAAAATGGAAAGGAAGCTATCACAAGACATGTGATTTCTTTTAAATAAAGAGTTTACTGTTATTTTGATCTCATTATGTAGGTATTAAGTAAAGACATACCTACAATCAACATGTTCTTTAACAGTAACACTTAAAGTATTTAAAAAATGAACCTATTATTGTTCGTCATTAAAACCGTGAATATATCATGGTCATGAATTTTGTTGGAGGAATGTGGGAAGTAGGGTGACCAGGGTAAAGAATTTTGGGGACGGCAAGGTGAACAGTAGGGGGGCGTAAAAAATCCCCCTTACCCGGGTGAAAATTTTACCTTGAGCCCACCCTGTTTGTAGAGTTTCACTTTCGGGACGTAATACTATAGGAAGTACATCTCGAATTACCTCAGAAAGTTTCGGCGTCTGTGTATGTCGTTTCTGTAAATCTTTATATCTAGTGGAACGATCAGCTTCGATTCGATGTTTGCGAGTTTCCACATCAGTTGATAGGAAACGAAAGCACTTAGATTCGCCTACTCATGCGATTCAGTTTTTCAAGTAAACACTTTTCTCCAGGTTCCAGCCGAGAATCGATGCCTAACTTATCATCACTTTTTCGTTTTTTTTCTTTCTTTAATACAACTCTTAGGACAACATATGGTCCTACTGGTCACAACTTGTTAAAAATCAATGACCGATTTTTCGTCTGCGATATATCCACGGACAGAACTGTATACAGGACTTTATGTAGAACGTTCCATCTGGGGGTGTAAATTCGCAATTAGAGGGTGTAGGGGAAAATTTAGTCAAAATAACCATAAATAGAGACTTCGTGTTTTAGGGGTTGTTGAAGAAATTTGGGGGGGTTAGAATAGAGTGAATAAATCACTGCGTAGTCAGTCATAATTTTGAAAATAGATAAAAAATATTTTATATTTTGATGTGAGAATTAATTAGGTTTTTTGTAGTTTCAATAAATCTGAGAACCAAATTCTTTAAGGTTTTGAGGTGCAAGTTTTATTACAAAATTACCAAAAAATATATTTTATGAGAGCAGTTTACATTTAATTGAAGAGAAGGGGAGAAGGTCGCGAAGGAAACAAAGCGACAAGTAAATTGCAAGAAACGTTCGTGGTCTTCGTTCAAGTCACCAAGCCAGAATACATCCAGATGTGATTGGGGAAAGCCAAGGAAATTATCGGAGTTGCCGGGGTGCACGATTTCATTCCAACCCGTTCGGTACTATCATAGGCGTAATTTGGTGGGGGCAAGGAGTGGCCCTTTCAATCCAAAATTTTCGGGTTCATTAAAATTTAAAAGTTGTGACCTCCTGGGACCTGACGAGCAAAGTAATAAAGAGTAATACTTATGATTTTGATAAATGTAACAGTTATTTAGCAAATAATTCTGGACACCATTTTTATGGAATGGAAACTTTTCTATTCTGCCCCCTTCCCTCCCAAGTTAAGCCTCAAGTTCAAAGTTCCCCGTGCATATAGCACCGTGCCATGAAGGCACATTTAGGGGATGTTGGGGTAGGGCGCCACATATTCACGATCTAGGCCATTTTGGAGGTGATGTAATCAGCACCACGCTCCGGTCGCCTTGATTTGAGGATGGGTGGCTCACCGGAGCCGCTTCATGCGGGGGAAAATTCTGAACCTAGATCACTCACCCCGGGAATCGAACCCGGGTCTCCTGCGTGGTAGTTAGATACCTTACCGACTATACCGTTAAATAATTCAGCGACCACAAAATATTCACAAGGTCAAAGAAGGTACGGAGGACCGTTGACATCGATTTTGTTCTAGTTATCCCAGGTTCTGTCATACGCACCGCTTTGATGAACAGCTTACTATCTGAAACGCTCATTTCCAGTAACGCATCATACATCTCTCACCAAGAGCGTCAAATCGAATACAGGATGAGAACACCAAGCGCCTGGCTGCACCGACAAACAGCGACTATTGATTTCAAAGGCGGGAAGGCTTTTAAGTGAAAAAAAAAGTGATCGATATGCAGTGGCTGTATATTGTCCATCGAAAAGACAAGATATGGCTGTTTAGAGCGTCGTTTACAACAAATTGACGACCCTATCGTGTCCAGAAACCGTGACACCAAAACAAGCGAGGTTGCGTGGGGATGTTGCCATGGTTACCGGCCTACCCCGTTCTTTTCCTTCCGAAAGTGGGCAGGAGATAGGCCCCACGATATTCGACCGGAATCCATCATGTCCATTGGCAGTCTAACGCCACGAGTCACATATCGTTTCTTTAGATTCTGAGGCAGGTGCCGATCTTTGCCAGGCGTAACTTGGTGGGGGCAAGACGGCACTTGACCCTTCCCAAAATTTTCAGTTTTTTAAGAACTTTTCAAGTTAATAATATCTTTGTCAACCTCCTCGGATCTGAGTATCAAAGAAATAAGTAATTTTTATGTTTTCGTAAATTTAACACTAATTTAGCAAAATAGTCCTGGACGCTATTTTTACTAGATAGAAACCTTTTTGATTCTGCCCCCAAAAAGTCCCTAGTTACGCCCATAGCGGATAATGCTATGGTTTTCTGAATTAGGTTTTTGACGCAGAGATTCTCAATGGATGGTGTCAATTTTAGGAGGTGTACAGTATTAATTTTGTAATATTTGACCTACAAAACAATCGGGGGTTCGTCGTGCTGACCACGCGTCACCCCGTAACTGGTCGGATGATCTCCCACCTCGGCGGATGGGAGCAAGGCCCTGGCCCTCACGGGCTGTTGCACCACGGATTATTATTATTATTATTATTATTATTATATTGGTGTTTGTGCAGGTTTAGATTCATTGCTTCGATTAACACACTACATCATTCTTGACGAGAGTACTACTAAATCGTGCGACTTTCCTAGCCTAGATTTCAAAACTATAAATAACACAAAATATTACTTATATCCCGTGCTTTTTTTCTGTGGATAAGTTAAGCTATATAGTACCGAGAATAAGAATTATTCACAAAAAGTTTATCTTTACCAGATGCATTTATTGTTGTTCACAATATTCTATTCATCAAGGACGTAGCTAGATTGATCAGTTTAGGGGGGGGGGGGGGGCAAACGTAAGATTTTTTCTATCAAACTATTAAAAATTAACAAACTATTTATACAACATAAAGGCCTATACTGTATATATACATTATATATGTATATGTGTGTGTGTATATATGTCTTGGAAAGAAAAGGAGCAAGGGCCTCCTCGGTGGCGCATGGTAGCATCGTCGCCTTGTAATCAAGGGGTTCCGGGTTCGACACCCGGTGGATGCTCATAGTGGTTCGGATCCCACATTAAACTGTAGGTCCAGTCCCAATTAGCCTTACTGTGCATAAAGGTGGACTTAAAACACCAACTCAATCAATCAATAAATTGGAAAGGAACATCATTTTCTTCTGTAGCCCCCAACAGTCTACGGATATACTCTCGCGAAATCCACAGCCATTATTCGCGAAACTAAATGCAGAATGAACTCATTAGCTTAATGGCTGATACGCCAAGAACAATGTTATTAGTCTTTAGATTTTTAATTTGCTGGAAGAAAATTGAGAAGTAGATAAAATCCTTTTCCGTGGTTTTAGATATAAAATGCTGGAACCAGGTTTACAAGTATTGGCAACAGTGCAAATATGAAATGTTTGCGTAATGACTAATGAGTTAAAGCTAGGCATCTCATGTATACAGTTCATACCGGAATCGAATCCGGTATCTCTTAGTTCAAGGCGACCGCGTTAAGCACTATTCTAAAGGGCTGGCCCAAGTCTTCTATGGCATCTGATTGTTCACTTGGGAAATGATGACGATAAGAAATTATATGCACACGTCTAATTTCTTAAAATTATTCTTATTTGTGTGTGGAAAACTGAATATATGATGGCACTGGATAAAACAAAGTTCCCACACGCTCAAATGATTACGCTCTTGTCTTTTGTTCGGCAGGTTCAAGAACCTGCCCGGGTTCGATTCCCAATGGAGGCACATTGTTCGGATCTCACTTTAAACTGTAGGTCCACTCTCGATTAGCCTTACTGTGCATAAAGTGGACTTGAAACACCAGTTCAATTAATCAATCAATCGAAAGGTTCAAGGTTCGATCGCTGGTGGTCAGGCCGGTAGCCAGATTTTGATTTCGGAAGGGGCTTATCCTTTATCGGCAGCCGCCTTCTAAAGACGAAAAGGTTGGAGGGAGAAGTAAATGCGCTGAAGATGAATTTCTTGGTATATTGCAACTTACCATATGCAAGATGTTTAATCCTGTTAATGAAGTAAATTTAATTACTACTACACATGATTAAAATCAGATATTTGTAGGATTTCTGGAAAGGACTGCAGCTTCCGAGCCCCTTCCCTGGATATGTGCCTGGTTGTACGTATTAGTTCCAACATCGTGAGGACAATTTGGGAAGTACTTGAAAGCGATGTGGAAGCAAATTCTGCTCTCGAAACTATGGGACTCGATGTGATGACCACGTGCAACCGAATGAAAGAACTCTTCACAGGCCTTGTCTCTCAATATTAATTTTACTGACTAATTGTAAGTTTTTATCGGCCTCCTCGATGACGCAGTGGTAGCGTCGCCGCATTGTAATCGAGGGGTCCCGTGTTCGATACCCGGTGGAGGCACATAGTGGTTCGGATCCCCGATTAGCCTTACTGTGTATATAGTGGACTTAAAACACGAACTCGATAATTGGAAGGTTTTAGAAGAACTAAACTTGGCTTTTTATGCATCGTACAACTTTGCTTCTTTTCACCCTACTTTTACAGTTTTTCTTCCTAAGAATTCCACTGACGTGAGTATAACACGCTAGGAAACCAAGGTCCAAAGTTCGGACATTTGACAAGTATGGTTGTATCATGTCTGTCCCATCGCCATTCCTTCGGCTCATCATTCATCCTCATCGTCGCATTTAACCTAAGAGGTAGAAAAGCGACGTAATATAGAAATATATAAATGATTGATTTGGTTTATTTTACTTCGCTTTTCTGACGCTTTTGACTAATCGTGAAGATGAAGATGAAAATGAGCGATGTGAAATTGATGAGAGGACCATCATAAAGAACACACACGCCCAGTCCGGGATTCGAACCAGGACCCCTGGCATCGTAATGCACCTTGTTAACCACTGCACAACAAATAGAAACAGGAAATGCTTGATAAGTAATTTGCTTCTCCATAACTCATGATTATATTATACGTATTATTCGCTGTATGACTAGGGATTAATTATATTTGTATGTCTACCCAACCTAGCCACCTAAGCAGCAGCAGCTTCCGCATTTGCAGGTGGAGGCTAAATGAAGAAATACCACAGAAAGTCAGAAAGATATACAAATTTTGTAACATAATACTTATAGAGCATGCAGACGACTGTAAAAAACAATTGCTACATACCTAGTTTCCTCCCTTAATTGAAACGTGGTTTATTCTTCATTTATACATGAGATCAACCACCCTGGGAGTCGAACCCAGGATCTTGTGTAGTAGTCAGACTCTCTTTTAGAATGCCAATATGTTGGATATTTGGTTGATCAGTCGATCCTGATCCATTGTTTCCAGAGGAAGACAATCTGGCAGCTTCTCATTCGACATTTTACTCGCGATGTAGGAAAACAAGATCACAAACACTCCGTGATGCTATCTTCTCGCGTTTACAGAAGTTTACACCGCTCGGACTACATATCCTACTTCAAACTATCTGACAGATATCAACTGTCCACCAAATCAACAGATGAACCGACCGCTTGGATGTTTCTCCGAATTTTCAGAAAGTGGCCTTTCCCCTCCTTTGCAGGGCAGGTCATTAGCAGGAGGGTTGAATGCATGTGAGAAGAACCGCTATGTCATTCATTCCCGCGCCGAGAAAGGTACAAGCAATAGAATTCTGTTCTTGGAATTTGAAACGCATGGGGATATCGTTTCTGAACCATAAAATAATTAACCCAGACAGCTCTAGCCACCCGTAGCTAAATCTTCCTGTTTGTGTCGTCTTTTCGGTGCCCATGGTGCCAGTGCAGGGCCAGATGAAGAGCAAGTACGGGTTTTTGGGGATATTCTGGATCTGGTGTGCAGCAGGGAGGAAAAGTGCATTTTCAATAGGTCTCAGACTTCCCTGACCGGGGCGGACCACAAAACGATTAACTGCATCCCCTCCCAATACATCTGTTTGTGTTAAACAAGCAAGAAACAGGGAAATAGGAAAGAAATGCCTTGCTTGCGTTCGTGCTACTGAAAATTGAAGAAGTGTTCAAACTGCAAGCAAAATTTGTCATCAAAGTAAAAATTTGCAGCAAATACAGAACAGTTTCCCGGGGCCACGTGGACGTTTGCCGGGGCCAGTGCCCCCGCGTGCCCCCCTAACGACGTCCCTGCTATTCAAAAACTTAAATCTACTCCTCCTTCCTGTGTACACACATCTTCAGTGTTGTTGTTACTTTGTCGCTTTTCTGGCTTTCTATGTTAATCGACGATGAAACAGATGTGGAAGTAACACTGAAGCATCCATGCCTTTCCCAAGAGGTTTATGTTCATCTCTTGAGTGGTGCAATGGGGTTACATTCTGTTCATTGACAATGCCCGTCAATGCAGGACCGCTTGAGTTGCTGAGTTGAGTAAGGCTGGAATGGCCTCTATGGTACAGTCACGGACAGTTCTGGGTTGTAATGAATGCATTGACTTTCAGTGGAAACATTACAACCCATCAGTGTCCGTGACTGTACAACCCCCGTAATACAGGGGAGGGTGGCAAAGTTCAAGCCTCACACACTTGTCAGCCACTGCATTTGCAAGACACAACTAACATGTTGCGCTTACGGTGCAATCTATCTATCACGAATGGAACAAAATGTGTCTGACGAAACCTACGTATTTTGCTGTGTATTTTATGCGGAACGTTTTCCTGACAGGCTACGATCGCGTTCTTCGTTTGTTCGAGTTGTCAAAAGTTGTACCGAAGGAAGTGTACAATCTAAAAAAGAAAAATAGGGTTCGTAGAGCAACTGCCACTGGAGAGCATAATCAAATTGCAGTCCTAGTCGCGGTGGCTCATAATCCTCAGGCGAGTACGCGAGAAATATCATCGCAGTCATGAATTTCTAGCAATAGTGTTTGGAGAATATTGAAACGTCACAAATTCCATCCCTATCACGTGTCCATGCATCAGGAACTTCATGGCGACAATTTTCACAATCGAGTGGTGTTTTGTGAATGGGTACGCGAACAAATACTAGTCGTAGAGTACTTTTCTCCGACGAGTCAACATTCACAAACCACGATCAGGTTAATCGTCACAATATGCATTTTTGGTGTGTGGGAAACTCACATTGCTTGCATGAAGTTTAACGTCAACGTCCTTGGTCGGTTAACGTGTGGTGTGGAATCATAGGCGACAAACTGATTGGTCCCTATGTTATTGACGGTGCTTTGGACGGGCACAAATATCGAACATTTTTGCACGAGGAATTACCGACGCTTGACGATGTAAACCATGCACTGCGACAGCACATGTGGTTCCAACATAACGGTGGTCCAGCACGTAATGCAATAGTAGCTCGGGAGGAATTAAAACGCATGTACAGTGTCTCTCAAAAGTTTTAGGACAACGACATTTTAAACTAGGCAACCCAATTTACGCAAGGCGTTGGTGGGTTTCGTGTACAGTTAGGCTCAATTTCAGGGTTGCCACATGCACAATAGATATTTATAAAATACGCGAAAGAAATAAAAACAAGTATTATCGTATGAAATTATTAAAAATATCACTATTATATCGCAAGTGACAAAATTCTTTCTCAAAGGAAAAAAAAAAGGTTTTCTAGTATTTCATTGCTGATGAGTCTACAGATAGGAAAAGAGGTGATAGAAAACGAAAGGTGACAAAGAAGAGGAGAAAGAGAAAGCGGAAGGAGAAGAGGAAAAGTATAGGAGAGTAGAAAGAAAGGATAGACGAGGAGAGGAGATGTCGTGAGGAGAATGGAAGAAGATTCTAGGAGAGATGAGGAAAATGGAGCAAAGAAGAGAAAAGAGAAGGAAAACGAGATGAGAGAAGAGGAGACGAGAAGATGGGAAGTGGAGAGTAGAGTAAAGGAGAGAAAAGAGAAGAAGGAAAAGACGATTGCAGTGGAGTCGGAAATCTAAGACAGGAAAGGAGATACGAGGAGTGGAGATGAGTGGGATAGAGATAAGATGCGAGTAAAGTAGGGAAGGCGATATGAGATAAAAGCAGAGCAGAAGGAGGGAAGAAGAAGGAGAAGGAGAAGAGAAGAACAGAAGGGACTGAAGAGAAGAGGTAGTTGCAGAAAATATCGTCTGAGCGTCAAGAATTGATGCATTGGTCAAATTATCGACATGAAACATTCAATAACATTTTGAAATGTATTAGAGAATGTATTAGATCGGTGCGAAATGCCTTTTGGCTTAGTTCAGAGCAAGATAAAATCTTCCATGTAAGATCTTTGATTTTACCTGCGATTATACCACTAAAAACATGAATGTAATTTTAATATTTATAAAAAATAATCCAATTTTTGTCCACTCTCGGTTCGTTGGAATGGAGATTTTGTAATTTAATATTTCCCCTCCCCCATCGTTGATTCCAAACTGAATCATTCCGTTTCACATGGCGTTGACAATGAACACAATGGGATAGGTCTAAAACTTACGAAAATGTTGTGCCACCGGAAGGGTTTGAAGCTACGACCATGAGATTGACAGTCCTGAACGGTAAACACTACCCTACAAGCTTTCGCTCCTGAAAGTAAGTAGAAGGAGCTGACCAATGTGAAATGTAGATGCAACTCTCCTCCTACATGTAATGTGCAAACAATAGGCCTACTTGTTTGTAACATAGAAATCGAAGGTAGTACGACTCGGCGAAAACATTTAATGGAGAATTGCACATGATGAAAACTTTTCATTCTATATTTGCGGAGGTTTCCTTACATTGGGAAAAGGGGTAAAATCAGTATGTCCTGAATTGCTACAAATATAAATAGTTATTTCATTAATATTTGTCAATGTCTTTGAAGCAGTACACAATTATCGTTAGAGTATCATAATTCAAGATCGTATACATGAAAATATCCCTTTGAACGTGTGTCAATTCATTTATTTGTTTATCTTTTTTTATAAATTCCATATGCAGAACAATGTAGCCACTATACACTGCTATTACAAATAATGTTACCATGCTCTTATTTAATAGAAGGGGATTTAGAAAAAAGAAAAAAAGAACACCTAGTATGGAGGATCGAACCTGGGACCGTTAGCAGTCCAACCGACTACTGTAACCACTATACCACGCCCTTATCTTCGTTTGAAGAAACAATTTTTAAGTATTCTGTCCCTCCAATATTGTAAATGTCGTAGGGTATACATGTAGTTGAACTTTTATTTTAATTTTGAATTGCTTTCTTGTAGTATAGCAGATATCTTCGAGATATAATTTTCTAAGTGATGATGAAAAACGAGAATATTGGTATTTGTGAAAATGCGAGTTATTTCTTCTAACTTATTATTGTGATTAGACATTATTAATGGAAAATATCTAGAGGCTTGAACATTTCAGGACAATATTCTTTTCCTGCGATACTGGAACAGACTAAATGCTTGTTTCCTGACGCAGTCTCGTGTTCAGAAATGTATTTGCTGTTGCGTAAGGTAACATGAAACAATTACACCGTTTGCGAACTACCAAATCTGTGCAACGTTATACGTAAACAGGCGGAAAATTTTATTCATAAAATCACTTCACATTTGACAGTATTAGTCAAGAGAGAATCGTGGGACACTGTGTTAAGGTGCTGGAGTAAATACTTCTTATGTTTCTTCCTCGAAGAACAACAATTTTTAAAGTAGAGCAACAGTCGTTCCGCTCTTTCTTATTTCTTTTAAATTCTTCCACATTCCTTTAATTGGGTTAAAAATAAATAAAAATATTGCTTGCATTTCTGACATTGACGTAGACCAGGCCCGTACGCAGGATTTCTTTGAGGGAGGGGCCAGACCGAAATTTATATATATTTTATTATATATTATATATATATGAGAGAGAGAGAGAGACACACAGATATTACAAAATAGTTCAAATAGTGCGAGCGCCATTGAAAAGTCATGATAATTCTATGTTTAGAAAAAAATATATTTATAAATTAAATGTTGCCTACTAGGAATTATTATTACAATAAAGAACATGTCTAATTGTGAGTTAAGGAAAAAAATAATAAAGAGACATTCTCAAATCACGATTGCAGTTCGAAAAAGTCGATACAGGGATTGAAAGTAACGCACTCTCCTTACTAAATCGGTGAATCGGACGTCTGCTAGCCTTGCATTATGAAACTAAAACCATCCAATATTGCAGCCTGAAGACTTTTGCGCAAGAAACAGAATAATTAATGTAACAAAAAATTGAAATGTTTACACATTTCTAAAATCGACTATGTTATTTACGTAGTTATTGATAGGTTCACATTTAAATATTTCAGGGTTCGAGGGGCATGGCCCTCATGCCGCCCCCCTCCTGGGTACTGGCTTGACGTAGACAGTTGGAGAGAAATTTGGAGAATCTTTCTATTAAATTTATCATTTACATCCACCTTATGCTCAGATAGGTTTATTGACAATCGTGAACTTTTCGTTTAATAGATAATATTTGGTTTTAAACGACGGGAGAACATATAATTTCCTTTCTTGATCTTTTGAGAGAATATATACTTCTACAATAGCAATCGCGTTCGGAAACGGTGAAAAAAAGTGACTTGGTTTTCAAAGGCAGAGAAGCTTGATAGCGCAGCTTGTTGGCGTTCAAAGTGACTCACTCACGCTATTCAAGGCCGCTTCTTATCGCAAAACAGTGTGCGTTGATGCACAGTGTCTGCACCCAGCAAGTTACAAGTGACCAGAGTCGAATTTTAAAGAAAATCTGAAGAATGATAGATTTCATCAGAGGCGGCTAGGTGGGCACTAGCTCAACATGCAATAGTTTAAGTGATAATTTCTGACAAACAAGAAACCTTATTGAATGAGTATTGGGATAACTATTAGGATAGTAATACGTGTATCCGCTCCTTTTTAACAATGTAAGCTCGAAGACAATCTGTATTCCATTTGCTTATATTGGCAACTTGGTCAACCGGAGGTTATTATAAGGAACTATATCATAGATGTTCATGCAACCGTTATAAAATTACAAATAAAATATATTCACAAGGTAAGATATACTAACAACGAAGAAATAAATTCAGAGTTAAATTTCAAATGCATGTGTATACAGTAATTCTAGAAGTAGAGAGCTAAATCAAAGTATTGAACTTATTTTTGCAGGATAACGTTTACAATATTGACACGACAGAATAATTGAGAACTGTTGCTCCAAGGGAAAAAAGGGCGTAGTGTATTGGTTAGAGTTCTTGAAAGCATTGATTGCGGTCCCAGGTTCGATCCTTCAGGTGTTCTTTTTTTTTCTTTTTTCTAAATCCCCTTCTATTAAATAAGAGCATGGTAACATTATTTGTAATAGCAGTGTATAGTGGCTACATTGTTCTGCATATGGAATTTATAGAAAAAGATAAACAAATAAATGAATTGACACACGTTCAAAGGGATATTTTCATGTATACGATCGTGAATTATGATACTCTAACAATAATTGTGTACTGCTTCAAAGACATTGACAAATATTAATGAAATAACTATTTATATTTGTAGCAATTCAGGACATACTAATTTTACCCCTTTTCCCAATGCAAGGAAACCTCCGCAAATATAGAATGAAAAGTTTTCATCATGTGCAATTCTCCATTAAATGTTTTCGCCGAGTCGTACTACCTTCGATTTCTTTGTTACAAACAAGTAGGCCTATTGTTTGCACATTACATGTAGGAGGAGAGTTGCATCTACATTTCACATTGGTCAGCTCCTTCTACTTACTTTCAGGAGCGAAAGCTTGTAGGGTAGTGTTTACCGTTCAGGACTGTCAATCTCATGGTCGTAGCTTCAAACCCTTCCGGTGGCACAACATTTTCGTAAGTTTTAGACCTATCCCATTGTGTTCATTGTCAACGCCATGTGAAACGGAATGATTCAGTTTGGAATTAACGATGGGGGAGGGGAAATATTAAATTACAAAATCTCCATTCCAACGAACCGAGAGTGGACAAAAATTGGATTATTTTTTATAAATATTAAAATTACATTCATGTTTTTAGTGGTATAATCGCAGGTAAAATCAAAGATCTTACATGGAAGATTTTATCTTGCTCTGAACTAAGCCAAAAGGCATTTCGCACCGATCTAATACATTCTCTAATACATTTCAAAATGTTATTGAATGTTTCATGTCGATAATTTGACCAATGCATCAATTCTTGACGCTCAGACGATATTTTCTGCAACTACCTCTTCTCTTCAGTCCCTTCTGTTCTTCTCTTCTCCTTCTCCTTCTTCTTCCCTCCTTCTGCTCTGCTTTTATCTCATATCGCCTTCCCTACTTTACTCGCATCTTATCTCTATCCCACTCATCTCCACTCCTCGTATCTCCTTTCCTGTCTTAGATTTCCGACTCCACTGCAATCGTCTTTTCCTTCTTCTCTTTTCTCTCCTTTACTCTACTCTCCACTTCCCATCTTCTCGTCTCCTCTTCTCTCATCTCGTTTTCCTTCTCTTTTCTCTTCTTTGCTCCATTTTCCTCATCTCTCCTAGAATCTTCTTCCATTCTCCTCACGACATCTCCTCTCCTCGTCTATCCTTTCTTTCTACTCTCCTATACTTTTCCTCTTCTCCTTCCGCTTTCTCTTTCTCCTCTTCTTTGTCACCTTTCGTTTTCTATCACCTCTTTTCCTATCTGTAGACTCATCAGCAATGAAATACTAGAAAACCTTTTTTTTTTTTCCTTTCAGAAAGAATTTTGTCACTTGCGATATAATAGTGATATTTTTAATAATTTCATACGATAATACTTGTTTTTATTTCTTTCGCGTATTTTATAAATATCTATTGTGCATGTGGCAACCCTGAAATTGAGCCTAACTGTACACGAAACCCACCAACGCCTTGCGTAAATTGGGTTGCCTAGTTTAAAATGTCGTTGTCCTAAAACTTTTGAGAGACACTGTACAGTGGTAGAAAAAAGTTCTTCCCCATAAGACTTTAATGGCAGTAAATAATGCCGGAAAGGTAGGCAACACACATTGCACCTTTAGGTGATCGGGTGATTCTGTCTGTCTCAAGAGCAACTCGTCTTTCATGCACAGACACTTCAGACACAGGAAATGTAGGAAAGTCACGTGACTTGTCAGGTGGAATGTTGTTCGTCATAAAATCGCCTTTTCTCAAGCCAGGTTGCAGAACCGACAAGAGTTATAGCCTATGTCCGAAAATGATACCCCTAAAACCGTTGAATTATGTGCCGCAGTAGCTCGGTCGTTAGGGAGTTTGATTACCATCCGAGAGATCTGAGTTCGATCCCCGACTGGGGAGAATTGGAATTTTGTCCATCTGTTCAAGTGGCTCCGGCGCCCACCCAGCGTCGTATAAAGTGGGTACCTGTAGGAAACTTAAGGGGGGGTAAAGGCGGCCAGGGGCGTGGTTCTGATCACATTATCCCCACCACCTTCGGCCGTAACAAGAAAGTGTGGGACCCTAACTCCGCACCCCCTACACGCCTTCATGGCTTGGTGCAATACACAAGGTAGCACTTTGCTTTTTCATTTACTATACGTCCCGATTTTGTCGGAACAGAACTTTCTAATTTCTACGTGGACTTTCTTCCAAGTTCCGTAGGGATGTGAATAGGCTCCAGTTTTTCTTGACACAATTCATCCATGTTATATTTCGTTATAAAAACCACGGCCGATATCCTGTGTGTGTGTGAGGGGGGGCGCAATAATTCAAACATGTGAGGTGATACTTTTCTCACTACTCCATTCTCCGATTCTTCGTATCAGGAACACGGGCCTCGTCTGCTAATCCTAGTTTTGTAGAGCAGACGCCTGTTTGCCACCCTTTGGTTCAGTGACCTTCGCTCGTAGTTAGCAAGAGTGAATGACTCACCAGATACCTGTTGCCTGTGAGCTTATACAAGAATAGATATTTCGTTAGCGTCTGTAAGTATTGTTTCATCTTCAGTTATATCAGTTAACTTTCGAATTGTTTCCTAATGGTTACGTTATTTATATATTAGTTCTCGAGAGTGAGATTTCTATCTATTTGCACGGGGGGGGGGGGGTATACAGCCTGCATGTATTATTTTTTCCTGAAACAAGAAGAAATTCCAAGACAAAAAAAGAGTCGTAGAAGAGTAGTTAACAAAAAAGAAAGAAGAAAACGAAAATGTAAATGTTTAAATAAATTATTGTATAGATCGAGTGAATAATATTTTCTCACGGGGCCTCCTCGATGGCGTAATGATAACGTCGTCACCTTATATTCAAGGGATCCCGGGTTCGATACACGGTGGATGCACGTAGTAGTTCGTATGCCATTTTAAACTGAAGGTCCAGTCCAGATTAGCTTATCTGTGCAGAAAAACTAAAAAAGAAATTGTCGCAGTGTAAGAAAATTTCATGTTCAACCACATACAAAAGGGAATAATTTATTCCATGTTGGAGTTCACATTTATAGCATCTAACCAACACAATTATGGATCACAACGTATTATCTCAGATCCATTTTAATTATACGTGCATGATAAAATAACAGAAGTTGAGGAAAGAGAAAGCCAAGCGAAACACAGATGCCTTCTCCAGAATTTCAAATCTCGTTACGTAAGGTTCTGGGTTGAAGTCCCGGGCAGACATGACTTTCTTGTTCTTGCCCTTTTATCTGCTTTATTTCATCATAAATCGTCGTTATGGTTTAACTACAGGGGAAGAATAATGACAATTGCCAATACAAAGTCAATAACGAACAGAACAACAACTCAATTAGGGAGATGTCAAGAAAGAAACAAGACTTTACAGTGTCTGCGTCTCTCGGTTTCTCGAATTGAAAATTGCTCTCCCGTCCTCGGTCTCGGCTAGTTAAATATAGATTGATTGATTGATTTGGTGTTTTAAGTCCACTTTATGCACTGTAAGACTAATCGGGACTGGACCTACTGTTTAAAGTGGGATCCGAACCACTATGTGCCTCCACCGGGTATCAAACCCGGGACCCCTTGATTACAAGGCGACGACGCTACAGCTGCGCCATCGGGAGGCCCTAGTTAAATATAGAAATCGAAAAAGTATGTGAAGATACATATATTTCATATATCCCGGTTTTATAGGAGATTTCGTGAGAGATGAAATAAGTACTCTTCGATCATGTTTATTTTTATTAGTTTTGTTACGTAACATCACTTTTCTTCCTAGTCGCGGACGAGTGACCATTCCATGAAATTAATGACGAAATACTCAAACACCTGTGACAAGGACGGTACTCAAATCCGGGAACTTTGGTGACGAGATCGAAGGTTGACCACTTAATGAGCTTGCGCACCGAGTCTGCTTAATGTTGCTTGTGTCAGGTAATTCGAAATAACTGTCAATATCCCACATTCATTATCATTTGTTTCATAATTTATCTTATTGGTGTTATTAACCTGAAGTCAAAGAAATAGTTGAAAGGCAATAATGCAAGATTGAATGTCTCTGATGTTACTTCGTGCCGAATAATATGACGTGATATTATGATTGGGCACACAAAATATGGTATAATGTCCACTCCTAACCAACTTCCGTGGCGGAGTGGTTAGCACAGCGCGCTACGACAGCATGGGTCCCTGGTTCGAATCTCGGCTTCGCCATGGGTGTTCTTGGTGAGTATCCGTTAATCAATGTCATCCTATCATCAATCATTACTCATATTCATCGTCGCTATTTGCAAAAAGTGAAAGAATAGCGACACTAAATAACAAAAATCCAATCAAATGGAACATCTTCACCGATTTAATTCTATACCGTACCAAATTCCCAGTTTATTACTGCATCTTGCTTCATTTTACAGCATCTCAATTGTTTTCCGATTCGAAAAAAATTGGAATGTTGAGCAGTTGATTGTGCATTGTTTCGTTGTTTGGATTCTTTAATTAACGTCGCATTAATAGTTTTAGGCCAATCGTGACAGAGGGAATCGAGAGCACAAAGGAAGGAGAAAAGACAAGTCAGAGACCACGGCTCTCTTTAAAGGTAGCATTATTTAAACACGACTGAAGTGACTGCAGAATATTATGGATAAAATGTGTTTCGCTTTTCCCTTTTATTTCTGTTTCAGTTATTTTACTTCGCTTTTCTTCTACCACTCGTATTAATCGTGTTGCTGAGGAAGAATTATAAACTCGTGAAATGGACGATGGAACAAAAAAAAATCTATGCCTCTCCCACGGTTCGAAACTGTGACCACAAAATATTGTCTTATTCTTAAAATTTACGCCAAATATGGTTTCACTCGTGTCTTTCTCAAGGCGTTCCATTGCCTCTCCGATGGCGTAGTGGTAACGTCTTCGACATGTAATCAAAGGCTTCCGAATTCAATACCAGATAGAGGAACATTTGGTTCGGATCCCACTTTAATCGGTAGGTCCAGTGCATAAACTGGACTTAAACAATTACCGTGTGGCAGATCTTGTTAAGAAAAGAGTTGCTGAAATGTTCTTCTTGAGGCCACGTAGCACAGCTGTTGTTTGTTGTTGCTGGGGCATGAGTCATGTGACTCATGCTATCAATGCTCAATCCTTCCCGAGAACTCAGATCCACCAGACAAACTTAAGCGAATAATTTGTTATTTGGGTTGCATAAACAACAGGCTTTAAGACGTTACGAAATTCTAGGTCCCGTGGCCCAGGTAATTCTTTCTCCGACTGTACAATGGTCGTTGGATCGGTAGAGGCGGTCCGGTGCATAGGCCTGCCAGATCGCAAGACCTTACGTCGCCGGATTTCTTTTTGTGGGGATATCTGAAAGAACGTGTTTATCAAGATACAGCGCCTTGAATAATGTAGTGTGGAAAACGGCACAGTTCTGCGCGCTCTGGCTGATTCCACTCGAAAATGATCCGCTAGAGGCGCTGGTGTTGAACCCGGAGCTTGGTATTCGTCTGCTTATAATGGAAGTAAATGGAGTTCTCGCTGCAACGTCTGATTCTTTTACATGAAGCATTTCTATGAATGTGATAATTGCTATGATATTTGGTACCACGTCCTGTTATCTTCATACTTTCGTTAATAATACGGGAGAAAAAATACGCGTGGAATGCTCTTGGCAACTAAATTTTTGTGTATGAATTAGGTTCATTATTATTATCATCATTTCTTTTAAAGATATACACACTGAAGCATTTGTATTTTGGATATTTACTGTCTCTTTTCTTCCGCTTTAAACTAATCGCGGCGAAGATGATGTTGATAATTCCATGAAACGACAAGGGGAACCCCACAAAACTTTCTTAGTGCCATCGACATGAGTGTAAGGAAACTTTCAAACCAATGGGACAAGCGACACGGGATGTTCACACTGTCACACTAGTGACACACACTTGCAGACTGTAAAATAGCATTCATTGCACATGAGGGTCCAAACAGCAAACGACACGTTCATATGGCGTATTCGCGTGCTACTTGTTACTTCGGTCGGAAAGCTCCTTAAAGGAAGGGTGCTCAGATCGAAGCGACGCGCTACAGGGGGAGTTCCCAACTAAGTGACAAGCGACATGGTGCCTTCAGTCTATTGGCAAGCGTTCGCTGCTAATTGTGCGAACAACAGATAGGCGACACGAAAAACCGCACATTACAACAACAGATCTAGGCGACACGATAAGTCACACGTGTCGCCTTGTCGCTTGTGCGTCGCTCAAACTGGGCCATTTCCTCAATAGCTTGCAACATGTTGCCGTGGTTTGTTGTTCGCGGATGCGCGATGCAATGAGTGTCTTGCTTTAGAGAGATTGTGCACCAAAGCGACAAGGGGCACGCGACACTTGTCGCTTGAGGATTTCACCAACCGAACGCTGGCTTGTGCTTCCCGTCATGCCGCTACGATGTGAAATGTTGCTCTTGATTGGCTCGTTTCCAAGCAACATGTGTCGCTTCGGTGTGAAAGTTGCCTTGGACCGAAGGACCCGTGTCGCTTTGGTGTGAAAGTTGCCTTGGACCGAAGGACCCGTGTCGCTTTGGTGTGAAATCTTCGTATCGTTTGTCGCGTGTCGCCTTGGGGTAAAATCTCCTTGAGGAAACGATGCAGTCAGAGCTTGTGTCCGTCCCTACGGTTCGAAAGGCTGCATTGATTACAGACTGCTCACTTCCAAGCGACACTTGTGGTTTGTCGCCTCGGTATAAAATATCTCTCAGGATACTATTTATATTCTAATAACATAGAAAAATAAAACTCTAGTACACAATCCAACACCTGACGTCCGGAATCATTTTGCGATGTTTCTTCTTGTGTTACGCATGCTATTTATTTATTAATTTTATTTTACTTTTCTTTCCAAATTAATGTCATGTCTTGACTGCAAATCACTCCACAAATATAACGGTTTCCATCAATTCACGTACAGCCTTTCAAGACAAACAAATCTACATAATATATTCCAAAAACTAACAAAGCCGCATTACTTTCATAAGAAAATTAGCACAGATTCTAATTGCACTGCCATCTATGTTCCTCATCTGTCTGGGGAACCAGTTTCTTTCTTGAGTCGTTTTCCACACTATGTTATTCAAGGCGCTGTGATCAAGATGTGCCAACAACCCGCGCAAACATGATCGAACGAATAAGAAATACTTGAGCACACATTGTTGCAGATACGCTTCTGCATTGTGTTCAGTCATTTGAATAACGGATCAACAAATGCATTGAAGTTTCAGGACACCATTGTGAGCATTGCATGGAATAATTGCATCTAGCACCTCGATGGTGAGAGGCGAGGAGACTTACCTAAAACAATCACCCTGATGGTGAGAACAGGCCCGTAGCTAGAACTGATCTCCAGGGGGCTTAAAGATTATAAGGGGAGCTTTGTAAACCAAGTCCATTTTCAAAAGTTTAACAGTGTTAAATGAAGGTAAATTTTGTGCGCGGGTCATTAAATTACATAAAATTTAGAAATATACAAAAACACATTTTTCTATAGGCCTATCTTTTAAATCATCGCTTGAAGAGTTAATTGACTGCTACTGAAATCATCCCTTACTATACACTCCATACTACTTTTGATGATACAGATATTTATATCACACATGAATAAATGCACAATATTCAATCATAGTGCCTACAGTACATTCTACCCCCGGCCGAAAAAATGAAACTCCCCTTTGTTCCCAGAATTTGGGATCTGTTTACCTTTGACACAGATGCGGAGGGAATTTGCATGACGACATCAAAGTCACAGATTTTTGTCTAAAGGGAGGTTGCAACAGGGGCAGTGAAGGTGCAGATAAAGAATGTAATAGGTGCTTTCTGTGAATTTATCCTTCACCAAAGTTGTGAGCAAAATTATATGTGCTGTCTACATTTTCACTCTTCACTGCAAACAAATTATACAAAATAGTGTTACTTAATGTCAAGGGGGGTGACGGCAGTTCCAGGAAGGGGTTCAGCCTCCCTGGCCCCTTCCTGGCTATGGGCCTGGGTGAGAGGCGAGGGGGACTCTCCCAAAACAAGCACCCCGATGGTGAGAGGTGAACGGACGGCGCCATCTATCTATCACGAATGGAATAAAATGTGTCGGACAAAACCTACGTATTTTCGGACGTCGAATTCGAATCTGCAATAAAAAATTGGGGTTCCCTTTTAACATTTCAAGGTTGCCCCCTGCCCCACCCCCTGGGGGTGGTGACTTGCCCCCACAATACTATTATACTTTCATATGGAACATGTTGCCGTTCGATGCATATTTCTCACGATATTTCGATTTGTCAAGTTACATGGGACACCCTGTATATCTCAGTTTCCTAGCAATTGTCAATTAGTTTAGAACTGGATACATAGTAAAAAAAAAAAAAGTACCATGCATACAAAAATTAAAATATTTCCAAACTCGGCACCAACTGATAAAGCCTATCTGGAAGGCTGTTGCCTTAGAACTGACACATCTCTGCACTTCAATTACTGAAGATGAGTGTGACGTTAGCTCTTAAAAGCTCTGAAGCCTATCCAGCTTCCCCTGGCTGATATCCCGAGAATACCTCATCATTATTTGCCAACAGGATAGCTTCAAGAATAATTTCACCAAGTACATAATCACTATGATTTCAGAGGTCTCACTCTCTCTTACTTTTGGCCATGGACAAGCAGGACACTACATTGTGACTCGTTTGAGGGTTTGGTTTGAAAATTAAGGGTGCATTAGGAGAAGTACAGGGAAGACAAAATGGCACTTGGTAGAATATACGAAATGGTTACCCATCTGAATTCCTCTGCCCACTAATTTGCTCATCCTAGCAAATTCAAGAAATAAACATTTACACTAATTTAACATCCTAGTAACACAAACTATCACAAATACGAATGGGTCGAATCAAGAGATGGCATTTTCAATGCAAGTGGTGTTCCGAAATGTTCCCCAGGGGATGTCGAAAATTTGTAATTGAAGCTGGAATCTAGTGATTTCTTAGTTTTAAGCAAATTTTACTTTTTTTAAAAACGTTGCTGTTCTGACATGGACTGGTCCATTTAATATCCACCACCCATAAGTGTGATTGTGCATTGGAAGAGATAAATAGCATACAAGGGGAACAAATGAATTGCAACACACAAACAAGAGGTGAAAAGGTAAATGCAGGGATGAGCATAATTAGATGAAGGTTTTGCAACAGCAGAAATAAAATATACACCTTTAACTAATCATATTATGTAAATGGAATAAATTCTACACTTCTTGGAGATTAATTCAAGAAACAGAAACAAATACACTTGTTGGAAATTAATTTAAAAAAAACACAAACTGATACTAACCCAAAATAATGTCTTTCAAGAGGTCACCTTGACATGCTACACAGTATTGGAGTCTTACCGAGCAGGCAGTTAAGAGTATTGGAAAAGAGCAGGAGATTTTAAGTGAACTTTATGCACAGATAGACTACAGAGGCTGATGCGCTTCCATATAGACAAGTTGCAAGAGCAAGGTACGGAGCAGATGCAGTGCAAACACATGAAAGTTTCACCACTGAGGCAGTAGTATGTATATGTTGTGTCTGCTAGCAAAGTAGTCGTGTTGGTCGAAGTGTAATGGCACCAAAACGCTACATTGTAGCACTTTCCAATGCACACTTCAGTTGTTCCAGAATAGTTAAACAGTGCCACAAACATGGATTTGCTGTTGGACGCTCCACTGTGAATGCCATAGTGTGACGATATGCAGCACAACCGCCCCCGGACTGTGTTTCACCAACGAAACCACATCCAAAATGGACCTCAGTGAAACTGACACCACCGGTGTTGCGCAGCATTAAGACATTGATGGCATTGGAGAATCCACCGGCCAGCCGGTTGGGTGTGTCCCAACCAACCATCCACCATTCCATTTACCAAAAGTAACGTCTCAAGGTGGTCCACAAGGCGAATGTTCATGCACTGAAAGCCAGCCATGTTGTGGAACGGAAAACCACTTTGTCAGTGCACCGAAAGTTATGCACGCAGTTTCATGGTTGTGGCTGGATTTGTTACAGGGGAAAATCGAAGCTACGTCGCGTTGCCAACAATGTGAAAATCAATGCTGCGTAATATCAGAAACATGTTTTGACATATTTACAACAATGAAATCCCCACAATGTATGGTGCAAATATCAACCTTGTGGAGCTGCATCAGGACAAGCGTCGAGTCACACAGCCAAATCATCGCTGGCATTCTACATACGGATGGAAGCTAGTACCGGGATTCGTGCTATTCCCTTCTCAGACATCCCCGTGAAGAGTCCCGATGCCAGCCTCATGGACTACTGTGCATTTGGGCTTCTGAAACACTGCCTTTCTTCTCATAACGTGCGCACGATTTCCGGCTTCTGGAAAGCAGCCCAACAAGAGTGAAATAATATAGCCCTTGTACAACTGCAACGAGGTCTTCTCCAGTGGAAACTGCGTTGTCGGGCAATCATCAAGAGTGCTGGTCATCACATTGAACACAACTGGTGGTGGGAAGACAGTCTGTCATAGGTGCGTGAACACTTCAAAGTCGTCTATATGGAAGCCCCTGTAATCGAGACTGAACCTATAGTTTAAAGTGGGATCTGAAACACTATACCCTGACCCAGCTAACTGTGGAGTAGGGCCATGCATAGTGGCAGAGGAGGAGGAGGGAAGTCGAGTGATTAAGTATAGCATAGCCAACCCTATGGTCCTGACTATACATGTATGGAAATTTCATGGCATGTACGGATGTACGGTCCAGACCTTAGTCCATACGCTAAATGTACAGCTTATCAAAATTTACACTTTGTTTTATCCCTAATATTTTCCTAAGAAATTCTTAAACCAAGTGTACGGACCTGGAGACAAAATTACGGTCAGTTTGCCATGTGCGTACATTGTCGCTTTCAAAAGTTTGCAACACTTACAGAGCAAAGCAGGGAAATCGGTAACTCCAGCCGTCCATTACGCAATCCCGTTTCTCTCACTGTTCATTGGTGGAGCAATCTCGCATCACTACTTGAGCAGAGACTTGTTCTCATTCGTCTGGTCTACAGTTAGCTGGTACAGGGTATATGTGCTTCCACATATCGAACCTGGAACACCGTGATTACAAGGCGACGACGCAACCGCTAGCCATCTGAGGTGTCCTAGTATTGGGAATGATGTCTTGAAATGTGTGATGTTAACTTCAGAAAGAGACCAAAATTGTGTAGCATCACAATGTCATCATCATCATCCTTCACAGTTTCCTGCCTCTGGCTGGGTCGGCATAGAAGTCAAGCCTCTCCATTTTCTTCTGGTCTTCCACCACTCCTCTCTTTCCACGGTTCCAATCTTGTCCTCTTCTAACATTCTCCACTATCTGCTCTATCCACCAACATCTTGGTCTCCCCCTTGGCCTTATTCCCACTCCTTGTGCATTGTAAGCTCTTACTGGCAGTCTTTCTGCATCCATCCTCTTCATGTGTCCGAACCATCTCATCTGTGCCTGATCCATCCGGTCCTGAAGCTTCACCACACCCACTGTCTGTTGGATCTCCTCATCCCTTATTCTATCCCTTCCTCACAATGTGACCACTTGAAAGACATTATTTTTGGTTAGTATTAGTTTGTGTGTACAGATTAATTCAAGAAATGGAAACAATTAATCTCCAAGAAGTGTAGAATTTATTCCATTTACATAATATGCTCTAGTGAAATGTGTGTTTTAATTCTGCTATTTTAAAACAGTCAGTTAATTATGCTTATCCCTATAGATACATGGAAGCAAGAGTAGAAAAGTTAGAATATAGAACAGCATATGCATAAGAATATATGTATGTGTGTGTTTATACCTACACTCCCTAATGTATTGTATAAATACCCATCTGCTGTTGCTGCCCATCTGCACTTTTTGATGCTGTCCTTGGCAAGAGTTTCTAAATGCTGGGGCATGGAATAATTGCATGAAAATAATTATAACACTACTTTCAACAACATCCTTCCAACTGAAATAAAAGTATACTAGGTAGAAGACATTAGTATGGCTGCTGTGGCTCAGTCGGTAATGCTAAAGGTCCCAGGTTCGATCCCCGGCCGGTTCAAATCCGGGAACTTTTCTAACGTTGAAAGCAGCCCCGGCGCCCACCCAGCGTCTAATAACATGGGTACCTGGGGAAACCTGGGGGGGGGAAGGTGGTCAGGGGCGTGGTTCTGATCACATCACCCCAACTAACAACCGGATCAAGAAAGTGTGGGGCGTTACCCCCACACCCCCTATACGCCTTCATGGCATGGTGCTAAACACAGGGGAACACTTTACTTTTTTTTACATCCCCCCTCCACCTTTAAACAATGAAAACAAATGTCTACACAAATATGGACAGTGTAAATTTTTTCCTCTGCCTATTCTACCAGACCAAACACAGATTGTAAATGTTTTTTGTATATATGTGGTCACAATTAAAGCACCCTTTTCCTAAGCAATAATTTCACTATTGCTTGGAGTATTTTGTATCCTTCCATGGGAAGCAATTTCAGGATGGCCACATTAGGACAAGGATAAAATTCAAGTATAATTCCCGGTTTTCAAGGCGAACAAAAATTCAAGAATACAAACATATGTTTCTTCTATTTCAACCTTACGTATTACTGCCTTTCACCACACACACACAAATATATTAACAATATATAGGATCTGTGTAATTCCAATCCTATCCAAAAACTCTAATTCAATTAAATGGTATAAATGTATCTAATTTAAGGTGCATAGTTCACATTTGCCATTTCACATATTCAGGCTGGAAATACATCTACAAGCACGTCACAAATGTTACGGGATATACTAATCTACGAAAAATTGTTAATTGTATAATGATTTCAAACTCTCATTTACCTAATAACTTCAGGATATCTTATCTTGCAATAATCTTCTGTCTCTAGATAGATTGTTCTGCAAGGGACACTAACAAAGTAAACGGGTTGAGAGAATTCAGTTTTATTTTCCACAGAGCTTTCTTTTTGTTTCTCGTTACAATAAAAACTAAACTGTGAAAAACTTGCCTCAGGGCACTTATAAATATGTATAAATGAGACTTGGATTTGAAAAGTTGAAATTTTTCACATCTACGGAGAAAAACTCCTGCAGAATGCACACATAATTCCCACAGCCAATAATCCATGCATACTTCCCAGAATTCAAGGAATTTAGCTGTAGAAACCCTGAATTTAGCTGTAGAAATGGCATGAAATCTGGCATACTTGCAGTGTTTTTTTTTTTTAAAATGTGTACAGTGTGTTTCAAACAGAATGATCCAATATTAAAACCTTACATCTGTGCAGTCATGCACCGCCAGCGAATGAAACCAGCACTACTTGAACTGCTGTGGTATAGAGTTTTAAATAACTGCTGCTAGATACCACTAGTAGTGCCCAAATAGACGCTAACCATAGTCGTTCACAAGATGGCGTCTATGGAACCTAAGGCATTTTGTGTTCTCCAATTCAGCAAGACATTACATCCTGCGACTTCTTCTTGAGGGAATACATAAAACATGTTTTTGTTTCACCATTACCCATGGACTTGGATGAGCTTAAGGACATAATCATGGCTGGAGTAAATTCTGTAGAAGAAAACACCCTCAGACGCAGTGGTGTGTTTGGAACAAATTCAGCTATCGTCTTCATGTTATCCACGCAGCAGGTGGAGGGCACAGACCATTTATAATGTGGTGAGTGAAACTCAAGGACTTACTTAATACTTTGTAATTTATTGGGTACCTGTAACACATTTTCATTATTAAATATAATTATTTGAAATTGGGTCATTATTTTTGAAACACACTATATTATGAAATGTATTTTAAAAATTCAATTATTGCAACAATGAGCGGTGACCCATTTCAAAGACACCCTACTCATTTCCACATAGTACACCCTGGACTGCATTCTGCAGACTAGCGAGGTTCTGGCGACTGGACTCATGGCCAGTATAATCCTCTGTGGGACTTGGTTGTGTGCTATCCTTGTGTGTTTGAGATTGTCTTTCATCCATTTTGGCTTCCCCGATGGTTCAGTGGTAGCATCGTCGACTTGTAATCAAGGGGCCCCAAGTTTGATACCCGGTGGAGGCATATAGTGGTTTGGATCCCACTTTAAACTGTAGGTCCAGTCCCAATTAGCCTTACTGAGTATAAAGTGGACTTAAAACACCAAATCAAACCACCAACCTTTCATTTATTTAATCTTATCACCTTTCAACATCTTTGCGAAAAGTGGCAGAAAAGCAAAGTAAAATAAACCACTTCAATCAATCAATCAATTAATTATTGCAAAAATGGCACTGTAACTGAAATAAATGAAAGAACAAACATGATGCAACACCACTGACCTGACTAACTTGTACCAGATCTTCAGATGCAAGATTGCAAGTAGTACACCCAACATTCTCTGCTACCAAGGTGGCAATATTTTATTTGCAATGTAACTTGGATTTTGTCTTTGTAAGGGTGCAGACTGAACATGTCCATTTCCTTTTGGCGAAATACTATGGTATTATCTTAGGTACTGGATGAAAGAGAAAATATTGGAGCAAAGACTAAGTTTTGTCTTTTGTATTTCTTAAATTTTCACAAGTACATAAGAATTTGATTTTACCTTGCAAATACTAAATTCATTATACTTGTGCAGAATATAAAATTAAATTATTGAAATTTCATACAAAATACACATTTAATTTTTTATAGTGAAACCACATTGTTTGATCCATATGTATAAAAAGAATTACAATACCATTGGGCACAAATTATTAGATATTATGTAATGTGCAATAATTTCAGTAAAGTTTTTAAAATTTAAATGCAACATTTATTTTCTTAACAAGAAATTAAAGAAAAATACAAGTAAAATCAAAGAATTTAAGAAACAGCTTTGAAGTGTGCACAGGAATGTACAATATATTTGGTGCATTATCTGTACTCTCTCAAAGAAATGGCAACCAAATTTTAAGAAAAATATTACTTCTATCCATTATATGCTACCATAGTATCAAATATATGTAAGTTAATATATTCACATTTCTATCCCATCGGAATGGCATAACATCTCAAATTAAGCAGTAACAACATACTTATCATTCTTCAATCCCAAGATTTTGAAATTAGATTGAACACTTTCGTATATTATTACAACAAAAAATTAGAGGTACTACACAAAATGTTAATGTATATATTGCATAACATAATTGTGTATCAACTAATTATGATTATACTTGTAGTTCAAGTAAATTAAAGAGAAATGAAAATCTATGGTGAACATATTTTCTTCACTTTTAAGCCACGTTTTTTTTTTCAGTTCCTCTAGAAGTAGCGGTTTTGAAGATGTGTCATATTTTATATGAATCAGCTGTTTATCTTATCCTGCACAACAGTAATACAGCTTGATTAATTATGTGTAATTAACAGTGTGCACAGCACACCAGTAATATTCTCATACACAATTAACTTATTACAGCAAAAAGATATAAAGCACCTGCAGCTTGATGCTACACAAAATCACTAGAATTAATTCAATGTTGACATTAGCAAGCAATCAATATTTGTGTACTTAATGGAGCCCAATTATTATCTGAAGTCCCACCACATAACGATAAACAAACAAACACTTCAAAAAACAATGGTCAACTTGTGAAAGACAAGTTGTTATTTTGTCTATTGCTGATCCTATTCTTAAGCAACCTAGGGTTAATAATATTGATTTAATTACTATCTCCAGGCATGAGGAATTTTCTTTAAAAAATCTTAAATATCATCACAGATTTTTTTCAATCAGCTTTCTTACCATCCAAACCAACCAAACATAAAGAACTTAATAATAAAAAAGGCACTCATGCTTACCCTTATATGATATAAACATAAGGAGAGAAATGCTAATGGCTTTACTTCTAGCACAGAATGAAAATGTATATTTAATAATGTTCATATACACTACTTGAATTTCCTTGAATTCAGCAACCACACATTTACTTCCAAACAGATAACAAGGAACACATTCATACAAAAATTTTACCAATATCCATTTTCATTGAAATTTTAAAGTAAAAATTGCATCACTGTAGTCTTTTTTTAAAAAAAATCACTGAAAATAATGCTCTTTCTGAATTTCTCTAATTATTTAAACAGTGGAACCTTCTTAAATATGCCTAGAAATGTGTTTTTGCCAACTTGGCAACTAAAAACATTAACTTCTGCACCACCCTGAATGACTGTCAAAGAACAAAATCTGATGCAAAACTGTTTCTGTTCTATCAACCGCATTCTTAGGTAACAACAGTTATAAAACATGTGGTGTAGAAACTTAAAATGAAATTAAAAATGCATAGCGTAATATATCATCTCCCACAGTGTTAGATATTTATGGTATGTGAAAAACAGTCAAAGGAAACAAAATAAGGAATACAAAAAAAAAAAAACAGATGGCAAAATCAAAAAGAAAAATTGCAATCATATCAAGGGTATTCTCACACAAATTTTCTTTCATGTCACTAACCTTGCAAGAATTAGCACAGCTTTACAAAGTAAGTTTCTGAGCAAACGTAATAATTCAATGCAGGAATCGTCCCATGTGATTAAATCCAAAATCATCTATTCAAAGCCATTCTGGACTCCACATTTAACCTAGTTGTAAATAATTCTACCTGAGAAGCTGTTGAGAGGAAATATGAAAATCAATAAATATAAAATGTAACAAAAATAACAACAGTCTCTCTTCATTGCTTCATCAGTAAGCAGGACTCCTGTTAAAGTTCACTCAACATCACTGCATGATCCATAACCAACTAGGAGTTAACCCTATATATATATATATATATCATGGAACCATGATCCCAGAATGATATAGTTTCATTTCTTCCTTTCTAATTTCCTTTGAACATTTTTCATGTGCAATATGCAGTTCTACTTGCTACTGACAATCATGGGTTGAGCCATATTCTTTACCATATCAATTGAACCACAATTATATAACCAAATTTATATCCACTTATAGTCCAGATCAACCTCAAAAAGCAAGTACTGTGCAAAAAAGTCATTTTTGTGATTTCTGCAAAGCTCTTCTGCGAATGTTCTCCATGGTTCTTGTAATGAACCACACAGCCAGATTTGGTGAAATCCCTTCTAGAAGCCTGACTGTCCCAACCTGAAAAGAAAGAATGAAAAAGATAACGTTAGTACAGATGTGTCACTGAAAAAAAAAACTGTTTTTAAGCTTTTACATAAACATAAAATCCTGCATCATGAAGGAGTATGAAATTTCTGCTGGACACAAGAAGTAGTTGCAGTTATAAGTGATGACAGAAGACATGACTCAGCACATGCATTGTTGGCAATATGCAAAATTCAACAACAGCTGCAATCACTGGCAGAAAAAATCATCATTATTTCTGATGGTGCCCCTAGTCACTTCAAAAATTGTTGCCAACTGTTTGAATTGACTAAGTCACTTGTGCAATGAGTGGGTATACAGTGCTACTGCTGGTCATGGGAAGGGGCCTTGCAATGGTGTAGGAGACCTGCTGAAGCACCACACTACAAAACATAATCTTTCCAGCCCAAGTACAGCTGCAATTCAGAATGCCCAGGATTTTACAAGAGTGGCGAAGTCATACACATCAACAGACCTCATCCTGTTGCCCAAAGAGGAAGTTGAAGAATTCCGCCAGCAGAAAATGGAAGAATGGTCCAACCAAATTACCTCTGTGAAAGGAATTCAGAAGACACATGTCTGGACTCACAGTGATGGGCGAACCTCTACTGCACCAACTTTAAAGAGCAAGAAAGAAGACATTTCATTTGTCCAACCAAGATCTCAGAAACGGCAGGAGAATATTCAGATTCACAACCTACAAAGAGGGATGTTTGTGGCCTGTGTGTATGACTGCGACTGGTGGATTGCAGAGGTTATAGATATCAGTTCTGAGTTAAATGAAATCGTTGTGAACTTTATGCTATGCAAGACAGCAAAACCACCACCAGTGCTCACTTCCAATTCGCAAGGTTTTAAAGATTGTGGGTGCCCCAGTTCCCATTGGTTCAACAGGAAGGCATCACTCAATATCAAAGGAAGATACTGATGCAGTTGAACAATTTTTTAGTTCATTGAATTGCTAATTCCAGTTCTAAGCAGAGTGCACACAAGTGGTATGCTCTGGAACCTGTAATATGTTTTGGAACTTGCACATATATTTTGGAGCTTTAATATGTTTTGAAAGCTGTCTGTTACTTATCTTTATGAAGAATTAAAATGCCATGTCAAATAAGACTAGATTTTGATTTCATGAGACCTATATGTGAGAATGTGGTAATGGCAACTGGTTTAATGTATGGCAAAATTTTCAATTGTTTACAAAACCTGTTAAACTCAAAAGTGGAAGTTCTCCTTTTCAGGGAATGTAAAACAACAATTTTTGGGAATGGCATTTTTGAAAAGAAAAAAAAAATTCAGAAGGCTACAGCAAGAGAACTTGGAGACATATTTCCAAACGGAGGTTATCATTTTAATCAGAAAATTATTCTCTTAAAAAAAGGGGGGGCAACAAAATATCTTGAACCGTTCCAGAGATAGAGCATTTTAATATTTTGCTGAATATTGCACTTAAGAAATGACACCCGAGGCACCATCTTTGGCACCCTGTATCTCGGGCCAGGAATTTTTTTTGGACGAAACAAAAAAATACGGGTTTCTTACTTTGTCCTGAATTTTAACATACATTTAATTCAATAACATCCGAGACTATGAAGGTAAGATTTTTTTCTTTGCCTGCCTGAATTGATATGGACTATGCCTTACAGATATTAACACTGAGGACTGACATGGAAATATCACATTTTTTCACATGAACTGAGGTTTTTTCCTGTTTAAAAAAAAAAATCATACAAAAACAGATATAAAGGGTGTCCAAAAAGTCATGCAACTGAAACTTTGAACATACATAACTTTTGTACAAAAAATGATAGACATGAAACTTACACTGGGTATTAACTTTGTCTACGTGGATATTTTTTAAACATTAAACAAACAAAAAAAAACATGATTTACATGAACTTTCAGTATGTGGAAAAAATTAGTAAGTAAAAAAATGTATGGAGTAAAACAAACAGGAATAAAATACAGCTGTCGAGTCACTAGCAAAAATTTTCAACGTGTATCGATGGTTTCTGTGGGTATTTATCGAATTGATAAAAGAATAATTTTTTGTGCACCTTATGCATTACAGATGATTTATGGGGTTAATTATGACATTCATAAAAATATATTCTTTTAAAATTATCAAAGTGTACTGGCAACATTGGTCATGTCAGAGGGCAGTACCATCTGTGCCTGGCATATGGCTGTTATTCAATCAATACCCAGATGAAAAAAGATTTGAAATTTATGGAACAAAAAACTAACCAACCTATCTTTTTGTATAATAAATTTAAACTCTATCCATGTTTGTTTTTACTTTCAACAAAAACTTTTTACACCTTGGTAAATTTTTCTCCACACCAAACGTTCATGTAGAGCATGATTTTTTTTTTGTTTAATGTTTGAAAAATAACCACATAGACAAAGTTAATACTCAGCATAAGTTTCATGTCTCTATCGCTGTTTGCACAAAAGTTACATCCATTCAAAGTCTCAGTTATGTGACTTTTTTGAAAAAATAATAATATGTTACATTTTACATATATTTTCTCATTTATGAAATATTTTTCTGTAACAATTGTTGTAAAGAAAAACATATAATTTTTTTTTTGGTATGTAATATAGAAATAATCAATGAAAATAATTTAAATCCTAAATATCCCATTTTCTCTTCAGAACTGAAATCACTAATTTCAAAATCCAAAGTGGAATTATTGTGAAAAATTTCCACAATGTGATCTGCATATAAATTACAACAGGTTTCTCAAGAACATAAAGGAAATGTACTTTAATATGAATACATGTAAAACACAGCAGCAATGAAAACACTATGCACATGTCATCTAGAAGTTGGAATTTGATTGATTGATTTAGTTTATTTTACTTAAAGTTTTGCGCCTCTTGGCTAATTTTCAAAGATGGGGATGAGTGATGAAATGATGAAATTGATGAATGTGAACAAGAGACAAAGTGCAAATATAACCAGTTGTTCACTTACAATATGAATGTATAACCAAGAGTGGACTATGCCCATTGCCCACCTTCTTGGACATTAGTTGTATGATGGGCTATGCCAGTCGCCCATCCAGAATGAGTTAAAATTTGGACTTTTTTTAAGAATTCGATATCAATCTGATGAATCATATATTTCAGAATTCCCTACCTACCAGTCCTCGAGGTGAAGGGGGATGGTATCACCCCAGCTAGCAAAATTTTTGCAAAGCATTTCCTAAGCTTTAAGTTTAGGCACACACAGGAGGTGTATGTACCATGTAGAAATTTCAGAAAAAAATGCAGGCTCGACAGGACTTGAACCTGGACCTCTGGCATACCAGGCCATTGCTCTATCAACTGAGCTACCAAGATGAAGCCAGGCTGGCTTGGTAATTCAGTTGGTAGAGCAATGGTACAATATGCCAGAGATTTCTACATTTCCAAACTGTTTCATTATCACCATGTTAAACCATGGCATAGAAGCATCCCCCTCAGCTAACCCCAAGGCTCAACCATCCCCCCCCCCCCCGATAAAAGTTTCCACTTCAGGCACTGCTACCTACTAACATGAGAAACTGATCATCAGTCATCTGTGCTATGAAGTGATAAAATGCAGCTAGAAGCTTTAAAAATGTTGGAAGTCATCAAGAAAAGAAAAATAAATTTGCTGGAACACTGGCTAAGAAGGAACTGCTTGCTACAAGATGCAGGGGAAGGAATGGTTAATAGGGGGAAGAGTTTGGGTAAGATGTCAGCTGAATCTTGCTTCTACACTGATATGGAGTGTAAAGCACAGGAGCAGAAAGTCTGGAGGTTGTAGTGAAAAACTTGCCCATTTGCAGCAAACAATAAATGAAGGAATACTTTGCCAAATATATTGAAATAAACTTATATGCTTCAAGCATATGGATTTTCTTAAAGGTAAAGAAATATACATTTATGAAATAATCTGATCCCTTAGTAGTCACTTATTTTGTATAATTTAGAAATTTTTGTATGCAGGGAATAGTCAAATAAAAAACCTTAAAGTGCACTAAAAATTCCAAAAGTGCTCGATTGTCCTGTAACTTGGCAACAGTGATGCTCATGGTTTGAAGAGTGGCTGGCAGGTTGCAGCATGTGGCCAGAATATGACATGCTGGCACAAAAGTAGTGTAAAGATGGTGGCTCCACTTGCAACTGCAACTGCATCAAAATTCATCAAAGAATAAAAATTGAAGTGTGATGATGCATGTCTGTTACTGAATCAAGTGTAGGAATGGACTAGAAAGTTTGTAAATAGTTACTTCTGTGACAGACTCTCCTCAACCAGGTCAGATGCATTGAGTAGCGATACCAGAGATCATTGTAGTGTAACAGTGGAGGAAATAGATGCCTGTATGGATATGAGTCATGGATCAGCAGGTCATTGTCCACGATGTACTGCAGTTCCATAAAGTTTATGCACGAGGTTCCACAACAGACAACTGCAGAATTGAAATACTGACATGTTGATGCCTGCAAGGAGCTTGTGCAGTATTTTGCAGGTGCAGATGATGGCTTACTAGGAAGAATTGTAACTGGAGTCCACTGGGTCCACTACCACTAACCAGAAACCAAGAAAGCCAGCAAAAAATGGTGCAATAGCCAGTCACCAAAACCAAAAAATGGTGCAATAGCCAGTCACCAAAACCAAAAAATTTTGCACACAACCATCAGCAGGGAAGGTTATGCTGACACTCTTTGGGAATGAAAAAAAATGCCTATGCATGGGCATCCCCAGACATTATTCCAGGAGGAGCGGGTCAGGCCAATGATAAAACTTGAATAGTAGAAATAATAAGAATAAAAAATAGTTTCAAATATAATTGTTATACAATAAAATATATTATAACTAATAAAAATAAACCAATTTTTATTCCAAATTATTATTATTTATATTATTATTACATAAACCTTCCTACTCAAACCAACAGATGAGTGAATATCCAGCACAACTTTTATTTCATTTAGATTTTTCCACTTCATACAGTTAGTTTATTGAAATTCACAGTCATTGTATTTTGTTATTAACTTTGGCATACATCATTCAAAAAAGTCTGTAAAAGTTAGGAGGAAATTTTGGTTTATGTTCTGTGACCTCTTACCTAAGACTATTTTTTTGGAATTTTGAAAACTGCGAAACCATCTATTTTTTTATAAAATTGTAGAATATGGAAATACAACCTGGTTCCTGTAACTTTCATTCAATTTCTTCGGTCTAATGCAGTTTTTACTTTGGTTATTCTGTTTGAATACTAACTCTATTTCTGTTATTAACAATAAATGTTAACAATAAAAACAACAAGTTTTCTGTTCTATTGTAACTTGAAATGAACTATGCCAATTTTCAGGAGGGGTCGATGGACCACCACCCCAGTATGAAAACGCTGGGAGATGGAGTACATACCAGCCATGAGTGCAACCATACCCCATGGCTTGAATAAGGTCACTCAGTAGCTTTCCCAAAACAAATCCCAGTCACAACCAAACTCTGTATCCACTCATCATTCCCATTCCTTCCACCCCACCCCCCTTACCCACTCACATTTCGACAAGTGGGGTGAGGGAACCACTTTTTTTCGTGCCGATTCTATCATTGATCTCGGCCTGGCAACCTTGCAGACCAGTCTTTTACTTTTGCTGAAGATGAGGTACATAGTTGCAAAAAATTGAAGATTTCCAGTTTTCACATTTTTTATACAGAGACCTTTAACATTACAAAACAGTATAACTTTAGTTACATTCAATTTCAAATGAAACTTATTGTTTGTATGGGACTGGCAAGTGGCCATTTGCGAGAATGACCAGTACTTCAAGTTGACGTGTCGTGCATGCAATGCATAAATTCCAAGATGGCGAAGTGGACAGTTCAGCAGAAAGTGTTCTGCGTTCTTTCACTGGCAGAAAACAAATATGTGAAGCTTGTTCAATGTGCTTTCCGGCGTGAATTCAATCATCAACATCATGACAATGTTCCTTCCTATGTGAATATTGTTAAGTGGGATAAACAACTAAGAGAAACTGGAAGTATAGTGTTGGTGCGGGAAGATGCGAAGCAGAAGGTATCACAGGAAAACATTGAAGTGATTCGCACTGGATTCACAAGAAGTCCAAGAAAATCAATAAGACGTGCAAGTTTAGAGCTCAACATTCTTCGGTATACTATCCATGATGTTGTGCACAAAAGGTTACATCTACGGGCGTACAAGATCCAGTTACATCAATGAATGTATCCTGATGATAAACTTAAAAGACAGAAGTTTTCGGGTAAAATGTTAACCAAAATTGACAACAATGCTTTTCTGGACAAGGTGTGCTTTTCTGATCAAGCTGCATTCCACACATGTGACAAAGTTAACAAGCATAATTGCCATATTTGGGAAGTGACAATCATCATGAGTTTCGTGAAATTATGAGAGACTCGCCAAAAGAATGTGTGGTGTGGGTTAATGAAAGAGAAGATAATAGGCCCGTTCTTCTTTGCTGAAGAAACAGTGAGAGGAACAAATTATTTAGACATGCTTCAGCATTACGCTGTGCCTCAAATGCCTCCAGAAACCAGTTTTCAACAAGATGGAGGCCCGGCACATTTTGCTATCATTGTACGAGAAATTCTAGATGAGCATTTTCCTAGACGATGGATAGGAAGAGAATCTAAACCACTTGCTTGGCCTCCACACTCGCCAAATCTTTCCCCCCTAAACTTTTTCTTTTGGGGGTTCATCAAGGACCAAGAACTTGGAAGATCTGCGTAACAAAATTTGTCAGGCGATTAACAATGTGACCCCTCAAATGCCTGGATGGAATTGGAAGATCAGTTCGACATCTGCCGTGACACAGGGGAGGCTCATATCGAGGTTCTGCGAGTTGTGTGAAGTGGAAAAAAAAATGGGAGAAAAAAATGCATGAGTTTTTCTACCAAATTGTAAAGTTTTGTAATAAAATTGTGTTTCTCTGCAAAATTATGCTCTTTTGTAATGTTAAAGGTCTAAGCCAGACACCCTGTATTAGCCCTTCTGGCCCTCCATAATTTCATCCATTATGTGTGTGTATAAAATGTGAAGGAACTATGAAACACTCACCAGACACCGGAAAACTTCAAATTTTCACAGCAGCAGGCTGCATTGTCAGGAATATGCAAAAGACTGTGCATAACGTGTGAGTGGCAGTAGGTGTGGTGTGAAGGTAATGTGAGACAGATGAAGACTGAAGTTGGGACTAAGAAATTACTGAGTGGCCCTATTGAGGACAGCGGGTTTTGGTTGCACTCAAGGCTGATATACTGTATGCACCCTATCCCAGCTTCTTTGTACTAGGGTATTGGTGGTATTATTACTGTTTATGTGGACAGTGGCAATGAAATTGAAGTTATGAGTAGTAGAGCAGCGGTTGTTGATCCTGATGTTAAGAAATGTGGATGCCCTTCCCCAGGTAAAAGCTACTACAGGGTGTAGATTTGGTAACAGGTTTTTCTTGGATGGAGGGTAAAGTTGCCTATAGCAGTGTGAATCTGGAGAACAAGAGATAATGAGAATTGGACAGATTTTGCACCTTGGGTGATTGCTTTTGTGAGCGGAAGGGTGTTGATTGTAGGGGTGCTGGAGTATTGTGGACAAGGATGTGTGGGAGGTGGGACACTTGGAAACTACCGCTCTGGACATCTCAGGAGGAACGTCTCTGGTGTCTGGATCACTATGGACAACGTGATCATTTTGACAAGTACAGAGGGTTGGTGTCAGGTTTCTTGGTGGGATATTTGTTTAGTGGCTATGGTAGAGGGCTAACCATGGTTGTCCAAGGCTTGATGTAGTTCTGTTGGGAAGCGGGGGATATTGAGGCCAGATAGAATGGGATTACTTTCTTGGTATGGTACGAATGAGAGCTGGAAAAGTGTAGGCACTGCACATTAAACCTGCCAACCACTACATAGTTTCTGCATAATAATAGCCTACCTACCGACTGCCAGCCTCACTTGTGCTAGCCTCAGCAGAGGTGTGTGATCAGATCATCAAACCAGTTAAGGGGTGACGTGTGGTAAGCACGACGAACCCTTAGTCGTCGTAGTCATTAAAGGTTGCCATGACCAGGTTACAGTACTCATACCCAGCTCCCCAATTTCTTCATGATTGTGGGTAGCCACCAGTCGCATACACTGGCTAAAATCTTGGGAGGAAAGTTGTTACACTTCTCCACCAGGATACTCAAACCAGTGCATATCCCATAGCCCAAACCCAAAGCCAATTACCTTAGACCACATGACCACAATGTGGGACAACATGGTTACTATATATGTGTTAAGATTTAAAATTCTCTTCATTTAATTAGTAAGACAAATTGATTGGTACCTAAAATTGTACCCCAGCCATGCATATTTACTATGGTTCATGATAATTTATATTGTAATTTTCTATGTCAGCACCGTTCTTTTGCATGTGCATTCAAAAAGTGAGGATTCAAACCCAGGTTCTAGAAAATAAAACATTATTTTAGTGAAAATGGAGTTTGCCCCCAGCCATGCAATTATCCGAGGGGACCCAAAAAAACACCACCGAAAACACAAAATGAAGAAAGTCACCATAGGTCTAGACAGGTTGACTGTCTTTAGAAGCAAGTGACAAAAAAATTATCTGCAAGCTCAGCATGCAGAAACAGATGTTGCTTTGCCAACAGAGAAAAACCATGAGATACTGGCATGTCTCGGTCTCTCTAATCCTTGACGTCCAACAAAGGATGTGCCAGAAGCATTCACATAAGCATGTTTGCAATGCATCATGCTTGCACTGAACAAGTGGTCAGGAAGTTGTAAAATTTCTATTTCAGCAAGAGAAATAAAGCTAGAACTACAATGAACTTAAAATGCATTAAAAAACTGAGCATTTAAAAGTTGGTCCCAGCTGGAATTTTCTATTGGTTCCAATTGAAATTTCAATTTGATTGAATCAGATTGTATCGGATGCCTAATACAGCTATCAGAATGTATTGGTTTCAATTGGAATGAATTGGATTCTATCGGATGCCTAATACAGCTATCAAAATGTATTGGTTTCAATTGGAATCTCAACTGAAACCAATTGGAAAATCAAGACAATTTCCAATTGGTGAATTGTATCCTATTGTAAGTTTGTATATATTGTAGAATTAATATGTTATAAATTCATTTATTGACTCAAAGCATAGGTAGCTTAATTCTTGACACCACATTTCCTGTGATTTAGAAGTTCTTTTGAAAAACAGCACACTTCAACTGAATTTCTTCTGAATTCTAATGCATACTACTGAAGTCAGATTTATCTTAATAAATATCTAAGTAAAACTGTTTCTTAAGAACCAACTAAACCTTAAAGTAGCTAGTAGTTGGAATAAATGTTCACATTAGTTCTTGTTTTTTTTTGCAATATGGTATTTCCATGGTTACTCTTATGCATATGTAATGCAATTGGAAAAATGAGCAATCTTTTGATCAACTAAGTCGATCTCGACAGTGTTTTGTTTGTTTATCACCTTTTCAAGTGTTGTGGGTCAGATTCTTTGTTTAACTTAATTTTTTGCTGTTTTCCCATGTATAAAGGAAGAACAACATGTCAATTTATGACTGAAACAGCATGTTTTTCGATTTTCTATAAGCAGTGGCGGCTCGTGGTAAACCAAAGTGGAGGGGCGATAGGTCAGAAATTTGCTCTACTAGTAATGTGAGTTTAAATGATGAATTTCGTACATAACAGCCAACGTTATAAGAAATTGATATATTCGTGTTTACCGAATATCATGTTTGCACGTTTGAACCTATTATAATAAATTAAATAATTATTTAACAGTAATGCAAAGATTACGAAAGATCGAAGAAGAAATAGAATTCTAACAGATTAAGTCGTAGCATTTTTTAACTCAATAGAGGGGAAAATTCAGAAGAAGGGAAATTAGTTTTTACACAGCTTGATAAGCACAATGACGAATATTTACTTGCATTGAACGTGAAAATTACTAGTAAAAAAGTGACACAGAAAACATTTCCTGACCAACATGATTAATTGATATGTGAAATAGGGCACCAAAATACGTAAATATCTCACGGGAAAGGTGATATCTGCGTTACCAGAATCTCAACCAATATACTAAATAAAAACTTCAAACTTTCCAGAAATCTTCTTCAGACATGCTTGTAACTGAAATCCATCCTTTTGTCCTTCAAGCTGGCAAACTTGTTGATGACACGGTTGTTAAAATCTGGAATATCCTGGGTGAACTTTCGCTCAATAGAAAGCATGGCCAGAGCTGTTAATCTGTCCTCAACCATCGTGTTTCGCAAAAATGTTTTTACACGCTTCATAGTGGAGAAACATCTTTCGGCTTCTGATGTGGTCATGGGAATTGTTACGAGCACTTTCAGAAGCTTCATGCATTCGCCAAATGTATCTTGGAGATTATTCTCGTTCATAAACGAGAAAAGGGCCAAGGCTCCCGAGATGTTACTAAATTCATTCTTTCGATATATTATGCTCAATTCTGTCTTCAGTCTTTTCTCATCCAAGAAAGGATAAGCACCGCATGCTGATTGCAGATACATATCAGGAAACGACACACGGTAGCTTGAGAACTTTTCTGGCAAGAATAAGTTTGCTGCAATAAGGTGACCTCTGAAGGAAAATCTATCGATCGCTTGGCTTACAATTACATCACAAACCTCCTTTGCCTCGGCGCTTCGATTGCGATTGGTAGTCCTCCTGCGCTTTATCGAAAACATAGCATCATCACTCTCAGATTCCTCACCACTTTCCTCTAGAACTTTCGATACATGTTTCACAAAAGAGGTAATGTGCCTCTCGACAGAAGTTGGGTCTATTTCTCTTTTCTGTAGCTGATCGTATAATATGTCAACATTTGGCATTATCTTGTGGAAAAGAGACAGCCAATAGTTAAACTCCCCGTCCTGCAACATTTTTTCCAGGCCTGCTGCTTGCTCCAGAGTAGAATCCAGTTTAATATGGTCTGCTGCTTGAATCGCTTCCATGCATTCGATCAGATCTTCCCTATGCTCGTAAACAGTGTTCACCAACCTTGCATGAAAATTCCACCTTGTCGTTGCAGGTCTTGGTAACCGCTTGCCTACCACTTCGTCCAAAACCGCGATTCTCTGGGACGAATTTGAGAAAAATGTTGCTATCCCTCGTAAACTAGCAAAAAATATTCGCACGTAGCGATTAACTGATGCAGCATTGGCCATAACTAAATTTAGCTGGTGGGCATAGCAGTGAACGTAAGCTGCATTACTGTAACGTTGCCAAATAATAGCCTGCACATCATTTGCGGACCCGCTCATTACCGATGCACCATCGAATGTCTGAGCAATTAGTTCGTGAGGTTCATTTGCAACATGCTGTTCTACCTCTTCAAGGATGCACTGAGCTAGAGAGCATGCATCGTGGAGAGCTGGATTTAAGTATTTCCAAAATCTCTCCACTGGTTTTCCATTTACAATATAACGGAAAATTGTTACAATTTGAAATGCGGACGAAACATCGGTCGTTTCGTCAGCTATTACCGCCAAAAAATCAGCCTTCTCGATTTCTTTTGAAATTTCCTCGTGGCATACCTGTAGCATGCAGTCAAGCAATTCGTTCTGAACTGTTTTCGAAGTTCCCTTAAAAACAGTTGCTTTCTCTAGGTGGCCTTTCATACTTTCGTCCAGTTCGCCACTGAAGTTCACAAGCCCGCGAAATATTCCTGGGTTCGAGGAGGAAACGGTTTCGTCATGACCCCTGAGAGCTAGCTCGAATGCACCATAAAAACGAACGCAATTAATTATTATATTTAATACATATCTGTTCTTCGAAACTTTCTCGTTATGTTCATGAAGAGACTGACGGTATGCACTGTCCAACCGTGCTTGAATGTTCACTTTCCCCAGAAGAACAAAGTTGAGAACATTGTCCATGTGCGCATGCGAAGCTTCGTGCTTCTTGATTTTTTCACTCAAGTGATGTAGATCCTTCACCCCCACCTTGGACCATGCAATATCTCCACCAAACAGCACACACGGAAAACAAATGAAAGCATTCTTCTTGTCACAACCGCACAACCAATCGCACTTTTCGTAAGTTTCAACGCGAAATTTCCGAGTGAACTCACGACCTCCTTTCTTGGACACTTGTTCTAGATTCAAATTCGGCCTAGGTTTTTTATGCATATTTTTTCATCCAGACTTCTGGTAGAAAAACTTCGCACTAACAAGTTCTCCACACTGTTCATCGCAACAAACACACAATTAGCTACAGCACACAACTACCGAAAAAGCTTTACTTCTCCATGGAAAACGAAAAAACAACAAGTGTCAATGCTATCGTCTTCCCATCCGGTCGTTTTATTGCCTCGGGGTTGCCAGACAATTTTGCCAACTTCTCAGAAATTTGTAGTTCAGAGATTCCTGTCGCAGTGAGTTTATATGACGCGTTTCTAATTTATTTAACAGCCGGCTTGAAAAGAAATTTTGACAACTTTGTCACATTATGAGGATTTTTTTTGGAACGTGCTAATCAAAATATGTAATTAAATCTAAATGATGTACTCTACATCATTGCAATGCAAATGTACTTTCCACTAAACTCAGAAAACATACAACGTATATTTGCGATAATTTTGCAAGTAACAAGAATCTGTAGCCGACTTCCGTGGCTAACATATCGCATTACAAAGCCACGGATCCTGTGTTCGAATCCTGGCCTGGACATGGGTGTTTTTTGTGAGTGCCCCTCCATCAATTTCATTATATCATCACTCATCCTCATCGTCGTGATTACCGAAAAGTAGCAGAAAACGACTTTAAATAACAAAAATCAAGCAAGAGTCTGTACTTTTTCAGTTACCGATATTATCTTTCCTCATTGGAAATTGTATTATTTATTGCTCTACTCTTATGTCATAAGTGAATAAGATTATCGAATGCAGAATGATTTTTATCAACGGTTGATAATTTTCTTTCTTGTGTTAACTTCATTGCTTCTGGCAACTCTTCATTGTTTGCCGTTCTCCGGAGAGAGGGTCAGTTTCGCCTAGGGGGTGGGTTTCGGACGACAAACGCTCCGTCCTCCCAGCCACAGATCCCGCGCGCTTTATTCCCCCAGTTCCCTCACATGTTACCCCTCGCGGCCGCGCCTGAGAATGCTCTACGTCTCGTAAAGTGGGAGGACGCCGCCCCGCCAGATTTCTCTCGAAGTTCCGTATTCTCCCGCACGGTGGCGTTCAAACTTCGCAGTTGTCGCGGAAGAATGATTACAGAACCGACTAACCAACGATCTATATGCAACGGAATATTTGCAATTCAGACAATGTAAAAGCTAATATATTAATGTTAATGTAATGTTTGTTCACTTGTGGTTACACACGGCAGTGCGGCATCCGTATCGTCCTTATGAGCGGCCGCCCCTGTCTATAAGTGTGTTAAACACAATGAAGCTACCGAGTTAAAAACATGTTCATATATTTGAAAAAAAATTGTATGGAAAAGTTTTTCTAAGTTACAAATTTCACATGCTTTACCAGAAATTTATTTTAGTTGTTTTATATGATTTCTCAATTGCATTTACAGTTGTATAGATAAGAATTTTTCATAAGCAATATATTGAAAACAAAATACTTTCCAATAGAAACCAATTCATTACAATTGACCAATCGTTTCAGACAGTATGCCTAAAAAACTCATATTGGCTATCAGAACCAATTGAAAAAAATTCCAGCTGGGGAGGGGCTCCCGCATACCCTATTATGTCATGTGACTACATCAACGATAAAATTAGTCACGACACACCTTAAGGCTCATGAATCAATAGAAACTAAGAATGGGACAGATAAATCAGTACTCGATCAATATCGGCCAATATAGACACATTGGTCTATCAGTTAATTAGTAACATTACCGATTCTGCCATTTTGTTATAATTTTTATGGATCAACTCCATGGCCTATGTTTTTAAAAAGTAAATGTCTAAATATACAACTTCTTTTGCACTCCAATCACCTGGAAACAAACATTTATTAAGGAGGTCAATGATCTCTTCAGGTTTTTCAATGACCATTTGGAATTTTATATCGGTTTGGTAGAATATTGATAAAATTTATATCGATACTGGCCAAAACTCCAAATATAAATGTTAATGTTGGGATATAAATTGAGCCACAGTATGGTTCCAAAGTGGCATAAATGGAATTGTCTTGATCTGGAGTTGAATAAGACAGGTGATGGGTGTAGTCTGTAGTTCACTATAAAATTCTATTGTAAATGAATGACAGGCTATAATTGCACTGAGTCTCTTGTTGCACATGTGTTGTAACCAGTTCTTTCAAATTCCAACTGCTACATGCTCAGTTTTCTTCATTCCAGAATTTTACTTGTACTCATGTCGAATTATGTTGTGCTTATGTTTATACTTTTGAGAATATCATTAAATAATTCATATGCACATTGTGGAAATCTTTTATGAGGATTCTGCTTTGGATTTTGCAGTTAGTGACAATTTCAATTTTAACAGGAAGGTTTTAGGTTAATTTCATTAATTAATTCTATATTATCTATTCAAAATATATTTTCAGTAACTTTTATACAATGTTATAATCTGTCTTTTTACTTTCAAAAAATTGTTACAGAAATATTCGAAAAGGTGAGAAAATTTATGTAAAATGTAACATATATATCTGTGGAAAGAGGACATGTAGATTTCAGAAAAAAATATTATGTTAAACAATAATATTAATAATAAATAATTAATATTATGTTAAATAATAATACACTTAACATATTTTCTATGGTTTTCTGAAAAAGAGCAAAAAAACTCCTATCTCCTGGGAAAAATTTAAGCATTCTCAGCCCAATCTGGAAAGATTTAAGTATATCTTACACTACACTTGGTGTATTGCTATAATCAAATAACCGCATATATTCCCTGCTCTACTTTTGAAGCATCACAAAAGTGTGATATAAATGAAAAGAAGGACAAATATTTAAAATGTATAAAACATAGCAGAAAAATCTGAAAATGTAATACCAAATTAATATATTCAGGTAAAATTTCAATATATTTTCTTTGTCTTCTAGCTATACTAGTTGGGAGGGGCAATGAAAATATTTAACTTCTTACAAAAGTGTGGTATTTCTCTGAAAAACAAAACCAACTTGAGCTCTCTATTATTTTTTGTACATCATTGCACATTTGAAAAGCACATGCCTGAAAACTTACCATCAACTAAAGGGATTAATAAGAGTATTTTGGCCAACTAGAGATGCTGACCACACATGAACTAAAACACAAACTGGACACAATTATTAACAATAAAAATATAATAAATGATATAATGTTTGAAAAAAATTAGAATGGTTTGGATGTGCAAATCATATGAAAGTAGGCAGTTTGGTTTAAAAAATATGTACATGGATATTTGGGTGATGATGTAAGGTGATGTAAGAAAAAATTGAAATTAATGGAAAAAAAATCACTCAATCAAATGTATCCATGATAGAAAGAAATGAAAATAAAAGTGTTAGCCTTCTCAACAATATAAAGTTATAGAACTTCATGAAGAAAATTTAATTTTCCTGATCAAAAATTAAACCTTCATAGTCTCAATAACACAAAATGTTCATAATTATGCAACATAACATCTATTTGCAAAGGTACACTAGAATGAAAACTTGAAGCATTAACATTTAACACTAGTAACTCTGGACTTATAAACATGTAAAGCAAGACCCATGCATTAATGGGAACCATGGTTCCCTCGTAAAAATTTCAAGTCAGAGGATACTAGAATCAAGGTTTTATTGTAGTAATAAATTACTTATTGTTAAAAATATACTTAAGAGAGCTTACCAATAAGTTATGTGGATAATAGCCAGTAGTTTGATCTTGGATTCCAACTGTTTGTAAAGCACTTTTGACATATTTTGCAGGAGTTGGTGCCATCCACGTTGATCGACGTATTTTACTCATCTTTGTGGCCACATAACCAGGCATTACACATTGGACAGTTATACCTCTCTTGCCATATTCATGTTTGAGATCTTCAGAGAATTTTTCTACATATGCCTGAAATTAATATACAACATTCACAATATGGTAACACAAGCAAGCATAGACAACACATGAAGAAACTAGCATTTGATCTTGGTCACACTATCATATAGTAGTGTGGAGAGAGAATAGGATACCATGCAGAATCTGACATGCATGTCAAAGATATAAGTATCTTCTTTGCATATACAGAATACCTCAACCTTCTACAATACACTATAATTTCGTTTTTGACGGAAATACAAAGTGTGAAATAACACAATATATAATGTTCATTTCTCATGTTCTTGAAAGGTGTGAGGTGTATTTCCTACCATGCTTTGTCACGAAATGATGTGAAACGAACTGCAAAATTCAAAATAAACTCTAAATTTTGTGTATATTTACCAATGCGACACTTTCTGAAGTCTAAATTATCCTGTGAGTTATGCAAATCATGGAAAATTGATTAATTCTGTTGTAAACATTTGAGAAGTAAAATTTGACTCCTTTACACAGGAATAAAATTAACAGTAGCGTAGCGTCCTAATACGCCCATACGCCCGGTGTTCCCTGATTTCAAATTTTAAAAATGCGTAAATGCTGTAAATATAAAGTAAAACGTGACTAATTATATACATGTTTGAGCAAAATGGCATTATAAAAGCTATTTTTCGCGATCCCTCTACAACGCTCCACTAACAGCTCTCCTTGTAGCATTTCTCTAATGTCTTTGCTTGCGGACGCCGGCTAGGTTTGGCGTACAGGACCATACCTGCCTGTAGGCAGAGAGAAGGAGGGAAAGCTTGTGGCTTGGATCTCTACAGCACGGGCGAAATGCTCTCGCCATACACAGGCGTACGGAGACCTGATTGGTTCTAGGGGCCATGTGACCTTTCCTGCCTTCCGATTCAAGGCTCTGTACTTCCGATGCAGACGACAGAAGTAGAATTCCTACACGTTTTTTAGCGCTTGTGCCTCTGCTCATGCTGTGTGATGCTACAATAAGCAATATTGACTGACATATCTTTCTTTAATGACCATTGCATCGTGTAATTTATCGCAAGAACAGTGAAGTGCATTAAAAACTAAAAAGAACAAAAAAGTTTTTCTCAAACAAGTTGATAAAGTCCTCGTGGTAAAAGTTCAGCCTGTGGCTGCTCTACCACCTAACCCACAAAACTATTTATTTTAAAAAATATTTTTTCGTTAGTATCTAACTCCTAATATTGTGCCAGCGGAAATGTTTAGTATTCCTTTCAAATCTCTTAACATTGTATGATCTCTTGACAAAATTATTTTAAAATGTTTATCAGCATTCTCAAGATACAATAAACAGTGGTCTGAAACTCTGAATTACTACTAATAGGCACTGTTACGTCAGTAGAGTGTACGATTGTTGGATCATCCACCCCCTTCGTGTCAGTGTGTTTTGCACAGTGCGAGAGGTTTCTGGTTCGAATCCCGAGCCTACGCATGTTTGTTCTTTTGAGTGTCTCTACATCAACTTCATCACTCATATTCATATTTGCGATTAGCCAAAAGTGATAGAAAGCAAAGTAAAATAAACCAAATCATTCAATAGTTGTATCATCCACAATAATGAAGTCTACTGTTGTTCTAAAGGCGCTTGTGATTGAGGTAAATTTTTTAATTACTTGCGTCATGCCAAAAGGTTTCCTTGATTATAAAATATTGTTTTGCTACACATGTGTTACGTGTGGAGCAAAATACTCAGAATGGTGTGCGATGTTTCTGACTTGAGCAATCTAATTAAAAATGGTATAGAACAACAGTGCTCCAAGCATTTATTGCACACTGAGGCATCTTATTTTCTACATAAACCAAGCATGGATCATGTTTTATCGGAACCCCGCTGACTCAATGTAATAAACACAATGAGATTGTGATTTTAAATAGACAATACATATGTCGGCTAATTCCATAAGTAAACTCTTAAGCAAAAAAAAAAAAAAAAGGCATACCCTTCCTTCTAACTTGGCGTTCCCTTCCGAAATGCTCATGTTACGCCACTGAAAATTAACACTCTGATAACCACATAAATGTGCTAATATTAAAAGGAAAATGTTTATTTTGTGTAATAAGTGTAGTTTTTAAAATCAAATTTAGGTTTATTCAACATTTCAACACTGAAATGCCATTTTATATACCACTTTCGATCCCGAAATGTGCCCAGCTTTGTACTGATATAATGAAGTTGGAATAGGATGTGACTTGAGCACAATGCATCAGCATCATTCAATTCACTGCAATGATGGTGACATATCATGCCCACATTTAACCTTCTTTTTTTGTTAACTAAAACATTTCAACCTTTTAATACAATGTAATTTTATCAGAGACATTTTCTACTACTTTCAGAAGAAGACCAATGTTTATTGGTACAAATACTGAGTGACTACCAATTATTTTACCGATCTGATATATCTATAAATGTTATAATTTAGTGTAAAATTCTGCCATTTTGTTATAATTTTTATGGATCTCCATGCCCTACTTTTTAAAAAAGTAAATATCTAAATATTCAACTACTTTTGCACTGCAGTCACCTTTAAAGATGCATTTATTAAGGAGATCAATGAACCATTTGGTAGAATATCTGTTATTGGTAATGGTAAATTTTATACCGAAACTTTATTGGTATCAGCCAAAATTTCATATTCTTACAATAAAGTAACAACCCCAGATTCACATAAATCAAGTATCTAACCTAACACTGTTGAGAATTTAATAGCTGCAAATATTTAAAAAAAAAAATAAAGTTGTGTCAGTCATGTAGCTCTTCAATGTTTCATAATTACTAAGGGAGCTCTCAGATGGAAGCGACAAGCAACATGTGGCATTTGGAAATTAACCTTCAGAAATGAATGCAACCTTTAATACTGAACTGACACAACAAGCCACCCACACCACTTGTCCTTTGAGTGTAAATCAGACTGGACCGATTTCTCAACAATGTGCAACGTGTCAGCTCTGTTGGTTGCACACACCCAGTGAATGGTTTTCTACAGATTGGAGGCTAAGTGACTATTACAGTGTGTGCAGTTGTGGTCATGTTGCATGTCACTTTGGTGCAAAACCCCAGTGTCGCTTGTCACAGTGGTCTGAAAGCCACTAAAATCTTCAAAGACTGTGACGGTCTCGTGGATCCTCACAATATAATTATAAATTTCATGTTACATAACTAATTTTCTGTTAAAAGTTAAAAAAAAAGTATAATAATTACTTTGTACAATGTTAATTATGTTTATGCACTAAATGCTGTATAAACTATGTAGAATTTGGTATTTTGATGTTGCTATAGAAGCAAAAATCAACAGCCATACAATAGAGATATCTTATGTGTTATGTGATGATAAAAGAAACTGAATAGTGTCAAAGTGCATTGTTTCAAGGTAATTATGAACCATTGAACTTATCGAAAAATGTATAAATGTTAGATAGAAGTGATCCTTACAAGACCTTACCTTAGAAGCACTGTAAACAGCTAGAAGTGGACTTGGAATAAGAGCTGCCGTGGATGACACATTAATTATGACACCTCTTTTCCGGTCCACCATCTGAGGTAGCACAATTTGAGTCATGTTTGTCAAAGCCGTAACATTGATCCTTATGATGTCTTGATAGACCTTATCTTTTCCGGCTAAGTCTAAGAAATAATCTGGATAAGGGTAACTAATTCCAACATTATTGACCAAAACTCCTATTTCCAATGATGCCAGCTCCTTTTCTATCCTGGTGAATATTTCGGGGCCCTCACTGAAGTCTATGTCAATCACTTTTGTTCTTACTTTGTATGTGCTCTCTACAATAAAAGAGATCAAGTAGATAAAACACATTGTCAGTGTTCACATATGTAAAAAAACAAATCAAGAAAACACTTTTATAAATTAGTACACAGCAAAGTGGATTGATTTAAATCCAGATGATTTTTTAAAAAAAAAGCACATTTAAATCACTTTAAAGAAATAACTTACAGAATAATGTATATAAGGATTTTGTAGATATCAGAATCACTTTTGGTGAAAGTACATCAATCTCATAATTATTTAATGGAGTTTGTTAGGCTTCAAGAAAGGAAAAGAGAGTTTGATTGATGAATTGAGTTGCTGTTTTAAGACCACTTCATGCACAGTAAGGCTAATCGGGAATGAAGCTACAGTTTAAAGTGGGATCCGAACCACTGTGTGCTTCCACTGGGTATCGAACCCGGGACCCCTTGATTACAAGGCAATGACACTACAACTGCACATTTTTTTCCTACTTCATACGAAATTTAACGTATATCCCTTTTTTATATATGAATGATATATATTGGGCTTTCATTAAAATAATATGTTTAGTACAAAAGTAAACTAGTCCTTTTTCATTTCCTTTTTTTCTTGGCAATAATTCTCCCCTTTTTTGTCCATTTTAGAGTAAAACTTTTCCCTTTAAAATCCGGTCTCTAGTGATGATGCTACAGCTACACCATTGGGGATTGGACCCAGGACCACTTGCATCAAAGGCAAGAATTTACTTATACAATTATCTTTTTTTAAAAAACACCCTTTACCTATTATTGTCATATTGATCAAATTGCTAGTTCCTATATATGACAAACTTTTATTGCGAATTTCACATTTTTCAAGCAAAGTCTTGCTGTGAGTAATATTATTGCCCTTCCTAAAAGTGAGTGTGGAATTACTAAAATAAAGTGGTTGACACAACAAAATGATAATAATTACATAAAATACTTCAAACTTACAAACTGAAATACTGCAAGTCCTCGGCCATGTAAACAGAAATTCAAGGACCTCACCACCTTCCAATACGGTCAACAATATAACATCCGCATTGGCAGCTAAGGCATACACAAGTACTTTAGCAAGCAATGAACATCATAATTGAATTAACATTGTAGTATTCCTCTATTTCTATTCAGTTTTCCAATATTATGGTAAAGTCACAATACCTCCCTTGATTACCAATGAGCCTAAATTGCCAAAAACACCTTGCTTGGCAAGATTACACCTAATGCTTATGGAATCATGGTCACCATTCAAAATATGATCTTCACGCACCTACGATGTTTAGGAAAATACTCAACAATGTAAATTCTTCTAAAGTATTCAAGTTATCAGTTATACAAATGCAAAATGCACTTGCATATGACATATTTCTGTTACAAAAACTGTTTTTCTTTCATTCTTAATGTCTGATAATACTGTTGAGTTAAAAGATTGATTGATTTGGTGTTTTAAGTCCACTTTATGCACAGTAAGGCTAATCTGGATTGGACGCTACCGCTGCACAATTGGGGAGCCCCCCCCCCCCCCATGAGTTAAAAGAGCAGCAAGTAGTGGTATATAATGGTTATAAGTAGAGTTGCAAAAAAGCCAGCTTTTTTCCCGATAAAAAATTGGCTTTTTAAAAAAATATATGGAAATTTAGGATTTTTACCAATTATAGCTAACCTATTTCACTTAAAGCTATTGTCATGAGTTTACAGGTTTCTAGCAACATACTTTAAAACTAGGTAAAAAAATTACAAGATGTAGCAGCCAAGAGATAGATATTGGCCAATCTCAGTGGACACATATTGCATGTTCAGATACAATTTTAACCCTAGCTTACCGAGGGAGGACTTACAGGCCCACCACCTCTATTTTTTTTAGATTTTCCAACTGTTTGAAAATAAATTAGATTGTTCCCTAGGATGTTCCCAATATTTCTGTATTACTTTTGCTCATAAAAACATAAATCTAATGTAATTATGAGGCAAAATGCACTTGGTGGGCATCATATCAGGCACCATCTTTGAATGAGTCTCACTTGAGACAGTGTACAATTGGTTGGTAATGATAGTAATATTGTAATTATTATATTTAATAAACAACTGCACTTCTACAAACAAAAAAGCATTAATAAAAAATATTATGGATTTTGTGAGTTTCAGTGAATGATAAAATATACGTGAGACACTCGTCCAATAATTGGTTATTATTTTTTATTGGTGATAGTATTTCTTGTGCACATACGTATATAATCAGCAAAGGAAGCAGTTATTCAATAATAAAATGGTTTCTTGAATTTTAGTGATAAAAAAAGTGTGGGCCTGTGAGCCGCCCCCTGGTATGAAAGTTAGTAATAAGGTATGCATTACTTGTGTATGTTGAATTATATCTTCTGCAAATATGCTGCATATGCAAGTCTGTATATACTGAAGGAGACTGTGTCGCTTGTCATCTGTGGCTTCAGTCTAAAAGCTCCTTTAATGGCATGCATTGTGTCGCCTCTGTCTTGTTTGTGCCTGCATGGTGAATGCTTGCTTAAAGACTGAAGGGGGGCCATGTTGCTTGTCACTTCAATGTGATACCAACCACACTCCCCACTTTCATGTGTAGCTTCGGTCTGAATGTTCTCTATACTTAACAAGATTGTTAGCTAGTTCATCAGACATTAAGATTTAATTTAGCCTGTGAATCACAGAGAACAAATTGCAAGTACTGCTGTTGGAAAAAGGCTGGCTCTTTCATCGAAAGTTCCTTTTATAATCATGAATGAGCCGATGGAGTGGCATAAACTAATGTTGTTGCCTTGTAATAAGAAGGGGTCTGAGGTTCAATCTCAGTGGAGGCAACTATCTTCATAAGCATCTCATTTCAAACTATAGGTCCAGTCCAGATTTATTTGTTTATTTATATATATATATTTTTTTTTTTGCTGCCATTTGTGGCCAGTCTTATTTGCTTCTGCTTCAGTTTCAGTTTTAGTGCCAGTGTTTTTCAACCGCCAGGCTTCAAAAGGTCCGTTGCACTCAGGGGTTGATGACTAATTTAAATCTAATTTTATATTTGACGGCAAGTCTATATATAATTGAGCCATTTATTATGCTTTATGATTATGCCATAGTTGATATATTAATATTAATTAACGGTGCATATTAATTTCCATATAAACTTTGAAGATCAGAAATGTAGTTATGAGTGAAATTGTTGGGATCAACAATTATGATTATGATTAACCTAATGGCACAGAAACCAGCATGAGTAAGACAAAAAAAATCTCTTGAAAAATTAATTTAAATTTGGATCAGTGAAAACACTACTAAAAACTTCAGGTTTGAAGTTTAGCTTCATATCATTTACTAAATTAAATTATAATAAAGAAAAGAACTTGTATGTATGTATGTTCATGCACATCCTTATTCACACATGCAGGTACAAAATAAAGTTACCTATGTCTGATGCCAGAGCTTCGAGCTTGCTCAAGGTCCTACTGATCAGGACAACATCCAAGCCTTTTCTTGCAAGCTGTATGAGAAAAGAAAGTAATTACGCATAAACTCATCTAATATACAAGTAATTTGCAATATCATATGTATAATATACAATGGGATGATTATAAAACATCAAGAACCCCTTATGAAGAATTTATTTTTGCTGCTCTATCTAGTGGAAACAGAAAAGATAATCCCAAAGTTAACATCCATCCTAATCTTATTCTGTTATTTCATCGAATGTATGAATACTTTCAAGTATTTCATTCTATCCTATTCTTTCTCTTAACACAGTGCATAAACTCAATATCCTTTACATTTTGGCATTAATTTAAACGCTCATGTATACCACCACAGTGACAAAATCAGTCTACTAATTACACTTCATAAGCAAACAACCCATGTGTCATTGACTATAATCTTTGCTTCATGAATAAATGCTGAAACACTGAAATCCAAAAATAAATTAAATATTTAAACCATCAATATGAATAATTAGAAAAAGTACAAGGAAGATGTAAAAATCTCCAAGATTTCACATGGCATTTACAAGGTGTTCCATTATAAAAAATTACATAATTATACAATTAATATGAATATTTTCTTGACTACTGTACAAGAATTTGTAAAGATATTTTCGAACAGAGGTCCATCAGACCCTATTATTCTGTAGTCATCTCAACATACTTACAGCTTCAGCGTATGCCTTTCCTATACCGTCTGTGCAGCCAGTTACCACTGTAAGAAGAAATAAAAATATATAATTAAATCAGAAACATAGTAAAATGCAAATTAATACACACACTAATACAACTTCGATAAATCAGTTTCAGAATATTAATTTGCTACAACATTTTCCATTTCCTGAAACATGATAAACACATATTGTTAAATTTCACTAAAAAGTGGGTACTTTTTAGAGCTGAGTAACTGGTGACAACAATAGATACAAAGAAAAAGTACAGCCCTCCTCTGCACATTGCAACAAGACGACTCATAGAGAGATGTGGAGATAGGGGATCCACACATTCATGATCTCTGTGACTGAGAAGGTGATGTGCCTTTCCTCCCCATAGGATGCCCCCAGGTACAAATTTTATTAGAGGCTGAGTGAACCCCAGAGCCACCATATGCAGGTTACAAGTAAAAATGGATTCACCATGTCTAAAAACACACACCTTGGGCTGAAAAGGGACATTCAGCACACAGAAGTTTTTTTTAAAAAAAGGCATTCAAGACAGATGCAGATGAAGAATTCCGTGAACAGGATTATGTCGTAGCGTATCTGCTCGGTTTAAGAAATAATGACTCTGGCAGACCTTGCCAGAGCCTGCGTAGAAATGTGTAGACTTTTACAGGAAATGGTAAGAGCACTGGCCTCTGGCTAGAGGTGACGAGAGGCCAAGCAGGGGGATTAAAAAGGTGCACATGAGAACGACACAGGATCTTTTTGCCTGGAATTGTCGGAGAAGCAGGAGCTATTGGTCTATTTTCTAAACCGATCAGGGTAAGCTATCCTTCACCCTTATCTGCCATTCACATTGCTCAGTTCAGTATAAAACCTAACCATGAGTTTATATCAATGTTAATTTAGACATTTGTAGCTGCCCTTTCAGGGATGTCTCTACCATAAATAGTATTAATTGGGAGGGGCAAGTTACATCCCTATTTAAGATCCCCGCGTTCACGTTGGAACGCTGCGATGTATACACCTGTCCTGTGCATTGTAAGGAAGAGGGGTCGGTACTGGGAACTCTTTATACAACCTCTAACTTGAACTCAGGATTGCTAGTCAGGTGGCAACATTACTTCACAGCTAAGTGTTCCTTTTTGGCATGGAGCCTAGTAGACGCAGTCAAACTTGGCCTTTTTCACAGTCAAGAAAACAGGAACTTTACAGTTTAACTGTACAGTAAATGAAATGAAAGGTCACGAGTATATTAACCAACAGTGGCATTCACAAGGAAGGGTTCATAACCTACCCCCCCCCCCCCTCTGTGGTCCATTATTTCTAAAAAATCAAAGGCAGGTAAAGATGACAAAATGAGGGTTGACTAAAAAAAAGTATTTGTAACCCTCCCCTTTAGAAAAATCTGGGCTTGCCATTGTTAACCAATATGCTATATTGATGTACTGTAAAAGTTTAATAAAATACATCATATATTGTTGTAAGGTAATATATACATATATTACTATTGTGTCAGTGTCAGGGTGCGAAATCACTGCAGATTGGTGGGAGGGAAGGAGCAGAAAGACAGACACAAATACACACACACAATATATATATATGGCCGCGGTGGCTCAGTCGGTAGCACGTCTGACTACCAAGCTAAAGGTCCCGGGTTTGATCCCCGGCCGGTTCATTCCGGGAACTTTTCTAACGTTGGAAGCGGCCCCAGCACCCAGAATGAAGGGGAAAGGGAGCAGAAAATTAAGAGACAGTATATGAGTGCAGCAAAAGGGGGAGAGCATTTTGGAGATGAAGCCCCATTTCAAAATGCATACTGGACTAAACGAACATTTATATATTTATCCTCCACCCCTGGGGCTGATGGGTTGATCAAGAAGCCATTGCGGAACAACTTGAGATGACCGGACCCCTCTCAGATTTTCTTCATATTTGGTATACTCACTAATTGAGGCCTCCTAACCACGAATCTGAAATTAAAATTTGTCAGAAATGTCTAGAAATTGCAAAATAAGCGAAAATAAGGCGTTAGTTTTCGAAATGGAAACAGTCTATTTTCGTGAATTTTTTTGTTTCACAAGCAAATATATATACTCCTGATACTACCACGACACCAAATTTTAACTATGTTTGCCTAACCTAACCGAGCACCAATGGTTCGTGGGGCTAGCATCAATGGTTCGCAATTATTTGCAATTTCTAGATCCTGATACTACCACGACACGAAATTTTAACTATGTTTGCCTAACCTAACCACGTGCCAATGGTTCGCAATTTCTAGACGTTTCCGACAAATTTTAACTTCAGATTCGTGATTAGTGACTATATGAAGAAAATCGGAGAGGGGTCTGGTCATCTCAAGTCATACCGCCATTGCCCCCATCTAGCACCTGGAGTAATTTATTTTCATGCTTTGAAAACCCGAACGTATATTTTCTTGACTGGTTCACTTCATATCATTCCACCTTGATTTTTCATTCCCTCCAATACCCCTTATAAACTGGACCATTAAAATTAGTTTTTGGAGTGGACAGATTTACCATGCTACTCCTAATAATAGTGGCTGAATTATACAGGGGTTGCCTAAAAGGTAACAGGATGATACAAATTCTGGCAGGGCAAGGTCCTTTCAGCCCTAACAAAAAATAAGAATATTAATTACCATAATATTACAATATTACAGATGCCTGTTTCAGTTAATATTTTAGGCCCGCCCTGTTTTATTGTGCAAAGTTGTTGTTGAAAAATGAGAAAATGAAGCATTTTAAAACTTGTCTTTCTGTACTGTGTAATGAATGTTGATTGGTTATGTGACGTCAATTTCTACCTTTATTTTGCGTTAATCGCGATGATGAGGATGGGACAAAGATTGACTCAGGAATCTAGGCTCCCTCCCCTGCCTTAGCAGAGAGTTACGTTAATCACTCTGTCACGGAGACCGGCGTAATGAATGTTGAACAAGTCCATGACATAGCAAATCAGAGTACGTGATGTTGCACGTCTACATTTAGATTGTGTTGTGTTTTGACGTGTAACTTTTCATTTTCTACCAAAACAAAGCGATGTGGATAAACCGGTCATGAAGTAAAAACAGCTTATCCTGGGAACCACTATTTATCGCATCACCAATATTCACTAACACTGAACATTTTAAAAAATCCACACTTTCTTCATTCCAATTAGGTTCTATGCTTACCTGCCCACTGACCCATCTTCTTCATATCAACATTCATACTGAGAGCAGGAGCTATTATTGACTGGTATACGATTTTGAAAAATGCTCGAAATAGTTGAAAGCCTAAAACAGACATGCACACTATTCCAACTTTTTCCAACGTCGTAAGCATATTGATTAAGTAGGCTACACTGTTCTACTTGATATAAATTAAATATTATCACAGGAAATTGATGCTATCCTTTTCTTAAACTTCTTGTTTCACGTTCGTTCAGTTTCTGTAGCACTTGAACATGATTATGATAAGCAACAAGATAGAAGTCTTCCCAACAGAAATCGGACTACACAGATAAAAATGACTCCTATGTGTAGTACCCCGGTACACAGCACCAGGGAATAGAGAGTATACACAGCACAATGACACAAGCTGCACCCCGGTACCAGCGTAGCGCGTCGTCTGCTTCTGTGCTCTACTGGCCCACTCCTGCAAGGAAGCCTTTGACCAATGTTGCCAACTCCTACGAACTTAAAAGTGCCATTTGTGGTGTGAGATTTTGAAGCATTGTATTTTGGATATTTTATGCCACAGTTATTCAGGTTAATGCCAAAAAAGAAGAAAAAAGGGTAAAAAGAAAGTTAAAATTAACCCCTGTGCATTGCTCTGCGCGAGCCCCACTCACTTACGATCCCGGCCATAGTGGAGACGATGTGATCAGCACCACGCTCTGATCGCATTTACCAGCCCTTCCTCCGAGGGTTACTCCTGTCTGAGTGAATCCCAGAACCGCTTTATGCAGGGACCAAGGACATCGCAGGACTTCTTCCAGGGAGCAAGCAAGGATATTTACCCCTAACATCCGTCTTCACCTTGTAATAAAGGGGTTCCGGGTTCGATACCCAGTGGAGACACATTGCACATTGGTTCGGATTCCACTTTAAACTATATGTCCAATCATGATTAGCCTCTCTGTGCATAAAGTGTACTGAAAAACAAACAAACTTTACCCAATAATATACTGTTTCTGTATTCCTGTTGAACTTTTCTGAGACGATGCTGTCTCCGTCATCAGTGTTTTGTATTTGCGTCTAACTTATTTCTCTCCATAGTTCCCGAACACAGGGTGTGTTTGGGAAAGGCGTCAATATGCGTGTAACATGTGAAATAAACACAGTGCCAGCTTACAGTCTGGGAACAGTGTAGCACACGCACTGGGGTATGCACACAACTATTCAGGGGCTGGCAGTTGCACATAAGCGGCACTGAAAGAGAACCAACGTAAAATTTCAGTTTGATCACTTCAACCTTAAACATTTCTGACGTGGTGGAGCCTGGTATTATCGCAAATATAATCCTCCATGGCACTCTACACACAAGAACAGGTCTTACCGAGGCTCAATCAGGGCCGCTTATGCTGATTTGGCATCTTCCATTTCGGACACCGAAAAATTCCAATTAATCAGAATATTTCCACTTCAATATACTTGTTAATGAAGATTGCTACGCAAACTAATTGACCATTGTGCCTGTCCGTCAACCTCCAGATTTCGAAGCTGCACGGGTTGACAGTCCTCTCGGAGCACAGACTCCTCGGTGCGTGTTCGATTTCTTACCAACACTAGGGCCGCGCCGATGGCGCAGTGGTAGCGTCGTTGCCTTGCAATCAAGGGGTCCCGGTTTTGATACCCGGTGCAGACACATAGTGGTTCGGATCCCATTTTAAACTGTAGGTCCAGTCCCGATTAGCCTTACTGTGCATAAAGTGGACATAAACAACACCAACTCAAACTCTTACCATCAGTGCCAGAAAGAATTTCCACTTATCGCTGGTGAACTCCGAACGAAAGGCCATCTTTCCAGGCGGTTGCCAGCTCGGGCTGCAAGTCGCAAACTTCAGAAGAACCTCTCGTGGCCCGGTATAATGGACGCCAAAGGCCCGGTATCAGCCCGCGGCTCGGCGGTTGAGAAACACTCTCCTAGGAGGATTATATATATATATATATATATGTGTGTGTTTGTGTGTGTGTGTGTGTGTGTGTGTGTGTGTGTGTGTGTGTGTGTGTGTGTGTGTGTGTGTGTGTGTGTGTGTGTGTGTGTGTGTTGTGTGTGTTCGTGTAAAAAGTTGTGTTTTTTTTCTTTCTTTTTTAACATTCCCGTTCAGTGTGCATGACCTCAACTACAACTTAAACCACAGAAATATTTCTCCCTCACAGTTTCTTTAAAAAATAATAAAATACGCTCGCATTATGTTCTCGAAAACAATTATATTACTACAGTTACGACCCAAAAGATCTAGGTGTTATCGTAAACAAAACACTGAACTTTAAAAACCACATCACAGCTACAACTAAAAGTGCAATGCGCCTCTTAGGCCTCCTTTACAGATTCACTGAAATTGATACTTCATATTCCCTTAGCCTATTTTTCAAATCATTCATTTCTCCGATTCTTGAATACTGCTCTCCAGTATGGGGCCAAAACTTCCAATACCAATCTTTCTAACGTGGATTCTGTCCTCAGCTTCTTTACCGCCATTGTTCGTCATAGAGTTTTTTTCTTCTCCACGGCATCTTCAGAAACATGACATCCTGACAACTTTGAACATTCAGTTACTGTAGACCAGACGCGATCTGGCCGACATGGAATTTTTCTACAAAATCATCAATGGAAAATTAAGATCCGAATTTTTACTAACAAATTTCAACTTCAGAGTGCCCTCTCGATCGACTAGAAACGCTCAATTGTTCCACAACTGTACCACCAGGCATTCTCTTAAACAGCGCTCTCTGTTCCACAGGCTGTCCCAGTTCTATGTATAATAAACTACCCACAAACATTGACATTTTCTCCCCCAAAAAGTACTTTCCGATCATCGCTAAAAATGCACATTTAAATCTCTTCTTTGTTTCCTTGTTTATATCATGTCATGTTTATGTTTAACTTTCTTGTTTTTACCTAAAACCATTTTGACTTGTTTTTGTTTATCTATTACAGTTTCAGCGTAAAATGGCCACAACAACAGCTGCATCTGAAACTTGGATTAAATAAATAAATAATAAGTATCCTCGAATACTGCATGTAAAATGTGTTCTTGAGACAATTGATTATTTAATTACAAGTTTTTCTCTAGGAAAGGGGAATTTGGGAAGACTGGTCAGCTGATGGACAGGGGCGTATCCAGAAATAAAATTTGGGAGTGGTCCAGAAAGGGATGCCCATTCTCCAATGCCAATTGCATGCCCCCCCCCCCCCAGATCAAGTATTTAATGAGGACAGTGTATGTATTACTATCCTATTAAATATTATTATTATTAATAATAGTAATAATTGCTAAACACGAAGTGACTCATGATTTCTAGAAATCGTGTTTCACACACTGACAAATCGTGTTTTTTACTGCCTGGTAAATGATGCAATATATTGTTTTTATTATTCCACCACCACCAGTGGCGCAGGAACGGGGGGGTACAGGGGTACATTGTACCCCCGCAAATTTTTGAAGGGGGGTACTGTACCCCCTTAAATCCGTAAATCGAGTTGTACCCCCTGTACCCCCCTTTGGTAATGTGACAGCAGACGGAAGGTGCTACTGTTAAAATTACCTATTATCAATTCGCCCAATAAAAAAATGTATTATTGTTTATAAATTTTAAGCATTATAGTCCTTACCACAGAAATTCCAAACATTTAATTGTAAACTTATTATACTACATTGTGCTTGCTACTAGTTAGTTCATTGACCTAAGTTCTTGGAAACCTCTTTAAGGAGATGAAAATTGTTTAAAATGTGTGTGGAACGATGGAATCAGATTGACTCTCAGACAATTACGCTGCAGACTATTGCTGCTTTGCGTAAAGGGGGGTACACATTTCTAAAGCAGTGGTCGCGTCGATTCGAAGATAAGATACAAATCTTCATCAGAAGAGTATATGACTGACCCCATTTTCTTTGGAATATTTATAATGGAATTTTCTGAAACGGAACACTTACACGAACGAGACGAGACACGACAGACCAACTTGGGGGCGGGGGGGGTTACAATGCACTCCTGTACCTCACCCATATTTTTCATAAATTTGTAAGAGGGTGTTGGGAAAACTATACTTAAACCTATACATTAAGATATATATTTTTAAAAAAATAGAGTGCCGATTAGCCTATCTGAGAATTAGGTGAATTTGGAATAAGTTTTCATAACTTCAGAGTAGAAACCGAAAGGAAAATAAGCACAAACAAGAACGAGAAGGACCTCACCACACAGGAGACGAGATGAGGATGTGACAATTCTCGACTCATCGCATCACGATATCATTCCTAGGTGACATGAAATCTTTCCTAGACATTTAAACAGGGTGCAAATTGCGATTTTATCAGAGGGGGAACTATTTTTTACCTATGTATTAGGTATACTTATAATTGGACATTAATTGCTTAAAATCTAATTGTGATATCGAATGCAACACAAACACAACGCCATTTTATGTTCAACTCTAAAGTCAAATTGTAAGAAAATTACATTAGTCAGATGAATGCACGAGATAAATGAGACTCACTGCAGGTTCTATTGGTATATTTTGGATTGGATTTACAAGGTCTCTGGGAGTAAGATGGGAATATTTGATTGATTGATTGATTTGGTTTATTTTACTTCGCATTTCTGCCACTTTTGGCTAATCGCGAAGATGAGGATGAGTGATGATGATATGATGAAATTGATGGACACTAAAAAATAACGCGCATGGGCAGGCCAGGATTCGAACCTGGGACCTCAGGCGTCATAGCGCGCTATGCTAACCGCTCCGCCACGGAGTCCGGCGAGGTGGGAATGTGTTTTGGATTTTCTTTGTAGATGCGAAAATCTTTAACTGTGACGCGCACATGATTCTGCTTACATTAAAGTTTACCTTTTCACATAAACGAGAAATTGACATGTCATCCTAAAACACACGCATGTATCTGCATTTAATACCACTACATACGAAAATAAACCTTGGCCGGCTCTTCACATTGTCCACCAAAAATTGAAAAGAAAGAATAAACTTTTGAGCGTATGGCTTTCCTTGCTACTTCTGAGAGCTGAAGGATTTCGGTTTTGTAAATGTACCGAATGGTATTACTTTCAGTACTTGAAGAGCGTCATTAGGTACAGCTAATTATATTACAAATAAATGATTTGTCAAATTTTTTCACAAATATTTCAAAGTTAGACTTCTTACGAGTTGATTGGGAACCATCTGAACTCATTTTTTTTTTCTTTTTTAATACAACACCCTATAGATGTCTGAGAAAATACCAAATACATGGCTTCTAAAAGGCATTGGATGTGGTACACATCTGCCATAAATTGTTTAAAGATATTTTTATGCGTAGCTATGGGACTTTTAAAATTAGAATGAACGGAACTGAAGTGGAACTCTATATAATGTAGTTTCTATATCCAGTGGGTGGGAGATGATTATTCCTGGTTGGGGTGGCTCAAGATCCCCCTCACTCCTGATTTTCCGTTCCGTGAAATTCAAATAAGCCCAGAATGAGGTCCAGAGCTTAGCCTTATATATTTCAGAATTGTTATCTGATTTTAAAATCAGTTTTTTTTTGTTGTTGTTGAAAACTTAAATTCTAACAAAAACAATGAAAAATATTTATGCATATTTTGCATTAAATAACAGGACATTCGTGTGTGCTGTTCTAAAAGAGAATATTTCTCATGGCTTCACATTATACCTAGGTATCAAGGACGTTTTTGTGGGGATCCAGGGGGTCCGGACCCCCTCCCCCCGAAAGACTTACCAAGTAGTAAAAGTAATTTATCAAAATATAATTGTTTAGCATTTGTTATACTCAATTTCCATCAATGCCAATACCATGCTTGAACAGCGTAACAATTAAAAGTTAGGGTGCGGCAGAAATATCTCCCGGATTTCATTTGTGAATAACAAAGCAACGATAGATGTTATGCAAAACTTTATTGCACAGTTGGAAAGAACAAGGTTTACCATTTTATTGCACATTTGCAAAGAACAAAATGTTCCAATTATTTTTTGTCAAAATTGCCACAAGTCACCATTTCGTGTGACATAGTTGACTTTGTTTTAAAATGATATCGTCCAAATGCCGATCTGCACAGTGTACGCATTTCTGAATTCTCGCCCTGAAGTTCTGCATTACCCTCCTAGTCATGTTTGGTCGGTATTGCCGCTCTTTCCTGTCGGATACCATCTTTCAGATCATTGGCTGTCCTTGGCCTTCCTTGGTAAACTTTAGCCTTCAGGTACTCCCACAGAAAGAAGTCGCAGGGTGCGAACTCGGGGGAACGAGTTGGCCATGGAAGGTGAGATCAGACGCCCTGGAAACATTTCACGTAGCACGTTCATCGATACGCGAGCTGTGGCACCATCCTGTTGGAACCACACAGCCAATTTGCCACGTTCGTTCTATTGCGGCTGCAGGAAGTTGCGTAACTTCCATACATAACGGTCAGACGTTACATTAACTGCGTGCCGTCTTCCTCAAAAAAGTAGGGGCGTTCATGGAGTTGTCTCGGTACATATGGGAAACAAAAAGGTAATTCTTGTTCTTTCCAACTGTGAAATAAAATTTTGCATAACACCTATCGTTGCTTTGTTATTCACGAATGAAATCCGGGAGTTGTTTCTGCTGCACCCTGTATACTCGATGGTTTTCTCCGCTGAACTTAATGGAAGACAAGGAATTTGGCTCATACGGCTTTGAAGGATTCCAAAGATTTATGCACACTACTAATGATAATATCCATAAAATATTAATCAGGAACTTTACTCTTCGTTAATTGGATCTAACTCTTTTTTTTTTGTTATTCAATAAATATTCAATTCTTTTTCTATCTGACATTAAATTCCTTGCCAGGGCAGTTGTTTTTGTGCAAATCTTGGCGATCTTAACTACACGTACACTAGATCAGGGGTTTCCAACTGGCGGCCCGCGAAGCCTGTTTGCAAAATACATTAATTTCATGTAATTTTATTAAAATACGTTCTATTTTTGCTGTTAAATGAACGGAAGCTCTGTGAAGAAAGACAATATCACAGGTAGAATTGATTTTGCAGTCAATAATGGTCATCAGAAGAATCTAAAGTGACGTAACGTTCTCTTCACACCATGCATCAACCCCTTCGCTATGCGGAATGAACTTGCCCGCTTCACACCTCTTCGCTATGCGGAATTGCAGGGAATCGTAATAAACTGATGATTTTCAACGTTACTTTGGAGAGGAATAACCTGGTCCATTTTCCAAGCTGTCGGCGGCTACCAGAAGATGAAGAAACACTGGACTTTTCTGAATTCAGTGCAAATATTAAAGAAATAATGGACGAGTTTGACTCCAGATTTAAAGATTTTGAAGAACTTAAAAGCAGCATCCAGCTATTTAGTAATCCTCTTGGCGTTAATATCGAAGAACAAGAAGCTTTTCTCTCCTACTTGAATTGTGTGATTTGCAAGGCGATCTCCTTCAAACTAGGCAAGAAAAGGAGCCCGAGTTTTTCGAATGCCTTTCAAAGGAACGCTTTCCAAACCTTCGTAGTTTTGGGCAAATAATGACATCGAGTTTGGCAGTACATACATGTGTGAAAGTGTTTTTTTTTTACAGAAGCCGACTGGCAGATTCTTCACTGCTTCACCTTCTGAGACTTTCAAATACAGAAATTGAAGTGGACATTCCAACTTTAATGAAAGAAGCAGATCGGCCTCAATTTTCTGTTCAGTACTTACAATCTTTGTAATTTTTAATTCCCCCCCCCCCAAAAAAAATGCGGCCCGCCAATCAACTGCTGGATATAATTTTGGCCCTCGGACCTTTTGAAGTTGGAAACCACTGCGCTAGATAATGAATACTTGCTGTTATATTTCTATTCTTTTACTATCTTTTACCTATTCATGTAATAATAGCAATACAATATTAATTAATGTACATATTTAATTAATTAATATATTAATTTAATTAAATATAATTATCCTAATTATTATTATTATTGCGACACTTGATTGGACATATATATGGGAGGCTGAATTTTGTACCCCCCCAAATGAAAAACGTTCCTGCGCCACTGACCACCACATGTATTATTCTGAGAAAACAAAAACTTTACTTACTGTACCAAAACAGTTTCTCACGACGGAGTTCGACATGGCTGAAGGAAGATAAGGCTAAATTTACCGTATAACTGGCACAGTGCACACACATTTATTTTGGGTATTGTTGATTTATTCATTATTGCACACCATTAAATCTGCCACTCATATCATAACCTTGACCTATGAATGTCATGTCAAGACCAAGTTTGTGACATTGTTCAAGAAGAACTAATGTCAGATTTTCAGCTGACATATCACTCACTAGCTAGTGTGAAACTTAAAAACTTTTAATGGATATTATATTCAGAATCCACAAACCATGCACACAGAGAGAATTGTTCTATACCTGCTACATCATGCGTCTCATCGGAAAGTATTATGAATCAACCATAGTATTTTCAAATTTTGGGGAGACCCCGGACCCACTGGGCGCACCCTCTGGATACGCCCTTGCTGGTGGAAGTGTCCTCCGGCCGACATCCCTGGCGAAGTGGTAGTCACAGCTCGCTACGACGCCTGCGGTCCTGGGTTCGAATCCCAGCCTGGGCATGGATATTCTTTGTGAATCTCCATTCATCAATTTCATCATCTCATCACTCATACTCCTAGTCGTCGTCGCGATTAGCCTAAAAGTTGAAGAAAAACGACGTAAAATAAACCAAATCAATCAGTCAATCAATCACTGCCCTTCACCCTGTCAATTCAAACATTGTTCTGTGTTAATAAATACATGGTTCATCTACCATCATCAACCCAAGCAGGTAGAGACGCCGAAATAAGCAAATAATGAAATGAGTATCTTTTTAAAAAGATAACCCAAGTCAACGTTAATAAGAAACTAACTTAAAAATTATTCCCCTTAGAATAGAAGTTGACCATAGGCTGTCAGATAATACTATATTTAGATTTTTGCCATAAAATACCGCTACAATAATATGCTATATCCAGTTCCATTAATATATGGTTGGCATCACTGCTATCGACCTCTGAGTTTGTTGTTTGAGTGCGCAGGCGCCAGCCATAAGGATGTCTGTTTCCTCACTGAAGAAAGTTGACTTCTAAAATAACCTTGAAGCCTTGAACTTCGAGATTTTCAGTGGTCTATCTACAGCGTGTACATTACCAGTACTTTGTTAAAGAATCGTTGAGTTTATTGAACTCTCCAGTCAAGCTCCTGCCCATGTTAGGTGGGGAGGGAGAGCAGGAAAAGGATTATTGATAGGCATTTGTTTCATTCTCGTTCTACCGATGGGATCCGCACGGCAGGTACAGTACAGTGGGATGCAAAAATATTTCTCGGCAAGTTGTCCAAAATGAAGGTAGTGATTGCTGCTACAACTGTTTTAAGAATTGCCATTGGCTAGTAGCTTTTTGGGGTAGTAATAATCTGTGGTGGTTAGGTTAGGCTTGTTGGGTTTGGTTCTGTTAGAAGAAGACGACGAAAAATTGTTGTAGCAGCAATACCGACCGTCCATTAATATTTTATACAGGTGTCCGGGATCCCGCAAAAGTCGGTACCGAGATCGGAGCTGGCCCGTAGGGGCTCACGGGGGGGTTTGTAAACCCAGTCCATTTTTAAAAAGTTTAACGGTATTAAATAAAGGTAAATTGTGTGTGTGTGTCGGGGGGGGGGGGTCATTAAGTTAATATAAAATTTAGAAATATCACACTACAGTTTTTGAGGTTTGACTACATTTACTGGCATCAGCCCTTAACACACTCCATACTACTTTTGATGATACAGATATTTATATTATACAAGGAAAAAATGCATAATATTCAACCATAGTGCCTGTAAACTCCCCTTCGTGCCCAAAACTTGGAAGCTGTTGACCTTTGACGCAGATGTGCAGAGGATGTGGATGATGACGTCATAGCCACAGATTTTTGTCTAAATGGGGGGCCGCAAAGGTACAGATAAAGAAGCTCCCCTATGAAAGAAGTTTCTAAAGTTTAGAGAATCTTCTAAATACTTGCCGCTGCATAGACTTCTGCTCATAAACAAGATGAACGAATGTAATAGCTGCTGTTCATGCTCTGTGAATTTATCCTTCACCAAAGTTGTGAGCAAAATAATATCTGCTGTCTACATTTTTAGTCTTTATTGCAAACAAATTACACAAAATAGTTTTTCCTAATGTCAAGGGGGCTGACGGCAGTGCCAGGGGAGGCTCAGCAGCCCCTGGCCCCTGCCTGGCTACGAGCCTGGATCGGGGGAGATTCCGGCCCGATCCCACTTCGGGAAATTATTTCACGACTTTTCGGGATTCTGAACAGGAGATATTCCAAATCATAGTGTTTAAAGGTGGTTAATGGCAGACGTTTTCTACACTATAAATGTTTGGCGAGTGCTCCTTCATCAATTTGATCCGTTCGGTACCCGGTGGAGGCACATAGTGGTTTGGATCCCACTTTAAACTGCCAAGTCCAGTCCCGATTACCTTATTTGTGCAAAGAGTGGACTTAAAACACAAACTCAATCAATCAATCAACCAATTTGAACTAACCATCTGCCAGCCTCTGTGGCGGAATGGTTAGCACAGCGCGCTACGACGCCAGGGGTCTTCGGTTCGAATCCTTGTGGGGTATGGGTATTCTTTGGGAGTTTCCCTTCATCTTGAGAAAGTAAGCCAGTTATTTCAAAAGGTGACCAAATTACTTTTACACTTACCTTATTCTACGTAGATAAAATAGAACTCGTACAAAATGTTTTAATCATGAATTGTGAAGTGGGCTGCTCTGTTTTTCACGATCCTCCATCAAAAATTAACATCAAGTTTCAAATACAGTAAAAACTGCATATCCCGGAACCTGTATAAGAAGGAAACCTGTAAATACGGGGAAAAAAGTCCCCAGAACGGACCGATTTCATACCTGAAAATGACCTGCTTAATGCGGAAACCTCCTTAACGCGGAAACGAAACACCATTTAAAGACCAACGAGATGTTTTTATTCTCAGTAAGACGGAAATGTCTTCCTTTATTTTTTTCGCTCGCAAGAAAACAATGCAATACTGTAAGTGGAACACGCCTCTGTTGCCACTCGCTTAACGGTAACATTGTCGATAGAATGCGCTCGCACGGTTTGTTGTTTCGGTATTGTAGCACGATCTTGAACGCTTGATTCTTGTACGTATTTTTTTTATCTCACGTCAGTTGTGCTTGAACTGTGATAGCGTTTGGTTTTGTTTGAATCTGATTCTTGGCAGACATGTCGTCAAAACGTACATGCAGAACTCTGACGTTGAAGGAGAAGATGAAGGTGATAGAAGAACACGAAAAAGGAAAATCTTCTGCCAAGGAACTGACAGCAAAATTCAAGGTTAGTAAAACTCAAATTTATGACATTTTCAAAAATTCTGAAAAGATAAAATCAGAATGGTTTAGAGGAACATCAGGTGAAGTGAAGCGTTTGGGCAAAGTTTCTGGCAATGAACAGATTAATAACGCTGTGTACGAATGGTTCGTTAGTTCCCGCGCAAAAGGCATGCCAATCTCAGGGCCAATTATTCAAACACAAGCATTGGAAGTGGCTACAGCATTAGGGATTGTCAATTTTAAAGCTTCTAACGGATGGTTAGAAAGTTTCAGAACACGTCATAACATAGTGTTCAATCGTGTTTGTGGTGAAGCCAATGACGTTGATGTGCAAACATTTTCTGATTGGAAGGGAAAACTATGTGCTTTGCTCGAAGAATATGAACCAAGAAATATTTTTAATGGAGATGAGACAGGACTTTTTTTCAGAGCTTTGCCAACCAAATCTTTAGTTGTGCGTGGTGACAAATGCATTGGGGGGAAAATGTCCAAGGAACGATTGACATTGTTTGTTTGTGCAAACATGGAAGGAAAGTTTGAAAAAGCTGTGGTTATTGGGAAATCTTTATGTCCTCGAGCATTCAGAAATTTGAACAGTTCTTCTCTACCAGTGACTTGGAAAAATAACAAGAAAGCCTGGATGACTAGCTCTATAATGGAGGAATGGCTGAGGAGTTTCAACATGCAAATGAAACACGAAAGTCGCAAGGTGATTTTGTTCCTGGATAATGCAACATGCCATCCAAAACTGGAACTATCCAATGTGAAATTGCTATTTTTCCCTCCGAACATAACATCCATCACCCAGCCTATGGACCAAGGTGTAATTTACACAATTAAATCATTTTACAGGAAGCTTGTGTTACAGTCATTGGTCTCCAAGATGGGTACATGTACGACTGTATCAGAAGTTACAAAGAAAATAAATCTTCTGGATGCAGTAAAATGGATTCACCAAGCAATGAAGAAAGTCACCCCAGAAACAGTAAAGAAATGCTTCTTAAAAGCAGGTTTCCCTTGCGAGGACACAACTGTCGAGCATGATCAAGTCGAGGAGAACTTAGGTTGCATTGCCGACATTTGTAAACAGGCTAATTTATTGATTGCAGCTGAGGACATAATACATTTCGACAGCGAATTGGCAACAGGACAGGACGTAGAGAAAGCTGTGGATTTATTACATCTGCAGCACATTGAAGAAAATGACGACGATGTTGTAGAAGAGGATGACGGAGGGGAAGAAGAAATGCCACGCGAGTTGAAGATATCCAGTTACAAACATGCACTCTTCAATGTCAACGAACTACAAGAATTCGCTGCTTCTCGCAACGACTCTGAATTGATACAACTCTTGCAAGATGTAGAGAACTATGTACTTGATCGTGTTGTGAGCAAAACATGTCAACCAACTTTGAAGCAGCTGTGGGGAAAAGATACATAAGTACGTACTGTACGTTCTTACAATACTGTAAAAAGTGTACCAACGTGTTGTGTTACATAATTGTAATCTCTGTTATGCTTATTGCGACTGTATCGCATTTTTATTCATGTACATACATGCATTTAGTACTCTACATTATAAGTAATGCGAAATGTAAATCTGTCTTTCCATTATTTCCTGCAGTGCTCTATACTGTATTTAAAGTCAACCCTGTATAAGAAGGATAATTGTTAAGACGGAAAATTTTGCTCGGGACCATCATGTTCCGGGATAGAAAGGTTTTACTGTATATTTTTTAAATATAAAAGTAGAGAGGCATAAAATTCAAATTCTCCGTCTCCGTCGCGAAAAGCATTTTTCGATCTTGACTAGATCTCCTCTCGAATCCCAAAATACATAATATAATCAACATACACAGTATGTCACAGCACAACCTTTCACAGCATATATTATCACTTTTTTATACGTATAACTGTGGGAATCCCAGGACGATTATGTCCTATAAAAGAACAAACACACTTGCTGGACATGCAGAAAAGTAACTGCGTCACACACACTTTTTCTTTCTGTCTGGTTTGGACAACGAAAAAGTCGTAAATAGCATCCAAGGACTCCCCTTTTGAATTGTAGACATGTGAGCTGTACATACACTTTCTTGACAAAAAAGAAATTACTCGCAGAACATTTAATGCAAGAAACTGTTCACAAGTTTTAGCACCTATCGTAAATTACACTGGTATGTGATCATTTTGTTTCAAAGGAAATGTGCATATATTTTTATCACTTGCCTTCAGGTGTGGCTAAAAGCGACTTTAATTTTTACCCTCTCCTCCTCTCCTCGTCAATTTTGAGAAATTTAATGATTGTTTAGTTAATCCTGCTCAAAGTACACAACGGAGATTTGTTCACAAAGGCAAGGTAAAAAAGTAAACTTCCACCGTACCATGAAGGCACATTTAAGGGGTGTGGAGGTAGGGCCCCACACATTCTCGATCTCGGCATTTTGGAGGTGATTTGATCAGCACCACGCTCCGGCTGCCTTTACTCCCCAGGTAGCCATTGATTTGAGGTTTGCTGAGCCCCAGAGCCTCTTTATGTGGGGACAACCTACCCACCCCGGGAATCGAACCTGGGTGTTCTGCGTGGCAGCCAGACGCCCTACCGATTTCTTTTTTCTTTTTAATAAAGGAATACCCCTAAGCGGTACCATCCCCCGTTATTCACTTTTTCTCACTTGTAAAGTTTTACTACATTCTCTGTTATCCTCATTTTTGGACAAACACAAACGTCCATATCCGAACAGGGATTCGAACACGCGACCTCAGGCTTCGCAGCGGGCTGCGCTGACGACTCCGCCACGGAGTCCGACAACGACTCGACCACCGCAGCGCTTTGCTTATCAAATACGTGCAAATTTGCATGAAAACAGATACAAAGTAAGGGAACAATTTGAAGATAAATTGTTTGAAATTATTAAAATTTACCGAAATTTATTTTAACATTAATTTACCACCGAAATTCACCAGATTTGTAGAAAATGTTCGTTGACAATTTTCTCTTTAAATCTCAACCCTATCCACCGTGTCCCTTGCTTTCGAGAATCTTAATATCTTTCAGTTAACTAAGACCGAAGAAGTGTCCAGAACCTGTCCTACAAGGAGCATTTGTTGCATTCCAAATAAGTCGGTCATCTACTACCATGGAAGAACATTGGAGAAAACAGCGGAGCGAGGTCCCAACTGGTTCGCTTGCTTTTGAAACTGTTGAATGAATTAGATGAACTGCGGAAATAATCATAATAATAGTAACGAGGTCATCCAACAGTACAAAGATTGAATCTGTGTTCACGGTTAACCCAATGATACGAATTAGCTACGTTAATCATTAAATCAACCGCTGGACTAATTCTTTAGTAACACGTATCCACTCAAATCATAAAACATTCACAGAAAATACTCTGGGAGGGGCGGCAACACTTCCCTGGGCAGTAATCGGATCTTGTGACGATTTGCTTTTGTGAATCAAATAATTTGATTCATGTGATTTATTTCATTTTGCTTTTCTTCCACTTTTGGCTAATCGCGAAGATGAGGACGGTGAGAGATATGATGAAATTGGTGAAAGGACACTAACAAAGAACACCCATGCTCTAGTCGGGATTCGAACCCGGAACCCATAGCGTTGTAGCGCGCTGTACTAACCACTTCGTCACAGAGGTCGACGTGAATCAAATGAAGAAAAGCACACATGTTCTCTGGAATCCTTTAACTGTTTAAATAAGATTTCCTAAGAAAACTAACATTTCTTGCTGTTGTTTATTAAATTTTGTACGCAAATCCTACGTAGGCATTTATATTTATTTCTCTGTGAACAGAATCCAAATACCCCATGATACCATTGCATCTTAAGGCTGAATCACATGGAACTGGATTTCCAGTAGGAATGCCCTAGTTGGCGCTGGTGGCTACCTGGCTGGAAATAATGGCTGCCAGGCTGGCTCCTAGACTGGTTTTGGCGACTAGACCGTGTTCTAATTGCAACTGGCTTTCTCTGCTAGACTCTGTGGAACAGCCAATCAGAGCGAAAGTTTGGTCACGTGAATATAATCTGCGAGTTTTTTGCTATGATTTCCGAATGTTGGTTGGTTTTGTTCGCTTCTCAATGAAAGAAAAAGTAACAGAGACGATGTGCATTCGTGTTCATTAATATTTAGGAATTTATCTAAAGCGATGAGATTTGTACACAACAAATGTGATTAGCTGATAATGAACATACTTATTAAATGTACTGCATTAAATGTTATTTTCCCCTACAACTTTCTTGAAATCGCTAGTCCATCTTTTAGCTTGTCTGCTTTTCCCAATTTCCTTGTGAGAACAAAAGTATACCGAACAAGTACGGAAACAAGTATCGTGTGAGGCGAAAACTAGCAGGGGAGCCAGTACAATGCAACTAGTCCAAGTCCAACTGGAAAATCCAGAAGGAAATCTAGCCTCGTGTGATTCTGTCATTACACTGGGAAGTAGCAGACGTTTCTTCTCATGCTGACGCTCAGCATTCAGGAAATATTTTACAGACTTTCCCTTGCTTGCTTTGAGATCATAGCAGCAGATTTTAAAATATGACCAAATGCCACGTGATTGTTACGCTTGCGTGGAGAGGTCGACACACGTTCCACGTGTGATAACCCAGTCTTTCTAGCGTGGAAGAAGAAGACGTAATGGACAGCTGTTGTTGCTCGTGGAATCCTTAGACACGCATATACCTGGGAAAAAATCCCAGTTAATTTGCAAGAAGTGCGGCTCGTGGTCTGGCTCTATGGGTGTGCACTACAGTCTATCGTCCAGAAGTGTTAGCTATACCACCCTTGTGAAATACTCACACCCGTTTTTGTTTTGTGTACATAATGAAGCTTAATATATTGGCAACCAAAGTTTTGATCACCTTTCACTGAAAATGGGGCTATGACAGAGTTATACGTATTTCATGATTTTTTTTAATACGAATTTTTTTACAAATTTCAAATATTTCGGAAATTATCCAGACAATCACGAGAAGAGCGATGTTATTGTGCAGTATGTAATTCAGCATTCAATAACCTGACAAAATCACTCAAAATATAGAAATACCGATCTACAATATCAATACTATTGTCGATTTACAAAATATATTTCATAAAAACTTCCTCCTCCGCTCCGCTGATATTAATGAACAAGGAGAATAATAACATTGGCGTACATCAAAGAAGCCGATCCAACTATCACATGGAGGAAATCAGTTGTAATCTATCTAGTTGTTCTTCTTTGTAGCTAATCAGTGGTGATTTATTCATTCTAGTTTTTTGGACTTTTAAAAGAGATTACCTACGTTTTGGAGGCTGAATCTGCCTCCGTCTTCAGGGTCTCTTTAAAAAAATAACAGTGGTTAAAAGTCCAAAAAACTAGAATATCTAGCTGTTGTTTATTTCTAATGTCAGACTGATCAAACCAAGTAAATCAAGCGAAATCAAGATAATAATAAATGTTAAAGCAAATAACAGTACTCACTAAGTTCACACTGCCCTGATTCGTAATCGTACTTCAGAATTTTCCTTCTCTTCCGCCGTATCCATATATTACTGCAGTTGCTACAGGCTTTATAACTTCCCTCCAAAAATTCAATAACGTTAAGTCTGCTTTCGCTATGTACAGTTTCCCTATTCATCATGAAATCAAACACTTTGCACTGAAACGCCTTCATGGCGTGGTGCTAAGCACAGGGGAGAACTTTACTTACTTTTACTTTACTTGCACTGAAACAGGAACGACCTTTTGACAGCGTTAAATAATTTTGTAACGCAGTAACAGCCACACAATTTAAAATAGTTGACTATTTGATGCACGCTCCCTCCCCGCGGGTTGATAAGTCGGCTACTGCGCCACAGAGGCCGTTTATTTTGACCAAGATGCACGAAGCAAAGACATGGTTAAAACACCCGTTTCGGTTTCAGTTGCCCTCCCCCTCTTCTCCTTTTCTTCCCCTGTTATGCTCGGGACAATATACCATCGAAATTTCCCTTTCATAAAAAAACAAAAAAAAAAAATCCTTCAATTTGCGATGATGTATGGGTTGGATCGACTGCGTCACACGATCTCCAATGGTTGCAACACTACATTTGCTCGCACACAGATCGCTGCGTTCACGCCTTCCTAAATGATGCAACCTCCCTCACACGGCGCTCAAACCAAAACACCCAATCAGCGTCCTCTACGCGACTGCTGCAACAGCGTCATAGCGAGTGAAACTACCATTGTGTTCCAGCCCCGATCGCGGCCTGGTCTACGCGAGTTGATATCACGGATCGCAGACTTCTCCACCATCTTTCTTTATGGAGCGGCGTGGGAACACTTGCTGTTTCGAAGGAGATAGAGTTGAATAAATAAGTATAATAATAATAATGATTTGCATTACATATTTATATTGGGTGTGCACGTGCGAATGTGCGAATCGGCAGAAGCCGCTACTGGCTACAACTGCACCCATTCTTATTAAGTGCAGAAAGAGTTTAATTGAACATCTATATAGGTGAAAAAAGAAGCTATAAAAATACCAACTCGAAATGTAATCCCCAATGCACCGAAGCCCAGTGGTTTATTTAGAATTTCCAACGAGGCCTATGCAAGAACGATTTTAGGCAATGATAATTGATTAAATCAACCTAACAACGAAGGCATACCTCAATGATGTCAGAACACGAAATGTCTTCAATATGGGTGCGATAAGTGAAACACCCAAAAATAAGACCATTAAGCCTTGTTTCCATGATATGAAAAACTCAATATGCTGACCAAGGCAGAAATTTATTTTATTATAAAACATAAACTAAACGTAACGTTTCAACCTTCTAGCAAGGTCTTCTTCAGACTCTGCACCAAGTACAAATGTAACAAGGTACAAAAAAGGACGATATATATATACATAAACATTACTCCAGACTATTAGAAAGTTGTTCTGGAACATTCTAGCAGGTGGCTTTCCCTAAACGTTACGTTTAGTTTATGTTTTTTTAATAAAATAAATTTCTGCCTTGCTCAGCATATTGCGTTTTTCCAAAAATAAGGTTAGTTAGATAGAGAACTGATAAATTTACGTTCAGTTGCTGACAGTTGCGAGAAAGGGCTTTATATGTTTATTAACTATATATACAGGTTTGGGATTCTTCCAATTGAGTTCTCTAATTTACAACATAGTTATTAAATTATCTTTACGTCTGACTCCACGACGGTACCGCCTGTGGAAACATCTAGCATAGACTGGACCACCTGATGCTCGTGTAATATGATCGGAGGCCGCTGACAGTTGGTGAACTCTTAACACTCTCTCTGTCACACACATCTATCTCGTCTGGTGGGGAGGGATGAAAGTTCAAATTGTATTGGCTCCTTTACACGCCTGATTTGATTTTGGTTATTAGCAGGGAACGGATTAATATGTAAATACATATTTATGTATAAAGTTAATATCAGATATAGTTTGTATTATCTTTGCGCATCATGGCATGTAGACTCGAAAAATTCCGTTTTTATTTTTTTTGCCATATTTGTACATGAATTAGGTTTTGGCTCATATTTTACTTATTTTTACATATTATTTCCATATCTCAGAACATTTCTCAACATACACTCCATATTCGCGCAATAACTACATGTCCCCGTGTGACCGAAAGAGATGGGTGAATTTCTTGCGAATAACTGACAAATTTGAAATACACTCCCATTCTTGCGATATTGAACGCAGTTTTAGTCCGTATAAATCCATCTAAAGAAACAACAGAAGGAAATTCACGTTCGAACACTCACAACAAAATTTTGTTATTCATTGTTTTGGAAACAGAAAATGAAAACACATTTTGTGTTGTTTTACAATTAATGTCAATGTAAGCGTACTATATTTTACATAGCTCGTGTAGTGTCTTATATTATTAAATCCATTTGGTGAAATTAACTAAATATGTATTTACATATTTAGCACATTTTTACTTCATATATATCCGTTCCCTGGTTGGTGTAGCTTTTCTGCCTCTTTTGGCTAATCGCGCCGATGAATGTAAGAAATATGATGAAATTGATGAAGGGACACTTGTAAAGAACGCCCATGTCCAGGTCGGGATTCGGACCCGGGACCCCTGGCGTCGTAGCGCACTGTGCTCACCACTCCGACACGCAGGTCGGCTTACACACTTGAAAACTCTACAGAACTAAGCATGGAAGGCCCAAGAAGTTTCATAACATATCTACAAATTGGATTTAACGATCTGGTCAGATCACAATCACACTCGTCCACACACAAAAAGTAATTACATTTCAAAAACGTAATTGTAGACAATAGTGTTTGTAAGAGTGGACACCACAGTTAGTTGTAAATGGAAATCTTCAGGATAGTGATAAACCACTACCACAGATAGTGTCATTCTAGTGACCATGATGGAAATTTTCTAACCATTCTACATACCCTCTCCTCCACACACTTCTCCTTGAAATGCAATAAAAAACACCAGCGTGGTTGAAAAAGGTGCCTGTTTCTCAAAATAACGACGCAACTAACCATAATGCAACCAACCATGAAGGAGAAAAAAGAAGATGGACACAGAGTTCCAAGTATTGCCAGTCGTAAAACAATTTCACTAAGCATGGAAACCTTGCTAGCTAATGAGGAGGAAATAACATTGCAAAATTACGTTACACATTTTCACTCATCTTTTTTGGTTTTCTTGCCTCAATGATTCTTACATTGCACTGGAAAAATTATATAGTTTCCTCAGTGATAAGAAACAAAATAAAAAGTACAAGAATAATGTTTCTGGGAAATTTTGTAAGAAGGAAAATAGATTTTCCATACCAGAAATGTGACCTAATCAGGTGAAAGTTAACAAATGAACGTAGCAGTTTTGAGGCAGAAGATAATACCCGGTATCTTGAGAGCAGCTGTAAACAAGAATTAGCGATCTTGTATCTAGAAGCCATGGAAATCACGAACTGGCTAAACAAAAAGTCATTATTCATGCCCAGGTTCTCGTATTTCTATTTTTCTTATACGAGGGTTACAGCAAAAGTCATGGCAACATATTTTTTCACGAGAATGCGGGACCAGCACGAAAATCCGAAATATACAAATGAAAGGGGGTAGTGTATGGTTTTGTGGAATGTATGAACAGTGCAGATCCCACCAGGTGTGGGATAGGGAAGCGAGAAAACGTCCTTAAAGATAGCGTCGTGCCACATGTGTTTACAAGTCTGAAAGCACAGGAACATTACAGGAACAAAGAAGGCGCATACTACGGTATGGCACTGTTCTCCCACAGTTTCCATCAGCTTCCTGTGGCATTTTTGGGCATTTCTTTCCCGAAAAACGGCTATTTTGATACACAAACGCTGTTCACGCCGTGGCACGACGGTTGACTTAACAATGAATTTCCACTGCCCTCTGTACAATCACCGTTCACCACACTGCCATCTAGTGATGTGTCCACATACTATGGGTGTCATGTTCTCAGGGACATACGATCTTATTGTGGTACCATCGTTTAACTTTGAGAAAATACAGTTGCCATGACTTTTGATGTAACCCTCAAATTAGGTCGCTTATATGCTTCTTTAGGCTAATCGCGACTGTGATGATGCACTATGAAATTGATGAAGACACTCGTGCCCGCGTCAGGACTAGATCCTGGAGGCTTTGGTGGCAAGATTGTGAGTTTTCAATTTTTCTCATTAGGACAAACACAAATATTCATGCCTTATCCGGGATTCGATTTCGAATCCGGAACCCCTGGCGTCGAAGCGCGCTGTGCTAACCACTCCGCCACGGAGGTCGACTACTGAGCTACCACCGCGACTACTACTTATGTTCTAAAAGTAAAAGAAAAAATCCAAATTGTAAAGCTGTAGGTAGTTGAATTTTCTATCAGCACAAATAGGAAAGAACGATAGGAGGGTAATATAGTAAACGCCATAGATTATTCTGGCTATATTTCTAGCAATCAGATTCTTACTAGCGTGCATTTATGACAGCTACCAAGCATGGAGAAGAGAGGACATTTGTGCCTTTCCAAAATAACTCACCTTGGCCTCCTCCACCCACACAAGGCTGCTCCCCGCGGAGTATTAATGAACTTCTCTTGTAGGGGAAGGGTTTACTTTGGAGATATATTCATAGGCGCCGGTGGAAGTGTGTTAATTTGGGATCATTTGATCCCCTTCCCCACACACACAGAATGAAAGGAAAATGCCTAGTTCTTTTTCTCCCTTTTATTTTTGACTCCTTTCTCTCTCTCTCTCTCTCTCACACACACACACACACACACACACACAAACACACAAATACACTTGTTCTTTCTCTGTGTCGTTTCTTTTATTTCGCTCAGTTTCTCTCCCACTCTCGCATCCTTACCTGCCTTTCTCTTGCCTCTCTATCTGAGTCTGGCAACCTTATTTTCTCTCCCTATCTATCGTTTCTATATTTCCTTTCCATAACCCCTTCTCTCCATCTGCTTCCTGGCTTCTTCATTCTCTCTTTCTAACTCTCGTATCTTTATTTCCCTTCCATTTCCCTTTCTTTCCATCTGCGCCTGGCTTCTTCATTCTCTCCTTCTATCTCTAGTTTCTTTATTTCTCTTCCTTTTCTCCTTCTCTCCATCTGCGCCTGGTTTCCTTATTCTTTCTTTCTATCTCTCTTTTCTTTTTTCCCTTCCTTTTCTCCTCTCCATCTGCGCCTGACTTCCGCCTGGTTTCCTCATTATCTCTTTCTATCCGTCGTATCTTTATTTCTCTTCCTTTTCATCTTCTCTCAATCTTCGCCTGGCTTCCTCATTCTCTGTTTCTATCTCTCGTTTCTTTATTTCCCATCGTGTTCCCCTTCTATCCATCTGCGATTAGCTTACTCATTCTCTGTTTCTATCTCTCGTTTCTTTATTTCACATCGTTTTCCCCTTCTATCCATCTGCGATTAGCTTCCTCATTCTCTGTTTCTATCTCTCGTTTCTTTATTTCACATCGTTTTCCCCTTCTATCTATCTGCGATTAGCTTCCTCATTCTCTGTTTCTATCTCTCGTTTCTTTATTTCCCATCGTTTTCCCCTTCTAACTATCTGCGCCTGGTTTCCTCATTATCTCTTTTTATCTCTCGTATCTTTATTTCTCTTCCTTTTCCTCTTCTCTCCATCTTCAGTTTAACGGAATCTCCCGAACGCCGTTTTTCATTGGTGCAATGCAAATCTTTAAACCAAGTTAATTTAGAGTGGATTAAAATTGATGTCGTTCATCTGAACTTCGAAATCATCGGCGTTGGTGCACGCGACCATCAGTCAGTCAGGCATATGCCGGGATGGCGCCTTTAACGAAGGCTACGGACTTCTTATTTCTCTCACTTCACCCTCGCGAATAACCTAACGGTATAAATAAGCAACGTTAACCAAGTCGCACCAGTGGTTCACATCCTTTGTCGAGCTGTTGCGTATATAGGTTAATCGGAACTCAACCTATAGTTTACAGTGGGATCCGAACCACTATGGGCCTCCAGCGGGTATCGAACCCTGGACCCCGCTTTAACAAAGCAACGATGTTACCACTACGTCACGGGGGAGGACCACAGTCCAGATTCCACTTTAAACTTTTGATCCAGTTTCAGTTACCGGTATCCTATCTGAGAATAAAATAGCTTTAAAACAAGTTTTGCAAACTTCTAACAAAGTCAGAGATATTTTACTATGATTTCGATCGACTGTTATCAACATCGAGGTGTAAAGGATGACTCTTACAGCAAACATTCAAATGTCCAACCTCCAATCCACGTAGTACACCCTGGACTGCATTTTGCAGACTAGCGAGGCTCTGGCGACTGGACTAACAACCTGTATAATGGGGCTTGTGTTGTGTGCGGTTTGCGATTGTCCATTCATCCGTTTCATCGTATCATAATTGATCCTCATCTTCGCGATTATACTCTGTCTTAGGAATCTGTGGGGCAACGCCGCACATAACTATAGAGAAGGGGAGAAAGCGAGTGAGCGCAGCAAGGCAGTACGCTCTGCGGCAAACTGTTGGTAGCAGCCCCACCTTTCCTCTCTCGCGTTGATTGGTCGAGGTCTCTCAAGTTACTACTTACAGAGGACTCGTTTTCGTTCGCTTGCTCCATAGATTACCGGGACAGAGTGTCGGAAAAGAGAAGTAAAATAAAACATAATTACTCAAATTAATGTAATCAACATCGTATGTTGTCTGTTGGCAACACTGTACGCTCATTGTACTCCTCGGCTGTGGCCTTTCTTTTTTGTTGAAGAGAATCTCTTTCTCTTCACTTGTTTCTCACTAGACGTGCGAAGACTTTCCTTGGTCACAGGGGTTTCTTCTCTCTTTTTTTCTGTTGTTGGGGAACGCTGTGCCCTTGACGCCTATGTCTCAAGGTAGGCTGGGTGACCTAGCGCGTTAAGTACACTCTGTTCAGCATATCTCTGGAGCAGTCGAACGAAAACAAGTCTCTGCGCAAGTAGTGACGCGAGACGGCTATACCAATGAGCACATGAGAGATGCAGGATTTAGTGGAGAAAGGGGAAGTGACTGCAGTTACTAGCCTTTTCAGCAGAGTGTACTGCTTTCGTTCTGCCCACTCCACCACTTTTCTGCCGCTATGCACGGCTTTGCTCCAGAGTTAGCTGGGACAGGGTATAGTCATCGACTTGCCACCGAAGTTCCCGGGTTCGACTCGGTTTAGGACACTCTTTGCGAATGTCCCTACGCTAATTTCATCTAATCATCGGTCATCTTCATCTCCCCGATCAGCAATATGAAGAAGAAATGCGACGTAAAATGGAAGTACCAAAGTACGGTGGAATTATGCTGTGTTCAGCAGATAATCCTCATTTCGTCACTCCAATGAACAATTTAGGGGGTATTTTGTTGTCACCATATCTGGCGTCAGATGACTCGCCTGTGAATTTGAGTGAATTCCGCAAGAGCGGACAAAAATCAGACTTTTCCTATGTTGATTTGATTGATTGTTTGAATTAGGTTCTTTTACTTCGCTTCTCTGTCACTTTTGACTAATCGCGAAGATGAGGATGAATGATCAGATGAGAGTTATGAAACGACAATGACAAACACATATGGACGACACACGTCCTACAGAGGTTTATTCTGACTGCAGAGCCAAGCGCCAGAGCCTCGTTAGTCTGCAAAATGCAGTCCAGGGTGTACTACGTGTGAGAGAGGTCGAAATTTGGGCGTTTCCAACGAAGGTCACATCTTACAACCCTTTTCCCATGTTGAGTCCGCCCAAAATTCTGCTGGTATTTTCTAATTTCTGTCTAGACCACATTTTTGAACAGCTGACTTTACAGCTACGAAGCCATCTAAAATACACCTGGACTGGTTGAGTTGCAGTAGATATATATTTTACAGGCAAGGTTTATTGAGAGCTCCCTCCTTTTCTTACATGTCTCTGATGCATTTTCATTGTGATGAATTTTATTTCCTTTATTTTATTTCTTTATTTATTTTTTGTAGTTACTTTAGTACACGTACATGACCCACAGAAATGCAACGTTCACCTCCTATTTAGTGAAAAGGATGGGATGTGCATGTTGGGAACGAATAGGCTCATAAAGTTTATAAGTGACATTAAATTTGAAGGCTGGCTTTGTCACAACCCGTCATAATATACGGGGACGAACATCTTGCATAATTCATTTGTAAACCTCTGGCGGACGTTAGTAATTAAAAAACCACTTGCTCAAGGCTCTAGTTAAATGGCGCTTCAGGAAGACAAACGGATGTTGAAAATGACAGAAATGAAGACTGGCTGTATTTCCAGTCACTAAGAGCATCGCACCGGCCCCTGTGGTTCGCATATCGCGCTACGACGCCAGGGGTCTCGGGTTCGAATCCTGGCCTGGGCATGGATGTTTGTCAGTGTCCATTCATCAATGTCATCTCCATCTTCGCATATTAGCCAAAAGTGGCACAGAAGGCGAAGTAAAATAAAGCAAATCAAATCAAACCAAGAGCATCGATAGCCTGCAATGGTTGTTGGCATTCGCAGTGATTTTCTGAGGAGCAGGGAACGATATTTTCATAAACGTGGACAAGAACACCATATATTCAGAGAAGCATTTGCTATTATGCTATACCGTGGCCGTGCTGTCTAAGGCGTCATGCTCTAGGCTCCGGCTACGGGACGAGCGCAGGTTCGAGTCTCCTGGGGAAAGCTAACAACCTTTCTCCTGAGATTTCGATCTGTGTATGAGAGCGGTGGCCACCCGCCATCGTGAGGAAATTGTGGAGCTACAAATGAGTAGCGTAACCCGGTCAGGGAAACCTACAACGACAACTGGGGGTTCGTCGTGCTGACCACACGTCACCCCATAACTGGTTGGATGATCTCCTACCTCGGCAAGTGGGAGTGAGGTAGGCCCTGGCTCTCACGGCCGTTGCGCCATGGTTATTATTTAAATATACTGTAATAAGGGATACTGATTGTGGAGCTATGGGTTGATATCGACCAAAAGGGTGGGTTAATCAGTGACATGAATGTACCTAATTCCAATATAGTTGACTCATCCTCTAATTTACTTATTTGAGTTCCTTTGTGGACTTCAAAGCCTACTGGTTCAAAGATGTGCTTTAAAATTAACTCTCCATCCTCTCTATCGAAATTTATCCATCGTCGTTGCACATACTGTCATACCGTTTTGCCCAGGTCTGGCCAACAAATTAGCGACTGCAAAATATAAAATATTTTCTATTTTTCAATACAAAGCCCTCAACATTTCCCCAAAAAGGAGATCATAGAGATGATGGTAAACAAATGTAACAGTACAGAAACTATCTGCTTGAAATATTATGCACAACGCTTTGATATTAAGCCCATTTTTATTCGGTTTGAAACTGCATTTATCCCCCCTTCCCTTCTAGTTCATTGTAAAAATTACAAAATAAAAAATCTTCCTTGAAAAATGCGCATTTTTCTATTGCTGAGTAACCTTTATAAACGACATATTAACCATTTTTTAACCTGAAGAACTAGTTGATGAAATATCTAGTCTTTGTCTTTCGTAAACAAGGTTCATTTCATTTAATGTTATAAGTCTCTATAACAAATCTTTCAGTGTGGAGAAAGAACCACGCCATAGCTGCTAACATGGATGAATTTAAATAGATTAATGGTATCCAAGTTAGAAATTTCTTCCACAGTTCTTCATGTAGAAAATCTGTTGCATGCCGGTTCTCTTGTAGCGAAACCTTCGTAGTATCCAAGGACACTTGTATAATTTTCCACGGTAGAGTAATTTGATTTTTCATGCACGTTTTTGCATCTTAAAGCACGGATATAGAACATAACGAGTCTGCTTTACATGGATTCCCAAGTTCTCAAGGTCTCGGTGGAATTCAAGCATTCAGAAGCCAAAATACAAACAGGTTTCTACAGAAGGACGGCAGATTTGAAAGCAATCAATGTCATCAAGACAAGAAATTTGTCAAGGTTTAGGAAGAGAAAAATGATATTTCCTAAGTGTGATGCTGTAACCACTAAAGTAGAAAGGTTTTTTTTTCTTAACAAATAAAGCATAAAGAAGGAACAGTTTCGAATGTATTAGTGACAGCACATCTTTATCTGTGGTCACAGCAAGCATTTTGTGTGTATCTTGATATTGGCAATATTTAATCCTTGTATCTTTTGCCTCTTTTGCCAAGATGTTAACTCACGGGGAGTCGGAGTATTTGCTTGAAACTCCTCATCTTTGTCATCAATTTATTAGTCAAAAGTCACAGAGTTGGTTCACCCGAAGGTACACAAAATGATTAAACTATCAACTTTGATCGCATTCCTCAGACCACCATCTTCCTTGGCACGTTGAAAAGCCAGTCATTCCATGGTGTCATTATGGCCTTGTACAGATGCAAATTATGAAGCACAACAAGTCATTATCACTCTATAATGGGATGCAGGTGATATTAAATATTCATCGAACTTGAGTGGAAGGGGTTAAGCATATACAACAGCGATAAAAGAGGTGTGCGATTTAAATAAGGCCAAGAGAACAAATGATAATCAGGTTTTGTATGTTAATGGCACTGCACTTGAGCGATATACCATGATCACTATAAACCTCAAGTTTCTCAATGGCTGAAACTTATATTTTCACACAATTCCCTCAAAATTTAACGTATTGTACAGTCACGTACGCTTCTGGGGTTGTAATGATCCCACTGAAAGTCAATTCGGGTGGGGTATCCTATTCTACACCCTCGAATTTTCAATTTTTCTCTCTCATTATGAAGATTATGTGATCCTAATTGTGAATAAAAAACAATAGGAATGCGGAAAGAAGTATTTACGACTGTACAGCCGTTTAAAGTTGAGATTTTGTTGTTTGAAATTGTTGAGTCCAAATTTCCCACACATTCCGGGTCTGCCCCTGAGGTAATTGACTTACCGCCCCTTCCGCTACCGCGGCCTCGCCTTTATCTATAGAGTCCCTTTTAAAGGCATGTTAGAAATTGGCCGGAGTCACCTGCCCCCAACACTATTTCTCACTGTTTTACGCATTGACACATGAAGATACCAAAAATGAACGCTAAAATTAAACCTAAGAAGGTAACTTACCTCTTTTTACCAAGGCCAGGTATTGAATTGTGGGTCGAAGTTCAATTTGTAAGTCCAAAAATGAAGTAACTCCTACGTTGAAAGCCCTTGTTGTCCTTTTCCACAGAATACCAACCTCCACTCCCTTCCCATCATAAAAATTAGAAGTCGCAAATTATCCCATCCCACAAGTCATTTAGATAAAAACAATCCTCCCCTTTACAGCCTGCAGTTGCCAAAAAGAAATAATTATTTCCAATTTCTGAAGTCGCATAAATGAAATCCAATGTCTTAATTGTCCAATCCGCCAATATATCACACAAATAACATATCGCAATCGCAAATGTTCCCATTGCACAAGTCAATCATAAGAAGAAAAAGAAAAAAATCAGACGTGCGCCTGTGACATGAATCGATGATCCTAAATCTTCAGACTTGCGCCTGTGACATGAATCCATCATTCGCCATCATAGAAGTTCTGAAAAACATTTTTGACATTACGCAATGAATTTTAATTTAATAAAAAACGCAAGTTTCGTAGCACGTAGATCTAAAAAATTAACTTCCACGCTATTTGCAAACACTGTTTGTTATGAGGAACTAAAGATTTCCACGAAAATATTTGAAATATGCCTGAAATCGAGGGTGTAGAAAGGGGTACCGGAGCCGCCAATTCGATTGTTACAACCGAGAAGTCCCCGTGACTGTACGATTAACCTGTTAAGATAGTGCTATTAAATGTCGAAAATAGCTTGATAAACCACTGTTTTGTGTCAACCTTTAAAACCAGAATCCGTTTTCTTCTCATCTGGATTATAATTTTCCCAACAAGAAGTCAAACCAAAACCAGAGGTAACGAGTTCGAATACAATTTCTTCAACTAATGCTTGTCATCATGATCATCATGAACATCATTCGTCATTCAATAATTTTTGGGTGAAGCTTAGTGCAAATGCGACAAGAATGCAATTTTTTATGCATTAGCCAAAACTACGGCCGGACCCCGTGGCCGAGTGGTTAGCACATCGCGTTGCGACGCTAGGGGTCCCGGGTTCGAATCCCGCTAGGGCTTGGTTGTTTGTAAATGTCCATTCATCAATTTCATCATTTCATCCCTCATCCCCATCTTCGCCAATTAGCCAAGAGGCACAAAACGCGAAGTAAAATAAACGAAAACTACGAGAGTTGAACTAAAAGAGAAAATTGTCTAACCTTCTGGCTTCAGCCTTTATTTCATATTTAAATTGTGTAAGAAACACCCAATCAGAAGGCTTTTAAAATCCTCCGTTGCAACCTTTACTCCCACAATTTGTGTACAATTAAACTTTGGATTCGAAATCGTGGATCGATACATTCAACATACAAAAACTGTCTAGACGTTTTCGAAACTTTGTTTTCTTATCGTTGTTATAAGTTTCCATTAGTTCTCATAAGAACTGAGTATTGCAACTAACGAAGATTAAAAGGATCTTCCTTAAAGATACACTGAACTCTGGAACCAGCGATAATGCAAACGTTGGTAGGAATAATGCTGACATTGCCATTCTTATAAGTAATACTTTGAACTTTGCATCTAAATCAGCATTTGGCATATAATGATGAGTCGTTAATAAGTCACAGCGACCATGATGCTAATTTGATGTTAAGCAACACTAACCCTTCCCACATCATGTGCTGCAGTTCTTTGTCTCAAACGCGTGTCTTTCTCGTTAGAAGTGAGCATAATCGTTATCAAGGCCATCTCTAAGATATTTTCCGTGCCGTGCAACTCGTATCGTTAATCTTCCTAAACAACAACAAAGATAATAATACCATAATGCCATGATCTTATATGATTACAAACGAAAAGTTGGCGAGTTTGCTTTGTGAGGAAAGTTATAGTGCAAAAAACACAATCTAGAACTAAATAAATGATGCCTTAAGTTGTTTGCCAAATGTTACTGCCTAAGGAACGAGGTCCTTGATTTGCACGAAGAGGTTTTGGATGTATGAAGAGAATGGCATACAATATAACAACATGAAAAAAGAAAAAAAAATAGCACGTAAAGTAAAAGAACCTACTAACTTGCAAAAAGTGCACAGTTCTGAACTGTGCTCTTTTGTATTTTTGCTTTTTTTTTTAAAAAAAATAGCTGTTATGTTATGTTGTAGTGGAACATTAAATATAAAGGAGAGTTTTCGTTATCAGAAAATTTGCATTATTATAGAACATACACCACATTCGTTCCATGTTCTGAGTCTCAGTAATTGTATTGTAAGGATTTTATTTTATTAACCAGAATCTCAGCTCAGGACACGCTTGGTTTAGCAACCCATTTTAAAATGCGAAAAGAAATATGGATCTATTTATATGACAATGAATATTTGGAAATTGTTGCCTCCGTGGCTGAGTGAGTTGAGCAACCGATTCCAAGTTCGTGTCATACTTGTACATGGGCGTGTCTTTGTGATTGTCTTCATCAATTTCATTTAACCAACATCCATCCTCATCGCCGTGATTAGCCAAAAGTGGCAGAAAAGCGACGTAAAATACGAAAAATACAACACAATTTTCAAAGCGTAAATTATAATTGTATGGGAGAAGCACCTACACAAGGTATTATATTATAATCATCAGATTCTCTATTCGTGTTCCTTTGGTGCCTTTTGAGTTTGAAGCAAACTCAAAAACATCAAAGACATCTAAAACCTGCATCTCATTAACATTCCTTTGTCTCCTTATCATGGCTGTGGAGAACATAACAATTTATTTACTTGGGACTGGCTCATTCCCTGGATACAGGGGTGTGCACAATCTCAACCATTAGTTACCAACATTTAGTAAAAACATATACTTGCTGATATTATGGTAAGAAAATTAAACTTAATTCATCATTCGTAACTGTATAAACTTCCACCTTAGCGTTGAAACACTAAATTTTGTAGTACATCTCAATACCACAAAGTTAGTGTTTAAACACGTGATTCTATGGCTAGGCCCAATGACATGCTTAATTCAAAACTTTCTCAAAGGCCAAGGGTAAAAGATAATGCAGAGAGAATTATGTAAGTAGCATGTGAAATCATGGAGAACATGAGTTATTGCTTCATCTAGTTGCGTAATGAAAGAAACATAACATTCCCCTGTCTGGCTGATATTATGTCACGAAACGAAACACATCTGAACATCACGGACACATAAGTTCTGTCTGTAAATAATTTAACACTATTATAATTCATAGAAGAGAATAATGTACAAGAGGAAGGCCCGATTAAATATGGCACGTGTCATGGTTAAAATAAAAACTTTACCTGTTAGATTGACCGATTTATTTATTTTACTTTGCTTTTCAGCCACTTTTGGCTAATCGTGAAGACGAGGATGAATGATGATTTGATGAAATTGATGGACAGTCACAAAGAACACCCATGCCCAGGCCTGGATTTGAACCTGGGACCCTTAGCGTCCTAGCGCGCTGTGATAACTACCCCGCCAAGGAAGTGGGCTTTTATCTGGAAGAGTTCCTCTTTAACTTTAAATATGCAAAAGGGTAAAGGTAACGTTCACATGAATTTCAACTCTGTAGGAAATTACATTTGAAGGACGTTACAGACATGCAAAGGCGTAACAAGAGGGTGTGCGATCGCCCTGGGACTTGTGACTGAAAGGGTCTTACGTCCATGGGGCTTGTACAAAAAAAAATAAGAAATATAAGTGAGAGAAATAGATGGATACTTTTTGGTAAGATAATTTTTGTGCGCAATAAAACTGTTCTTATCCTGCATTAAATTCTAGTTAAACGTTACAATTTGAATGAATACATAAAATATTTAGTATTTTAAATAAACCGGGTAATAGTCTGATTTTGGAAGCCACACCGATATAAACAAGCTGTAAACAAAATAATTTCTCGTAGTATCGAATCTGTGATTGTTGTTCGTGGTGTGCGTTTTAATGAAACTCGAAAGTGAGGGTTTACGCTTGCTCTGGGCCACAATCAGTGATTGAATTGGGCCGGTATCAGCCGGTATGGTATACCATTAGTAAATTAAGATGCCAAAAAGCATACCGGAAGTAAATTTTTAAGAATTTACTTAGTAAACTTACTATATTAGTTTATTTATATATTAGTTTATTATTGCCTATTTACTAAAACATGACACGTCCGTCAGTCATATTACGCAGCTTGTCTTAGGAACAACTGCAGTAGTGAGTGGTTTAATGTCTAATACATTATTAGTTATTACAATTTGTGGTGATAAAAGAGAAGTGAGAATCGATGTATTTTTTAAGAAATTACAAAAAAGAAGAATTGTATCAAGAGACAGGTCTGTGCATACGAGCATACCGGCAGTAATTTATTTCCTATTCGGCCACTAGCCACAATATGAACGTACAGGAATGAATTCAGCTTTTCCAGGTTGAAGTTAGTAAAAACCTACCCCCTAACGACCATGTCACAATAAGAATTGCCAGGACTGGCAATATTACCAGTAGAAAACATACTCTCTTCTCTGAACCATTCAGAATTCGTGAGCGAATTGAACTCCAAGAAAACAGCTGACCTCGGTGGCGGAGTGGTTAGTACAACGTGATACGATGTCAGAGATCCCGGTTTCGAAATCCGGCCTGGGCATGGGAGTTCGTAGCGAGTGTCCTTTCATATACTTCAACATATCACCACCTATCCTCATCTTAGCCAAAAGTGGCAGAAAAGTGAAGTAAAGTAAACCAAATCCATTTTAATCAGCATTTTTTATTATTATATTTAAATTTGATATTTTCCTGATACATGCCTGAACATTTTGTACATATTCACATCGAGATTTCTGGGCCTCCCCGATTGCGTAGTGGTAATGTTGTCGCCTTGTAACCAAGGGATCCCGGGTTCGATACCTGGTGGAGGCACATAGTGGTTCGGATCCCACTTTAAACGGCAGGTTCAGTCTAGATGAGCCTATCTGTGCATAATGTGAACTTAAAAATCTTAAACATTAACTAACTAAAAACTAACTCTCTAGCCTTCTTAAACCCGAAGGTTCATGGCTGCAGCAACACAGGCCTTCCATCTGTCCCTATCTTGAGCAAGATCTATATACTCTTTTCCATCCCTAACGATTTCCTTTAGGTCCATCTCAACGTTGTCCCTCCATCTTCGTCTTGGCCTTCCTACAGGTCTCTTACCATCTGGTTTCCCAACAAGAATCCTGTAAACTCCTCTTTCCTCTCCCATTCGTGCCACATGGCCTGCCCACCTAAGTCTTCTCGATTTAATTATTCTAATAATATCTGGACATGAATACAAATTATGTAGTTCTAAATTATGTAACCTTCTCCACTCACCTGTCTCCTCACCCCTTTTAGGTCCAAATATTTTCCTAAGAATCTTATTTTCAAATACTCTCAATTTATGTTCCTCTTTTAATGTAAGGGACCAAGTTTCACACCCGTATAATAGTACAGGCAAAATTACTGTTTTGTATATTTTAACTTTTAGTTTCTTAGATATTAAACGAGAAGACAAAAGTTTATGAAGAGAGAAGTAACATGCATTTCCTGAATTAAGCCTACTTTTTATTTCCTCTTTAATATAATTTTCATTTGTTAATATTACTCCTAAGTATTTGAATTTGAAAACTGGTTCAAACGAGTTGTTATCAATAATTAGATTTTGATTATTACCTAACACTTGGTTTCGGCCTGTAAGCATATATTTAGTTTTATCTTTGTTAACTTCCAAACCTATCTCTTTAGCAGTTTTGAAAAATATTTTAGCATTATTCTTAATTGTATTTATATCAACCCCCAGTAAGTCTACATCATCTGCATATGCTAACAACTGAGTCACACCATTTAATTTTAGTCCTTCTTTAGTTTCTTTTACCTTCCGAACAGCATATTCTAAGGCAAAATTAAAGAGCAATGGAGATAATGCATCTCCTTGTTTTAACCCATCATGAATTATAAATTTGTCAGACATATTATTACCCACACGAATTTTACTTTCTGTTTCACTGGTGCATATTTTTATCATACTAACAAGCTTCTTAGGTATTCCAAACTCTACTAATATATTATATAATTTATCTCTTTTGACCGAATCATATGCTTTTTTGAAATCAATGAATAGCTGATGGACATTTTGATTATATTCCCACTTTTTTTCAAGTGTCTGTCTGATGTGAAAAATTTGATCTGTAGTTGATCTGTTACGTTTAAATCCACATTGATAATCACCTATAATTTCATTAGCATATGGGGTTAGTCTTGTTAAAAGAATGTTAGACAATATTTTGTATGTTGTTGAGAGTAGAGAAATTCCACGGTAATTATTGCAGTTCATTTTATCACCTTTTTTAAACACAGGAACAATTATGGATTCTTTCCACTGTTGAGGGATTTCTTCTTTATTCCATATTAAACAAATTAATTTATGAATTTGACATATTAATGAATTTCCACCATATTTAATTAACTCAGCTGGTATTAAATCAATGCCAGGTGCTTTGTTATTCTTAAGCCTTTTAATAGCATCTTTAACTTCAGTCAAGTTAGGTTCTGGAACTAAAGGTTCTGCTGTGTGGACTTCATTTACTTCTGATTTATCTCCTACATGGACATTTAAAAGGTCATTAAAGTAGTTCTTCCATCTATTTAGAATATCGCTTGGGTCAGCTAGAAAATCACCGTCTTTATCTTTTATCAAGTTTACTTTAGGTTGCCACCCCTTTCTAAATTCATTTACACCTTTATATAAATCTCTGATATTTTTATTTTTCCTGTTTGTTTCAATTTCGTTAATTTTGCTTTTCAAGTAATCTCTTTTTTTACTTCTAAACGTGCGGTTAACTTCTCGCTTTATTGTATTATAATTGCTTAGATTTGTGTCATCTGAGTTATTTAACCACCTAAGTCTAGCCTGATTTCTTATTTCTATTAGATTATGACATTCATTATCAAACCATGGTTTACTTTTTCTTGGTTTATGGTATCCTATAGTTTCTTTAGCTGCTGATTCTATTGCATTACGTATGTGCTCCCAATTCTTATTTACGTCTGTTTCATTTATATTTTCATCATCATTTAAATCCTGCAAAACATCAAATCTATTTGACAGTTTAATTTGGTAATCTTTCTTAATTCTTTCATCAGCAAACTTTCCTGTATCAAATTTTATAACTTTTAGATTTTGTTGCTTATGATTTATCACTGAGAGTCTTTCTCTTAATTTAGCAATTACTAAATAATGGTCACTGGCACAGTCAGCACCTCTATGTGTACGAACGTCAATTATACTAGTATGCCTTCTCTTATCAATGAGAATATGGTCTATCTGATTATGAGTTTTACCATCTGGAGAAGACCAGGTATATTTATGGATATCTTTATGTTTAAAAGTGGTACTTTTTACAATTAAATTCTTTGAGGTTGCAAAAGTAATCAATCTTATACCATTATCATTACTTAATTCATGAAGACTTTCTTTACCAATCGTGGGTTTAAATGTCTCTTCTTTGCCAATCTGTGCATTACAGTCACCTAACAGAATTTTCATATCATACTGAGAAAATTTATCAAAGACCTGTTCTAACTCTGTATAAAAATCATCTTTAGTATTATCATCTTTATCTTCCGTTGGTGCATGAATGTTTATTAAAATAATTTTACACCACCTACCCTGTAAAACTGCATATGATATCCTATCATTAATAAATTCTACTGTTTTAAGAGCCGAGATAATTCTATTATTTATGAAAAAGCCTGTTCCAAAATTATGATTTTCAGTACCACCATAGAAAAAAGTATAATTTTTAGTTTTACAATTCCCTTCACCTGGCCACCTAACTTCCTGGACAGCTACTACATCTAATTTATACTTCACTATCTCATTAACTGTACACTGAAATGCCCCAGGCCGGTAAAGGCTCAGAACATTCCAGGTGCCTAATTTAATATCCTTATTCCTAACGTAGATCTTATCCTTAGTCCAGGGACCTCCCAAAGTAGTCCCCACCCGGAGATCCGAACGGGGGACTATTTTACCTCCGGAATATTTTACCTTGGGAACATCCATGGCCTTATATTTCTGTTTCTTGACATGTCTTTTTACAGTGCAGAGTTGTCAGCTCTACGCCTAACCCCCGATATGAATGGAGGAACTACTACACAAGACAAACACAAACATATTAGACAGCACAATTACTACACAAGACGAACACAAACACATTAGACAGCATAACTACTACACAAGACACACACAAACACATCACAACTACTACACAAGACACACACAAACACATCACAACTATAACACAATATAAACACACACACACCACAACTACTACACAATATAAAAAAACAAACAAACAAACACACACACACACACACACACACACACAGATTTGTCTACCCTACCATGCGAGGACATGAGCAGATCACATACAATACGAGGACATGGCTCAACTGCAATTAGTAGCGCTCAAGAAAGACAAGTATTATATGAATAATTAATATTAGTATTTTTAATCTAAATGGAATTGTCTTACCGTACACACTCCGTTCACCCTATCTAATAATTATTTTCAATAAAGGTTTTCTAACAGTAACATTTCGTCGGCCATTTCGATGCGTATTCAATAACAGTCACGTGAAAATTAAAGACATTGCAAGTGAACTGAACATATCCTATGGTAGTGTGTCTATGCTGATTTGTGATCAGATGGGTTATGGTAAACTGTGCTCTCTCGCTGGGTGCCGCACTTGTTAACTGACGAGCAAGTGCAAGGATATTTTTTGACTGAAGTGACATACTTCAATCTTAAACATTGAGATTTCAAATTAAAGAATGGATGGGGGACCCACAATCTAATCTCGCCCAGGCCCTCCGGAAGTGTTGCAACGCCAAAGAACCCATGGTCCTACGTCAGCTGTTTAAAATTATTCGGAAATCGTCAATTGCAATCAAGTATTTAAAATCTAAATTGGACCTTTTAGAATTTTCCTCATCTTCGTGATCAGCCAAAACTGGCAGGAAAGCAGAGTAAAATAAAACGAACCAATCAATCAATAGATGCTTTCTAAGATTTATGGATATTTAGGAGAGGAGTTGAGTTACAGGAAGAGAAAATGTACAACATATGGAATTGAGTTTTTATTTTCTAAGTGCACTTTATGCACAGATAGCTAATCGAGACTGGACCTACAGTTTAAAGTGGGATTCGAACCACTATGTGCTTCCACCGGATGTCGTACGCGGAACCCATTGATTACAAGGCGACGACGTTACCACTACGCCATCGGGAAGCCCTGGGACCGAATTTAGAATATCAATGACTGTTATTTCACACAAATATTTTTCCGACACTGATGATACAATCAACAAGTCGAGGGTTTGAGATTTGTACAAATAGTTAGTCATTATGGATGAGGTTGCTGTGGCCTATTTCTCAGTCATGGGAGACGATTTGACAAATGTCATTGTCATTATATTCTTGACCAGGGGAACTTTGTACATCAATGCTCTTTTAGTTAAAGAAACTATTGAACAATTGAACCGTAATTTTCTCAATACAAGAAGCAAAGAAGCTATTCAGGTAAAGGAAGACCCTGATAGAGGGTTAAAAAGTCGTACGTTAATTGATTTTTACTGAAATATAGGCTGCCTGGTCAGTGTATTTATTGCTTGTTCTCTAGCATGGAAAGAAGGCTTAATCGTGTTACTATTCAGGTAAGTACTGTACAAATTCTTGAAGTTTGGAGCATCGAAGAGGCAGCTTTGGTATTAACTTGAAATTGACGGTTGCGAACTTGTCATCTAATGTAATTTCCATTACTGATTCAGCGTTTCACTTCCTCGCACTGTTTCCATTTCACAATGCCTCACACGTAGAGGGACACGGCCATCACAATAGCTTGCACTTCATGGTGGGGAATTGCTAATGAAAAGAAAAGTAGGTTAAGCTGGTGAAACGCCTCCTTGCTCCTAGTGTCCTCAAATGGACAAATGAAGACAACACTTGTCAGTCAGGAAATTTACCCGCAACCTGCCAAAATTCACCATGTTGCGCTTGTGCAAAGTTCTTGGAAAAGTTTGTTCAAAGTCCAGTTTAAAGTTGCTTGCGAAAGTCTTCATTGGGCATTCGCCGATAATCGCAACGAGGAGAGAGGGTTGTGTCCGTAGAACACTTTAGGGCAGTGATTCCCAACCGGGGTGCCTCGAGATATTTTAGGGATATACTAAAAAAAAAAAACTAAAAAAAAGAACAAAATATATTATTAGGAAGTAGGCAAAATAATTATTAAGTCGAATTACGAAACAATAGACGCACTTTGCCCTTTTCAACTTCATATTTGTGCGAGCAACCCTTCTCTGCTATGGCGACAATAAAATCCAAAGCAAGAAAGCTAATCTCATTCCCCAGGGCGCCGTGAACGTAAAGAGGTTGGGAATCCCTGCTTTAGGGAGTGGATTTCAAGAACAAAAAAATGAAGAAAATAAGTAACTTTCAGACATCATACTACCCAAAATTAAATTTTTCGTGTAATTAGCATTATTTTTAAACGCTGTTTGCCTTTAAAGGGTCATTTAATTTATTTGCACATATTACAGGATATCTGCAACATAGTGACGTATGCTGAAAAATCTGACCCGGTTTTCCAATGACATTCCATAGAACTATTAATCACACTTGCCGTTTGAGGCACCTGGGAACAAGTTATCTTATCACTCGAGATAAGATAAGATAAGAGCGGCGTACTCTTGTAGGGCATGTTGGAACCTATGTATGACGTAATCATTGATAAGATTAGAGTAGCCTTTCATGGGTTAAGTAAACCTTACTGGTGATTAGCGTTAAAATTGGAGTAGTAATTTGATCCGCCATTTTGTTTTTCCTCTGTATTCGGAACAATGTTTGTTTTGATCCGCCATTTTGTTTTTTCGGAACAATGTTTGTGTTGTGTTTGATGCTATGATAGTAGGAGGTCATGGGATGAGTAAACCTCAGTATGACGTTGTATGCATGTCGTCAGTATGTCTGTATCGATGAGAGTTTTTGAGGTCACGGTGTGAATGAACTTTTGTAGTGGCGTCAAGCTGTCTGGGAGTTTCGATGCATGTTGTATCTAGTTTTGTTTTGACTGTGACGTAGTTGATAATGGAAAATGGTTTTTAATGTTGTAGGATATGAATAAAGATGATCCGCCATTTTGTTTTTCCTCTGTATTCGGAACAATGTGTGACGTCACGTGTTGGTAAGGCTGTGTCTGCCACTGTAGCTGAGGCATGTTCCAGCTTGATGGGACGTTATGACGTCAGAATGGTGATGTGATTTTTATATTCTTCGCAATATGTGTATGTTTCCGCGGCCATTTTGTTTTCTTTTCTGAATTGGGAACAAGTTGTGATTGGCTGATTGTTTTGTATTGTTGTCAGGCTGTCTGATAGTTCCGATGCGAGTCTGTACAAGTTGTGTGACGTAGATATTCCCATTTGGGTGTTGCGGTGTGCAAAGAAAGAGAGGATTAGTTCTTAGTAGGAGTTGGTTGTGTTGTATTGGCAGTTGTGTTTGGAATTTAGTTATGAATTCTGCATCTGGAAACGTTGTTGCAAAGAAAGGTGGAGTAAAGCGTCATCAGGAAGATGGGAAGCATGCAAAGCAATTGAGGAGGAAGTTATTTCGGAAGCAGATGGAAGCGGAAGAATATAGGACGGAGGAGGAGGAGGATGAGAAGATAGAGGAGGATGGGGAGAATGTGAAGACTCCACGTGAGCCGATTCTACAGGGTTTGTTGGAGGTATGCTATAATTTGAGTGCATCGAAGCAGGTAGTTGTTGGTCTGGATCCTTCCAAAGATTTTTCTACATTTGTACGTGTGTTTAAACCTGGGCAAAAGGGTGCAGTTTTGAACGTTGACGAGTGGGACACTTTAATGAACGTGAAAGTGATTATTGATGAATATTTCGGGAATGTTAGTGTGAAACGTGCACCTACTATAAAACTTGGTGTGAATGTGAATGTCCGTTTCTGGACTTTCCATGGGAACAAAGTGATTAGCATGGAGCCAGTTTCCAACGTTGAACATAATTTGTGTGTATGCCTGACCAAAAGGGGGTGGGAATGCTTGGTGAACCTCCGTTCTTGTGTGGATTATGCTGTGATAACCCTGCATCGGAATGAGAAATCTGTTGGGGAATGGTACAACCGGTATTTATCAACATGTGCCCGGAATGTTAGTGACAGTTGTGATGCTTGCCGAGATGATTCCCCGATCCACAGATGTCTTGATTCTGATTTTATTGAGGAACATAAGGGAGGAGGAGGATGTTTTGAGGCTATCGGGGAGGACTGTGTCGGCATTGACGGCAACCGCTTGTTTGTTGAGGTGGAGCAATTTTGCAAGGAGATGACCATTAATGTGTTGGCCCCTATGTTGCTATCAACTGCGAGGACAATTGAGTCGCCGAATTTTGATTTCAATTTCAAGTAAAGAGAGAGAGAGAGAGATTGTGAAATTTATGAAAATATAAAAACTTGAATTGTGAATAAAACATGGTAATATTTTAAATATGTGTTTTGTTTTTGTCAACCTGATTTTAATATTATGACAGAATTTTATTTTATTATAGTTAAATCATGTACATAGTGGAGTGCGGTATTTTCAAGTGTAGCTGTCGTACAAATTGCCAATGGCTTCTAATTGTACGAGAGTTTCACTAGAAATTGCAACGCGCGGGTTCCACTTCGTATCTGCATTAGCTATGATGAGTTGGGATGTTTTTTTTTTTTTTTTACGGTTAAACGTCAGAGAGGAGGATGTTGGTATTGTTGGTTACAAGTAAAGGATGAGTATATTTCGAGTGTTACATTGAAAAAAAAAATAATAATAAAATACAAATAATAATAATAACAATAAATATGGTAATATTGTATATTTCCCAAGATGTTTTAATATGCGAGAGCATCGCTAGAAAATGCAAGGCGTGGGGGTCCAGTTTGTATTTTACCACTATGAAATGAACAGCGTGAGAAATTTTTGAATATGAAAGAAAAAAAATTGAAAGATTTCAGTTTAACGTCAAGGATTGATTGATTGATTGATTTAGTTTATTTTACTTCGCGTTTTGTGCCTCTTGGCTAATTTGCGAAGATGGGGATGAGTGATGAAATGATGAAATTGATGAATGGACATTCACAAACAACCAAGCCCGACCGGGATTCGAACCCGGGACCCTTGGCTTCGGCCTTGATGTGCTAACCACTCGGCCACAGGGTCGGGCTTTAACGTCAAGGAACCCGACCCTATTTTAAACTTTAGGTCCAGTCTCGATTAGTCTTACTGTGTGTGTGAAATGTACTTAAAACAGAATCTCGATGAATCAATCACTCTACCATGTTTACAAGCAGAAATAATAATAATAATAATAATTTTGCAAATACGTTAATTGTATTACAGCGGGAATTCACAATGTGGACGGTGATAATATTTATTCTTGCTGTATATTCCCTATGGGTTGTATTGTACAAGAGCGTCGTTATTTCATTGACTTGCTGTTTTAAGTCCATTTTATGCACAGTAATGCTAATCGGGACTGGACCTACAGTTTAAGGAATCCGAACCACTATATGCCCCCGACGGGTATTGAACCCGGGACTCTGTGATTACAAGGCAACGACGCTACCACTGAATCATCTTGGAGGTCTATTAAAAGTTCAACTTAATAAAAGAATAAAAAAAAAATATATATTTTGGAGATATATGATTTCTATTAAAATGGGAATTCAAAGTGTACTTGAAACAACAACTCGAAAAAATAAACTTAAAACAACAACTCAATCAAAAATAATGATCTGTTCTACAGATAGGTTAATTGTATTACAAGGATGAAGGTAGGTAATTTCGGATAAATAATTTCAATGTGAGTTCTAGTCTGTAAACGTCTACGGGGATACACTCGGTATTCACCAGGAAAAGTTAATAGTGTGAGGAATTTTTAAATACGAACGAGATATTTAGCGTTACTATTTATAAAGTGAAGTTAAAACAGTAAATACGAGAATTGGCAAAGGCTTCTAATTGGACGAGAGTTTCACTAGAAGTTGCAACGCGCGGGCCCCACTTCGTATTTGCATTAGCTATGTAATTTTTACAAAAAAAGTGAAATAAGAAAAAATAATGAAATAGAATGAAAGTGGGGGAAATTTTCATTTTGTAATTTTTGCTGACGTTGATGCTCCTGCAATTTGATTTTCTAACTATTCTGTAAATAGATTATTTTTTAGAGTTTTTTAATTTCTTTTTTTTTAAAAAAAAAAAAAAAAAAAAAACATTTTTTGAAAATAAAACAAAATAATTTACAGTGGTAGATAATTTTATTCTTTAACTAATAGCGGATATAATAAGATACTTTGTGATAATAATTTTGAAATAAGTAATATAATATTGTTCACTGTACACTATAAAATCTATACATATTTTTATTTTCCCACTGAATATACATTTAATCATTCCACACTTTACAATTTGTTTTAATATTTTTGTCAGTCCACTACATTGTTTCAAGTTGTTTTTTTTTTCTCTTTTATAAACACACACACACATATAAGATATAGTCTGTTTTTATATCTGCAACACTAATGTTTTCTTCCACTCTGGTAATTTTTTTCCATGTACTTGTTTATACTCTCCTGAAAGAAAAAAGGAAACTTCTTAATAAAAATATATTAATGTCTCAAACAGAACAAGTATTAAATAATATATTTATATATATTTTTGTCAGTCCACTACATTGTTTCAAGTTGTTGTTTTTTTTCTCTTTTATAAACACACACACACATATAAGATATAGTCTGTTTTTATATCTGCAACACTAATGTTTTCTTCCACTCTGGTAATTTTTTTCCCATGTACTTGTTTATACTCTCCTGAAAGAAAAAAGGAAACTTCTTAATAAAAATATATTAATGTCTCAAACAGAACAAGTATTAAATAATATATTTATATATATATATATATATATATATATATATATATATATATATATATATATAAATGAAATACTTTACCTTATGGAGCAAATTTGAAGGTGTAAGTTTTTGAATCTGCAGTTCTGTTTTTTTTTGTCTTTTTAATTAGAGGTGAAACTTTACTTTTGACATATGTACCATTCCATGATATATTTTTTTTTCTAAAGTGATTGAAATATTTACCCCTTCCCCGGTGGAAAATGTAAAACAGACAATACTGATTACATAAATCAGTACCGACACCTTGTACTTGAATAGGGTTATATAAAAATGACAAAGTGTTGTTTTGAAGAATGTTCCGCACATATGTTGATTGTAATACTATGAAATTATATAATAATTACCTTACCTTTTATGCTTTCAACTTGAGTAGTCAATGATGATATTCCGATCCTTGTCCACTTCAAGAAGGTTCTGGAATTCTCCGTAAATGATGCTGTTGACGGTCTCTGGCAGGGCTGTCTTGAAGTGTACCTCCATTCTGACGGTTCCATGTGTGTGGCATATTTGACAATGATAGTTTTACATGAGTCGTTGTTTCTTTTGAGGGTGATGATATCCAAAGGGGACTGTGTTGAAGTCTTCTACAATTCTTCTTTTGGTGTATACTACCCTTAATCTTTTGCTTTCGGGTTTGTTATATACTATAAAATCTCTGGTTCTGGATATTTTTCTTTGTTGATGAACTGTTATTGTCGGTGTTTCATGAAGTACCAAGTTTTTCAGTGAACACATATTGATTAATTGTCTGTTTGCATAATTTAGTGTTACTCCTTTAACTTTACATACAGTCGTTTCATGCTCTGTGGTAGGGTTTACCACATTATACGCATAAGATTTCGGTCCTGTAGAAACAAATTCCGTAATGAAACTTTCCTCACCATATTCTTCCAACTCATTCGTCATCTGACCTAAGTAATCTCCAGTTTCAGGATCTAGTTGACCAGGTTTTGTGCTGTAAATTACGCTATCTGTGTCATAATATAATACCCTCTCTTTCAACTCTTCAAGATATTTATAAAGATGAAGTCGTGCTCCAGCTGTGGTATATGCAGCAATGACAACATTTACATTGGGAAGTTCTACAACTGCCTCTTCAATATACTGCCAGTTCACAACCAATACAGTATCGTTTATTGGAAGAATTGAATTTACATTGATACGTGGATTGGTTAATTTATTATACAGGTCCCACGGTTGAGAGATAATTGCAGTTTTTGGTAAGTTCTGGCGCTGTGCAAATTTACCCCAGAAGCTGTTAAGCATTAGTTTTGCTAAACTGCGTTTTCCTGGATTCTTCATTATTTTGTCGAATTCTAGAGATATGCCCTCTTTCTGATTGTATTCTTGAATGAATGAGAGCTTTTCTTCCTCAGTTTTGCAATTAGATGGCCAACCACTCGCTTCCTGTTTTATTTTCAGGTATTTGTTAATATAATGTGCAAATAGACCACCTGTACCAGTATTCTGGTCGTACTTAGTAACTTCATACTGCCACACTTCTAACATTTTTGTTATTTTGTACCCCTCCTTCACAGCTTTCCTCACTTCATCAGCAACCCAAGTACCTGTAAACATTCGTTCCTCATCTGTGTGATTACAATTACCTTGATTCTTCTCCTCTACACAAGATCGGCATAAAGCAAAAAATAATTTTCCTTCCATTTTTACCGGTAGAACTGGATGATATAGATTTTTTGGTGGCAAAATGGAGCACATAACAAGACCTTCAACTTCTTCTATAGGAGGACATTGTTTCCCAACGTAGATCTGTGGATGCCCCACTGGAAATTTACCGTATTTACATACATATGGATAGAGGGAGCAGATGTCTATATATCTAATCTTCTCGTTTTCAGTAGTTTTGTAATAAAGTTTGGTTGCATTTGTACGCCCACCCATTAAACTGCTACGAGGGTCTAAGGGCTTTTTAATTGTCATTGGGTGATTTCCAACATATTCTTGAATTTCAGGGTTTTCTCTTTTTATTTTCTGCCACTCACATTCCCACATTATTTCTATATGATGTCCACTGCTTTCCAAACGTTGATGTACCCTCGCAGTTCTTTCCTTCCTTGCATCCATTGTATCTCCAGGTTCATGACTTGCTTGACCTATTTTTCTGGGGAAACATTTTTCGCAAGAATGATAGAAACACCCATGATACTGCAGAATGTGTCCTTTTCCTTCTTCATCCTCATAGAAACCATCAACTTTCAAACCTCCTATCCTTTTCTCCAATCCTCTTCCAACATGTTCAATGACAACGTCCCTTTTCATTTCTTCATACACCAACCACTCAATAGCACCAATGGATTGTGTATCCGCCCAACGGTAACCAGATGACGGTATTACACCAATTGTATCTTCTTCAAGAAATTTTCTTCGAAAAAGAAGATTGCAGACACTAGATATTGTCACTCCTTCTCTCCACACATCAATCCCACTATCCTCCAGAAAAGTTTCTCTAAATTTAAGACAAGCCAATCTTAATATTTCCACATCGTTAATGCAATAATCAATGAGTTCCTGATCTGCATCAAACATATAATTCATTTCCTTCTGTTGTTTGTACCACTTCAAAAATGTCCCCCTCTCCTCTGGTCTCATCTGCTCAGGGGCGTAATATTCAATATCAGGAAGTTCTCCTTTATACCCTTTATTATGCGATGCATTAAAAAGGTGAGGATAAAATCCTTTCTTTTTTCCAGATGGTAAATCAAATGCTTTTGGGAGATTTGATAATGGCATTGGCAGAAAGTTAAGAGAGTCCAGAAATTTTACACGACCTACTTGCATTAACAAAATCTTAGATCCATTCATTATTATTTCTGGTTGAACATTAAACTGTGAAATCATTGAACGAAGAATAAAGTGGCCATCATACCCTCTCATGTTATGACAAATACAAAATACATCAAATTTATTAGGTATTTCTTTAACATAATTTAGCATATCTTCCACTGGGGAGTCAGTAAATACATGTTGTCTATCTCCACACATTGAGCAGGGGACTGAGACATCAGAATTAGAAACACAATTATCACAAACTTGTTGGATAACGCAAAGGTTTGGTTTATGTTCTGTCCTGTCTTCATATTCTGCGAATGGGGTATTCTGGGTACATTCCAAATCATAAAATATAAGGATGAATGGTTTATTGTGTTGTGGCGGAGATGACTTTTGGATATAGCATAAATGACCGCTAGGTTTATATTTCTTACATGTTTTACAAAATATTTCCCCGCAGATATGATCCGAGTCTCTTCCAGGAAGAAGAACAATTTTGAAACAGTTTGGACATTGATACATCTTTTCACAAATGCTTTTTCCATTTACAGCTTGTTTTTTGTGATAGTCAAAACATTTTGCACCATAGAACTGCCTGTTGCAATCCTGGCAATTTCTCACTTCTGCTGACATGTCGTGAGTATGTAGACATTTACTGCATTTATCCGGACATTCTCTATGGTTTGTCATGGAAGAAAACTTTTTTCTACAGTGGTCACAATAATAACTACATGCAAATGCTGATGTTAGAGATGTGATTACATTATAATGGTTTTCATAATGTAGAAGAAAAAGAGGAGTTTTGGTTTTGTCAGTGCTACCTTCAAACATAATATTTTCACCAGTTAAATCTGCATATACTATAATTCTGTATTTTTTCATTATTTCTTGAAACTTTTTCAATTCCTGTATCCCGCAACCTTTCTCTGAAACAGTCACATTTGCATCATTACACAACTGGAGAGCTTCTGACTGAACTACAGGACGGCCCATACGATACCTACTTCTCTCGCTGTGACCTTTGAGAACTGTGTACGCTCTTGCCACAACAAGAGCACGAGGAAGACACATATTATCAACATTTTTAATACAGATTATACCAGAACGTTTCCTACATATCTCGTCCATGCTTTCGAGCCCCCTTTTGAAACGGCCTGTTCCATATGGTACACGTACACGATGAAGATGAAAAATCAGATCGTCAGATGCCTTAAAAGTAGTGTTGCTCTGCATTAATTTTTCGAAACTTTCCCAGACTACTTCTGCGGTAAGCTCAGTTCCTAATCTGAAACTAATCCAAAATGGATCCCTTGCTGAATGAATGTTTCTAATTGTTAACCCCACATAATCTTCACTACTGACATCTTCTGTTAAATAGTCAACTACATTATTTAGACCTTCATGGATCCATTGTATTGGATTTTCATTTTCTGGGACAGGAGTTAGTCGTATATTTATCTGACGGCCTTCAAGATTAAATTTTTTGTAGTGCCTTTCAAACTCTTCAAGTATAGTAAATTTTTTATTTTGAATTTTACTGTCATCTTCCTTATTTTTCCCTGCTGATGCAACACCACCACCGCCACCTGTTTGAATTATTTTGGGGAAATTTGACGCTAACATTTCAAGTTCATTCATCAGTAAAATTGTCTGGTTATCTAAAGGTCTTCTTAAAGCTGAATTGATGAAATCATACATACTTCTCTGTCTGCTTGTACTTGGACGATTTTGACATGCTTGGACAACATCATTTGTTAATGGAAAGTTCTGTTTGGACAAAGAAGTTTCAATAACAGTGTTAATATCATTTACTACATTTTGAGTAGAAAGACTAATCTCCGATTCATTATCTTCCCCACATTTTTCCTTTTTTCCTGCTGATGTAACACCACCACCGCCATCTGTTTGAATTATTTGAGAGGAATTTGACGCCAACATCTCGAGTTCATTCATCAGTAAAATTGCCTGGTTATCTAAAGGTCTTCTTAAAGCTGAATTGATAAAATCATACATACTTGTCTGCCTGCTTGTACTTGGACGATTTTGACATGCTTGGACAACATCATTTTTTAATGGAAAGTCCTGTTCGGACAAAGGAGTTTCAATAAAAGTGTTGATATCATTTAGTAAATTTTGAGTAGAAATAATAATCTCCGATTTATTATCTTTCCCCCATTTTTCCTGAGATGTCTCTGAAGAGTAAATTAAATTATCTATCTCATGTATAATAAACTGTGTTGAAACTTCTCCCTCCTGATTGTTACTTCTTGTATATTCCTCAATATCTCGAAGAATATTTTCTGTTGATATTTCCTCAGTAGTTTTATCTGTAATAAAAGTGTTGAATTTTTAACCTTTGCGGATTATCTGAATAAATAAATAAATATACAGATATAGAAATCTTCGAAATTTCACTCTTTGAAATCAGATAACTAACGGTAATATTACCCCCTCCTTAAATGTTGGGGCCTCCCGGATGGTACAGTACTAAGGTGAACCCTTGTAATCAAAGGTTCCGGGTTTGATACCCAGTGGAGGTTCATAGTGGTTCGAATCACGCTTAAAACTGTAGATCCAATCCCTGTTAATTTTATTTGCATAAAGTGAACTTTAAAAAATAAATCAAGCAACCAAAGAAACAAGTCTCCTTAATATTATAACACTACTTTGTCTTGGACATGTTCTTAAAATACATGTTCAAACTTCAGGTTTCTCTCATTCCATGATTGTAAATTAGTGGTTGGGTCTCGAATTCATAGATATAGCTACTTAGGAAGTTTCTTTTTGTTCAATTACATCTAGTCATTTTATAATTACGAATAGCCAAATATAACAGAAATAGAGCGTAAAATAAAAATTTAAAAAAATACAAATTGGAGGTATGGCTGTATATCAATGTATTATTCTAAATAAAAGAATAAGATTAGTTGATGTTGAAGTAATACAACTGAAGTACTGGGTTCGAATCCAAACGTAGATATGTATGTTTTTTTATGAACAATTTCATCAATTTCACCATATATATATATATATATATATATATATATATATATATATATCCTCATCATTAGCCAAAAGTGGAAGATCGAGACCGCTTATTCATATCGTCGTGATTACGCTAAACTGACTGACTGACGGCAAATAACAGAAATGCTTAAACTACAGGTTGACCCTCTACAAAATACGCCCCCTACCCCTAATTAGAAACGGAAAATTTAATGAAGTCTTTAACAGTCCAGGACTCTATATATTCTGTTTCAGGTAACGTACTAGGTTCATAATCATGAGGTTCCGGGTTCGATTCACAGTGAAGGTATACAATGGATCCAATTTGAGTTTGAAATATAGCTCCAATTCATACACAATTTAGTGTAAAGTGGAATTGAAAAAAAAGTTTTCACTTTAAAATTGAGACATACAATATACTAATCACCACAAAACATTGAACTCCGTAATTATTTGAATTTACTTACCCATCTTCTATCTCCACTCTCTTCTCTTCCACAAAATGAAAAAAACAGTTCTTAAACTCAGTTGCAATACAGAAAACTAGTACCTCCATACACCACACTAATGTAACTTCTGTATGAGAATAGGCCCAACCAGCAGAAGGAAGTCTTATATAGTATGTTTTTATTGACTTTACAATCAGATAGATAATGATGTCCAGTCAGTTCTCTTATCAGAAAAAAATCAACAATACTACTTGTAGAAACATTAAGATCACAAAAAAGAAAACAAATTACAAAATGAAAATTTCCCCCACTTTCATTCTATTTCATTATTTTTTCTTATTTCACTTTTTTTGTAAAAATTACATAGCTAATGCAAATACGAAGTGGGGCCCGCGCGTTGCAACTTCTAGTGAAACTCTCGTCCAATTAGAAGCCTTTGCCAATTCTCGTATTTACTGTTTTAACTTCACTTTATAAATAGTAACGCTAAATATCTCGTTCGTATTTAAAAATTCCTCACACTATTAACTTTTCCTGGTGAATACCGAGTGTATCCCCGTAGACGTTTACAGACTAGAACTCACATTGAAATTATTTATCCGAAATTACCTACCTTCATCCTTGTAATACAATTAACCTATCTGTAGAACAGATCATTATTTTTGATTGAGTTGTTGTTTTAAGTTTATTTTTTCGAGTTGTTGTTTCAAGTACACTTTGAATTCCCATTTTAATAGAAATCATATATCTCCAAAATATATATTTTTTTTTATTCTTTTATTAAGTTGAACTTTTAATAGACCTCCAAGATGATTCAGTGGTAGCGTCGTTGCCTTGTAATCACAGAGTCCCGGGTTCAATACCCGTCGGGGGCATATAGTGGTTCGGATTCCTTAAACTGTAGGTCCAGTCCCGATTAGCATTACTGTGCATAAAATGGACTTAAAACAGCAAGTCAATGAAATAACGACGCTCTTGTACAATACAACCCATAGGGAATATACAGCAAGAATAAATATTATCACCGTCCACATTGTGAATTCCCGCTGTAATACAATTAACGTATTTGCAAAATTATTATTATTATTATTATTTCTGCTTGTAAACATGGTAGAGTGATTGATTCATCGAGATTCTGTTTTAAGTACATTTCACACACACAGTAAGACTAATCGAGACTGGACCTAAAGTTTAAAATAGGGTCGGGTTCCTTGACGTTAAAGCCCGACCCTGTGGCCGAGTGGTTAGCACATCAAGGCCGAAGCCAAGGGTCCCGGGTTCGAATCCCGGTCGGGCTTGGTTGTTTGTGAATGTCCATTCATCAATTTCATCATTTCATCACTCATCCCCATCTTCGCAAATTAGCCAAGAGGCACAAAACGCGAAGTAAAATAAACTAAATCAATCAATCAATCAATCCTTGACGTTAAACTGAAATCTTTCAATTTTTTTTCTTTCATATTCAAAAATTTCTCACGCTGTTCATTTCATAGTGGTAAAATACAAACTGGACCCCCACGCCTTGCATTTTCTAGCGATGCTCTCGCATATTAAAACATCTTGGGAAATATACAATATTACCATATTTATTGTTATTATTATTATTTGTATTTTATTATTATTTTTTTTTTCAATGTAACACTCGAAATATACTCATCCTTTACTTGTAACCAACAATACCAACATCCTCCTCTCTGACGTTTAACCGTAAAAAAAAAAAAAAAACATCCCAACTCATCATAGCTAATGCAGATACGAAGTGGAACCCGCGCGTTGCAATTTCTAGTGAAACTCTCGTACAATTAGAAGCCATTGGCAATTTGTACGACAGCTACACTTGAAAATACCGCACTCCACTATGTACATGATTTAACTATAATAAAATAAAATTCTGTCATAATATTAAAATCAGGTTGACAAAAACAAAACACATATTTAAAATATTACCATGTTTTATTCACAATTCAAGTTTTTATATTTTCATAAATTTCACAATCTCTCTCTCTCTCTCTTTACTTGAAATTGAAATCAAAATTCGGCGACTCAATTGTCCTCGCAGTTGATAGCAACATAGGGGCCAACACATTAATGGTCATCTCCTTGCAAAATTGCTCCACCTCAACAAACAAGCGGTTGCCGTCAATGCCGACACAGTCCTCCCCGATAGCCTCAAAACATCCTCCTCCTCCCTTATGTTCCTCAATAAAATCAGAATCAAGACATCTGTGGATCGGGGAATCATCTCGGCAAGCATCACAACTGTCACTAACATTCCGGGCACATGTTGATAAATACCGGTTGTACCATTCCCCAACAGATTTCTCATTCCGATGCAGGGTTATCACAGCATAATCCACACAAGAACGGAGGTTCACCAAGCATTCCCACCCCCTTTTGGTCAGGCATACACACAAATTATGTTCAACGTTGGAAACTGGCTCCATGCTAATCACTTTGTTCCCATGGAAAGTCCAGAAACGGACATTCACATTCACACCAAGTTTTATAGTAGGTGCACGTTTCACACTAACATTCCCGAAATATTCATCAATAATCACTTTCACGTTCATTAAAGTGTCCCACTCGTCAACGTTCAAAACTGCACCCTTTTGCCCAGGTTTAAACACACGTACAAATGTAGAAAAATCTTTGGAAGGATCCAGACCAACAACTACCTGCTTCGATGCACTCAAATTATAGCATACCTCCAACAAACCCTGTAGAATCGGCTCACGTGGAGTCTTCACATTCTCCCCATCCTCCTCTATCTTCTCATCCTCCTCCTCCTCCGTCCTATATTCTTCCGCTTCCATCTGCTTCCGAAATAACTTCCTCCTCAATTGCTTTGCATGCTTCCCATCTTCCTGATGACGCTTTACTCCACCTTTCTTTGCAACAACGTTTCCAGATGCAGAATTCATAACTAAATTCCAAACACAACTGCCAATACAACACAACCAACTCCTACTAAGAACTAATCCTCTCTTTCTTTGCACACCGCAACACCCAAATGGGAATATCTACGTCACACAACTTGTACAGACTCGCATCGGAACTATCAGACAGCCTGACAACAATACAAAACAATCAGCCAATCACAACTTGTTCCCAATTCAGAAAAGAAAACAAAATGGCCGCGGAAACATACACATATTGCGAAGAATATAAAAATCACATCACCATTCTGACGTCATAACGTCCCATCAAGCTGGAACATGCCTCAGCTACAGTGGCAGACACAGCCTTACCAACACGTGACGTCACACATTGTTCCGAATACAGAGGAAAAACAAAATGGCGGATCATCTTTATTCATATCCTACAACATTAAAAACCATTTTCCATTATCAACTACGTCACAGTCAAAACAAAACTAGATACAACATGCATCGAAACTCCCAGACAGCTTGACGCCACTACAAAAGTTCATTCACACCGTGACCTCAAAAACTCTCATCGATACAGACATACTGACGACATGCATACAACGTCATACTGAGGTTTACTCATCCCATGACCTCCTACTATCATAGCATCAAACACAACACAAACATTGTTCCGAAAAAACAAAATGGCGGATCAAAACAAACATTGTTCCGAATACAGAGGAAAAACAAAATGGCGGATCAAATTACTACTCCAATTTTAACGCTAATCACCAGTAAGGTTTACTTAACCCATGAAAGGCTACTCTAATCTTATCAATGATTACGTCATACATAGGTTCCAACATGCCCTACAAGAGTACGCCGCTCTTATCTTATCTTATCTCGAGTGATAAGATAACTTGTTCCCAGGTGCCTCCTATCTACTAGTGACGTATGCTGAAAAATCTGACCCGGTTTTCCAATGACATTCCATAGAACTATTAATCACACTTGCCGTTTGAGTTCACATATCTTTGAGCCTGCTGTGTACCTTTCATAAAGTTTGTGGCCACTTCCCACGACTTCCCTGTGTCTTTACTTTCATCGTTCTCTCACACACTACGTTAGTGGTAAATAAGCCACATTAATTTACTGAGTCAAACAATACCAGTCGAATGGTGAACCCTTAAATGTCAACCACTCTTCCAACCTGGACTGCATTAAACAGACTAACGAGACTCTGGCGTCTGGACTCCCAGTGAGGTAACTAACTACGAGACTAAAATTTAGAATCAAGTAATTTTACCATATACAAATCTGAAAATGGCCACAGCAAAAAAAAGTTAATAATAAAAATAATAGTCGAAAAAGAAGATAATAACAATGCTCCAAAAGCCTTGTTGCCAATGGTTGCAATGTCCAGCATAAAAAGTGACAAATATCCATGGTTGTAGCTTAAACTGCGTGAGTGTGGTTGTCAGAAAATATAATATCCAAATCTGGAGGCTTGAGATGAAAGTGCGAAAGGAAGATCGTTCTTCATCACCTGTCGGTGACCATGACTCAGGAGTTCTTGGAGAAAGTACCAAGGGAAGAGAAGCCAATTTAGATAACAATGCAAGGCTGAGTATTGACTGTAACACATTTTGGAGTTTCTCCCTCGTACAACAGTTTCATTTATGGACTCTGTTGGAAGTCTCACAGTAGGAGGAGTGGACCCTTTCTCTAACGATAATGACAGCGACTGCACGAATCAGTGCTCTGAATTTCAGATATACACTAAACGTCAAATTATTTACTACTATTTATTTATTTATTTATTGAACACGAAAGGCGAATGCCCAATTACAGTGTTCTACATTTTCTGCTTTGAGTTTGTAAATTTACAGTTTGATAAGAAATATTATTGTGCAGAAATGTAAATAAACATAAAACATATCAACGCTAAATTAAATGTGTATACAACAGTCAACACAACAAGTTATAATAATAATAGTCCATGGTAATTGAAGCGACTGGAATAAAATATCTGACTATTATGTACAAAAATAGCCTACATGAATACAATGTTTCAATTATTACAATGCACAACGTATTTATCTTTACACTCAGTATTTCAGATCTTTACCACCACGTACAAAAAATATATAAGGAGATACTAATATAATACATTATAAATTACATAAAATATGGAAAAAAATAAACACAGTATAAATCAATGATAGATGTTATTTACCTTGAAGAAATACATTAATTATATATGTAATAACGGACCTGTAAATATTTGACACTCTAGAAAGTACGTACATATATGTAATTGAGTATAAACTACGAAAGAAATATATATTTACAAAAAATGCGTTCATGTTTACATTGTTGATATTTATGCTTCCATTTCTTGAATCGCTTTTATGAATGTCCCAATAGGCATGTGAAATATATCTAATTTTGGTTCCCTTTCGGAACATCTGTTGTACGGTTCACACATTCTCCTGATAGGTGATTTATTTATGATGTTCGATCTTCTAGAGTTTTCTTTTTTCTCTCACATCCTGTTTCTTTCTGATCGACAACTTAGAGCGCACGGTGAAGAAAATGAGCCATGGGTTTCGCTCTATGATTCTTGGTTGCTCTTCAGACTCAACCACGTGGAGCCGAAAAGGTGGGTCGGAAACAATTGGTAAAATTAGGGAAAAGTCCCCCTTTCCCCATAAAGAATAAAACTTCCGACTTCACAACTACCGTAGGTGTGAAGGAAATTGCAAAAATGGAGGAAAGTGCAATTTTACGTGTACTCAACCGACCGTCCAGGCATGCATGGATGGGTCGGAAACATTGCAGAAAGGGCCAGATTTTTAATGAAAAATGAAAGAATAAGGGCTGGAAATCTGATCAAAACTAGCGCAACAATGACAGGAAGGGTGACATTGTTCGGAATAATGAAAGATATTAAGTCCGCTTTATGCACATAAAGGCTAATGGGGACTGGAGCCACAGTATATAGTGGGATCCGATCCATTATGTGCCTCCCCCGGATATCGAACCTGAGACCATTGATTAGAAGGCCCCGACGTTACCACTATGTCATTCAGAAAGCCCTATTTACTACTTGAGAAATAAATAGAATAATAATACACCGCTTTATTATTAGAGAGATCGTATTTTGTTCTTAGGACCCGCCTTCACAAGAACCCTTTGTCCATTCGTTATTCTCTGCCAAATAGGCAGATATTTGGATGTAATCTCCAGACTTTCCGATCTTACGTCTTACGCTTCATATCAACGTAAAATCCACTTAATTTAATATCATGTCAGCTAATATCTTATTCTTCCAACCAATTTATCTTCCTGTTCCTCATCCCTCCGAGTATTGCTATCTTTTTACCAACTGCCAACTGTTTCCGGCACAGTTGTATTTCCTTCATTGTCAGTTCATTCTACACGCTCCAGTGTTCGCCATAACAACATTGCCCCAAACAGTCCGTACAAAACACACCAGTCTCCTCTTTCGTTATTTGTTCAAAGGATAGAAATCTTCTACTAAAGGCTTACTTTACCTTTTGCATCCTTAGTCTGACTTCCCGACTTCTTGATGTCACTGCTTATTATACATTCCAGGCAAGGACGAATTTAGGGGACCCCCCCCCCCCCCGGAGAATTTACCAAGTACTGAAATAAAATAGTGAAAATATACTTGTTTTCCAGTTTTTGTATTATAATCGATGGTTATTTATTTCCTTTGATCTTGGAAGGCAAGGATTATTATTGTTATATTTGGATCATACTGCTTTGAAGGACAGTACCAAAGAAGATTTATGCACAGTGCCACTTACGATAATATCCATTAAATATTAATCAGCAACTTTACTTTTTCGTCAACTTGATCTAACGTGCTTTTTACTATTCAAAGAGTTTTCAATTCTTTATCTATTTAACATTAATTTTCCTTGTTTTTATACAAATGTTGGCGATCTTAATTACACGCAAGCTAGATAATAAATACGTGCTGTTATATCTCTATTCTTATACCATATTTTTCGAGTCTGCCGGGGTTCAGTCTCTGGGTTCTCGTCCTGTGTATAGGACCGGTGGCAACCCACCATCGTGAGGAAATTGGGGAGCTACGAGTGAGTAGCGTAATTCGGTCGTGGATATCTCCTATAACGGCTGAGGGTTCGATGTGCTGACTCCACGTCACCCCATTACCGGTTGAAGAACTCCACACCTCTAGGTAGGATTGTGGGAGGGAGACTGGCAGTCGGGAGATAGGCCAAGGCCCTTCCAGGCTGTCGAGCCACGGAATATATTACACCATATTTTTACGTATTCATGTAATAATGAAAAATGCAATATTAATAAATTTACATATTTACTTAATATTTCATTATAAGTTAATTATTTTATTTAAATATATATATTATTATTATTATTATTATTATTTCTGAGATATTTGGATCGGGACCCTCCGGAATATATTTCTAGATACGTACCTGATAAATAACCATGGTGTACAGTACAGGATGAAAATAAATTAAATCAAGATGAATGTCATGGTTTGAAAAAAAAGGAGAATTTTTGTGAGAAATTGAGGTGAAAGAATTTGACAAATTTCTGTTTTGCGAAGCAATGACATTCGTCTTGATCTAATATATTTTCATCCTGTACTGTACACAGTGGTTATTTAAGCCCTGTAATATGCAGTTCACCGTCCTGCTATCTTCCGCTAACAAGGATTTGAACTCAGGACCCCTGGTGTCCTAGCACGATGTTCTAACCACTCAGCCACGAGGGCCGGCGAAAAACCCACGACTCGATCTAAGCTGTGCAGAACAGAGCCTCTTGGAGGGTCAAAGGGGGTGAGCTTTAATTCAACTGTTAACCGCTTCTCGTTACGGTGCGAAATCATTGAAGACTGGTGGGGAGGAGGCAGATCTTAATTTGATTTGATTTGATTTAGTTTATTTTACTTCGCGTTTTGTGCCTCTTGGCTAATTTGCGAAGATGGGGATGAGTGATGAAATGATGAAATTGATGAATGGACATTCACAAACAACCAAGACCGACCGGGATTCGAACCCGGGACCCTTGGCGTCGCAGCGCGATGTGCTAACCACTCGGCCACAGGGTCGGGCGCAGATCTTAATGTACACACACACACATATATATATATATATATATATATATATATATATATATATATATATATATATATATATAAAATATGATATGCATATTTATACTGTTATGAAGTGCAAAAGTTACTAAATATTTAAAATATTATTAAGTAACTATAGAGGAATTAATGTGTTAGTTTTATAAATACATGTGTACATATCAGATATTTATACAGTAGCAAACTAATAGCTTTACTGTAAGCCCAGTCCCGATTAGCCTTACTGTGCATAAAGTGGACTTAAAACACCAAATCAATCAATCAATCAATAATTGCTTTACTACGTGGTTAAATATGTCAATAAATTACAAAATAGTTGAAATAGTTTTATAATGTATAAGTTTTTGTTTAGTTTTTGCTTCCTGTTAATATAAATCAATTAGATTTCATACACATACGTATTTGTCTTGAATTCTTGTTTTACTTTCATTGTGTGCATGTATTGTTATTGGTATAGAACTGTTCCTGATCTCTTGAGAAAGAGAGAGAGAGAGAGAGAGAGAGAGAGAGAGAGAGAGAGAGAGAGAGAGAGAGAGAGAGAGAGAGTGAGAGAGAGAGAGAGAGATAAATCATTTATAAGTTTGAAGTCAAATTCCAATGCTTATCTTTTGTTGTTATAACAAAACTCTTCCTCTCCGGAAATTTTTGGTGAGGGGATTTTTAAGGCCAAGATTGTTGGTGGGGGAAATCCCCCCCTGTCCCCCAGGATTTCGCACCTTGCGGCCATTGACCATATTCAATTATCTCGGGCACTGGCGTATGCAGGATTTTTTTCGGGAGGGGCTAGAATTGTAACGGTGGGGATGCTATCTGGGGTGAGGTTGCATACACAATACAATATTTCATATTTTTAGAATTTTCCTCTCTCAAAATGGCAAAGGGGGTATTTTAAGGAGGCTTTGCATTTGCCACTCTAGTTTTCCCCCGAGTTCTTCACTGCTTTTATTTGAAAATGTTGATTTTCTCAAAATTTCGGAGGGGACTCTAACCCGTTCAGCCACCCCGTCTGCGTACGCTAGTGATCTCGGGGATGTGAAATGTCTTTTCGGCAGTAAATGAGGCTCCGTCGCTTATCGGCCCACGTGTATGGGAAAAATACACGGAGAGTGGAACTATTCATAATTACAGTGCAGGAAGAGTCAGGCCAACATTACGCAAGTTGTGCAAAACAACTTGTCTTCCAGTCAACACGTTTCCCAACTTTCAAGGTTAACTTTCACTTCGTTGTCCCGACCTTCATCTTGACCGAGTTGGCGCTCGCTTCCACCTTATGAACCTTGAAAGAGAAGTTCAAGTTCTTCCTTAACACTATTTTCTTTTCTTCGCACATTCGTTACTTATATTTTCTGTTTTTGTGTTTCCTTGGACAAGTCCTTCTCAAGATGGACGTTTTTGTCTGTCACAGGGTTCGCACAAACTGATAGTATGATTTCACTATTCCAGGTTCAAAATTCCCCTTGTGTTAAATTTGTCATGTTAGAAAAATTAGAATCACGATAAGAAAAGTTCAATGTTAACAATTATTATAATTAATGAAATATCGTATTGTATTCTTGTTTAGCGTCGTTTTTCTTCCGATTTAGGCTAATCGCGACGATGAGGATTAGTGATGATACGATTAAATTGATGAAGGAACACTCACAAAAAACACCCATAAACAGGCTGGGATTCGAACCCGGAACCCCTGGCGTTGTAGCGCGCTGTGATAACCACTCCGCCACGGAGGCCGGTTTAATAACACATCATTCACCGAAATATTACGTATAGATTGTTGCTTTAAGTCCAGTTTATGCACAGTAAGGCTAATCGGGACTGGACCTACAGTTTAAAGTGGGATCCGAACCACTTGTGCCTCCACCAGGTATCGACCCCGGGACCCCTTGATTACAAGGCAACAACACTACCACTGCTCCATCGGGGAGGCCCGAAATCTTATGGTTGGACTGAATAATAAGAACGGAATAACACACAATGGAAGTATTTATATCAAATTTGAGTCTTTGTAAAAATAAATATATGAAATAACGAAGTTTTCATGACAATAGTCACTAAACCGTGAAATAGTTAACATTGGGTTTGTACTATGTTATTACAATTATTTTAATACTCGTCTAATGGGTAGGTGTTGATTTGCTCAATGCAATTTTATATTTTATCATTATGTTTCTTTTGGGGGGAATAAATTAAGCTGCGAAAAAAAGGGAAAATGTATTTTACACTTCTAATTTCTAACCAAATTTCGTTGCAATTTTGCCATTTTTCATGAAATTTTTCTTTTTCACCTAAAATCTTGCTCGAATACCCCCTGCGCCGAGAGAATTTTTCCTTGATGGTCTGTCATTGGTTGTTGATTTTTTTAGACGATTATAGTATTGTACAGTGTTAGAATTGAAGGGGAGGGGTAAAGAGCTACCCCGAAGCTAGAGAAATTTACTTACAGCAACTATGTCCATTGCCCCCATCATTCTTTGTCTCAGTCATTCCTAAAGCTTAAGTAAATACACCTCATCCCTAAAAATATTCACTTCAAGCTCTTGTATTGTAAATTTCCAAGGTTTCAAAAACTAAGGATTTGAAGTGTTGGTTTATTATTATTGATTGAATGAATGATTAGATAAGATAAGGGGATATTTCCTCGTATACTGTAAAGGTTACAATTAGCCATAGCATATGTGCCGAAGCACCACCAAATTTTAACACATTCATGCAATATGATTTTTATGATTATGATTTGTTTTATTTTACTTCGTTTTTTGTGCCACCTTTGGCTAATTTGCGGAAAATGGGGATGAGGGATGATATGATGAAATTGATGAATTCACACTTACAATCATCCATGCCCAGGCCAGGATTCGATGCGTCGTAGCGCGATGTGCTAACCACTTCGCCACGGAGGCCGGCACATTCATGCAATAATAATAATTATTAACTGTTTATTTATATGAAATTTATAAATAATTTAAAATGCCCCACAGAGCCGCGTCTGTGGCAGAATACGTTGAGTGATGGATTTACAATCTAGCCACTGAAGGTTCTTGGTTCGAATTCCGGCTGAGCATGGTTATTCTTTGACGTTTGTGCCCCTTCATCAATTCCATCAAATCATCATTCATCCTAGTCGCCTTAATCGATTAGGATAAAGAAAGGCAAAATAAAGGAAAATACGAAATACTCTATAAAATAATATACATACTCTGAATATTATATTAATAGTAATTAAATTAATATATTTGCGATCTTGATAGTCTAGATGAAAATTCTTCTGCAGGTTTGCTATCGTGAGAGTTACAATTGTTTCATTCACCCTTTAAGATGCCAGTAATAGTATTGATTGATAGATTTGGTTTATTTTATTTCGCTTTTCTGCCACTTCTGGCTAATCGTGAAGTTGAGGATGAGTGATGACATTTATTTATTTATTTATTTCCTTCAACAGAGAAATTATCTCCTTTTACAGAAGGTTGCCAATAAAAAAAACAAAAACAAAAGAAACACATAATATAATACAGTGAGACATAACACAGGTAGAACACATACACAAATATAATGTAATATAAATTACTAAACTATACTATAGAATAATAAACACCCAATTAGCAATTTAGAAGCGCTTCACCCAAAACAATACAAAACAAGACAAAAAACAAACAAACTAGATGTCATTTTTATTCATATGCAGTGATATATTGCTAAGTATAACACTAAATCTGATAATTTATGTTGTAAACACTTGTCTTAATATTCTTGAGATATTAAAATCAAGATTAAAAAAAGGTAAAGGTAAAGTGTTCCTCTGTGCTTAGCACCACGCCATGAAGGCGTATAGGGGGTGCGGGGGTAATATATATAGGGGGTGCACCCCCTATATATATTAAAATCAAGATTACAGTGCAATATAGATATTTTGTTGTACGCAAAGGACATTCTAAATAATGGTGAATTCTTGAATCTTTCTGTTTTAGGAATATCATAAGACATGAATTGCCGATGCCTCAAGCCACATTTCTTTGCTTTGAAACATATCTTTTGGAGAAAAGTAGGGTTATCTATGATGCCAGTTATTGTGATGGGACACTCACAAAGAACACCCTTGACCAGGCCGAGATTTGAACTCAGGATTCAGTAAAAATAACTTACAGCAATAGAATTAAATAATTTATATATCTTCTAATTCCACAACATTTATGAAGTGATTGTCAACCAAATGTACTATAGTACCCCTGGTATATAATGATGCTAATCAAGGAAAATAGTGTGAAGGATATCTTATTAATATATGTATAATTATAATTAAGTGTGTATATATACAGTGTAATACCCTTGACTTTGCAAGCTACTCTTCTAGGCGTGTATTGCTAAGAATGTTAAGGAACACTGACAACCAATATGGAGCAAATGTAAGGGGAAAAGGCACTTGTTTTCTATACGGTGATGCAAGTGTAGCAACTCTTACATAAACCTTGACTTACCAGGAAGAGATGCTCGTTTACGAACCAGTTTACCTCTATATTATTTTCCTGGTCACACTGGAATGCAGTTCTACCTTGAAGAAAATTGGGAGAAAATTGAAGCCACGTGTTAATAGAGTGAAGATTGAAGGAGAACGTGATTCATTGTTGTTTCAACACAGTACTGGTCACACAGCTTCATGCTCCAGTACTGACAATATTAGTTTGCTTCTTCCTTCGGTTATTTTGCAACATTTATTTCTAACGGCAGATTTGACTTTCACCTTCGCAGCCAGTTCATTAAAATTTGATATTTTCTTTGTAGATATGCCAAAGTTAATTTCAAATTCACTTCACTTTGCGCTCACATAAGCTGATTGCAAACAATTAACCCTAGCTTACCATGCCGTACGAGAAACTTACTTACACACTTTTTTTAATCACTAAAATTCAAGAAACAATTTTCTTATTGAATTGCTTCTTGCTTTCTTGTTTGTAGAAGTTTAGTTATTTATTAATTATAATGATTACAAAAATTACCATCATTAATAAAAAAAATAATAACCAGTTATTGCACGAGTGTCACACCAATATTTTACCATTCGCTATAACTCACAAAAACCATAATATTTTTTGATTAATGCTTCTTTGTTTATAGAGGGGCAGTTGTTTACTAATTATAATATTTATAAAAAATACCATCATTACCAACCAATTGTACATTCTCACTAGCACGAGTTTCTCGAATAACACGCTTTTAAAGATGGCACCTGATACGCCCTCCAAGTGCATTTTGCCTCCTATTTACATTATATTTATATTGTTTTATGGACAAATTAATACAGGATATTCAGAACATCCTAGGAACAATGTAATTTATTTTCATTTTTTTAAAAAAAATTACAGTTGCAACTTACAAGAATTGAAAAAAATAGAAGTGGTGGGCCTGACAGGCTCCCCATCCCCCTTGGGTATGCAAGGGTTAACATGTGCAATAAAAATGAAACACTCGCTTCCGTACAATTTGCCATTAAAAATTTGACATTAAAATCACTTATCGCTTTGAGTTAGGCAACACTCATAACGCATTGCAGGGAAGCGAGTATTTCAGGATCTAGGTGTTCCACTTTTATTGCCGGTGACTGTACCTTCATCTGGGCGGATTGGAGGTAGGTGGCGGAGGTATTTACAACTAATATAAATCATTAATTGACAACCTCTGTACAGGAGTGGTTATTTCAGCGCGCTACGACGCCAGAGGTCCCGGGTTCAAATCTCGGCCTGGCCGTTCTTTGTGAGTGCCCGTTCATCAATTTCATCATTCATCCTGATCTGCGTGATTAGCCAAAAGAGACAGAAAAGCGAAGTAAAATTAACCAAAGCAATCAAAAACATTAAATTAACATAAGAGTAAATAGGTATAGCCATCCCCATGAAATGGCTTAACCATTTGATGTCTAAATTAAATGATCACCCTATTAAAGTCTAAAACTAAAAATAAATCGTCAAATAACAAGAGTAAACCATGTTCATTGAGGTCGAAAAAGAATTTCGCCACCTTTGACGTCTAAAATTACGCCATCACCCGGAGACTGTGTGTAAAGACAGCAATAAACCTTCCATGACTTAGCGAGGACAGTTAAAAATGATAATGCGTTCTCCCTGACAGAAAGTCGTTAATCCCATAGCGAGAGATAGGCTATGGGGTCTGAAGCACAGAGGGCACCATTCAAACTTCTTTTTAAGGCAACAAATAAATATTGTGTAAATTTTACTTCAATACTGTATAATATATAGTTCATTACGATGCTATTCTTTTATGTTTGAATAATTTTAAGTTACAAATTTTTCTATTGAGAACACTCCACATTGTTTAAATTATTATTCTTAACTTTCTTCTTTTACTTGTAGAGTTACATTCTGGTAACACACCGCTCGAATTTTCCGTTGTTAGGGCTAAGGGGGCTGAAGCCCCCCCCCCCCGAAATCCTACAAATATCCAGTTTAAATAGTGTACAGTAGAAATTAATTTTACTTCCTTAGCAGGATTAAGCATTAGTTCTAAAAACGTTTAGTGTATAATAGAGGAAGCAGGTTATGTGTTTATATTTTACCATTTAATCCAAAGAATAAATGGATTCACAGCTCTCAAAATGTATAGTTTTCTTTGTAAGAGGTCACACAATATAATCTTTATGAGTATAATTTGGCCCTAACTTTCAAAGCCTCTTTTAACGGAATGTGTAAAAGTTAATAACAAAATACAATAAGAATGAATTGCAGTACACTAACTGTACAAAATGTGCGAAAAATAATGGACAACAGTTGTGTTGGATATTCACTCATATGGTGGATATAAAATAAAAATTTGGAGTAAAATTGACTAATTTTTTAATAACTTACAATAGTTTATTGTAAAATAACAATTATAACCGTAGAAGTAATTATTATTGTCATTATTATTGCTACTAATCAAGTTTTATCTGTGGCCTGCCCCCTCTACAAATATTTATGGTAACGCCTGTGCTTATAAGGACGCCTGACACTTGACCCCTCCTCCCCCGAAATAAAATCCTGGCTACGAGTTTGACTGGTACGTTGACTACTTAACACGCTCGGCACCCCAGGCGGTACTTTCTTCTTGTATGCTTACATAGCAGTAACAATTATAAGGCAAAGTACGTTGTACTTGTAAAGGGATATCAAATGTTCACAGAAGCTTTCTTCATTGATTCCAACATTCGAATCAATTCTTAAAACCTTGAGCGTTTTTTTAGTTTTAAGTCCACTTCATGCACGGATAGGCCAATCGGGACTGGATCTACAGTTTTAAAATGGAATCCAAACCACAACGTGCCTCCACCTGGTATCGATCTCGTGAACCCTCGATTACAACGCGACGACTATGCCATCGGGGAAGCCCCTGATGTTTGTTCTTAGTTACAATGCTTGACATGGTTATTTTACGTAACTTTTCTGCAGATTCTGGCTAATCGCGACGATGAGGATGAGTGATGAGGTAACGAATTGATGAAGGGACACTCAACAAAGAACGCTCATGCCGAGCATTCGAACCAGGCGCCCCTGGCTAACGCGCTGTGCAAACCACTCACCCACGGAAGTCGGTCTTGTCTTTTGTTACGTTCGGGGTATTTTACAAAGTTCGCCAGCCTCGCAAACTCGCGGCAAGTAAGATTGTTTATTTCGATATCCGCGATGTCAAGTGCTGGCTGTCGTGTCACCGTTTCTCTGAGCTCAATACACACAGTTAGATGAACCAGATAGGAAGCGGACGAAATTGTCAAGCTACACCGTACCTGTTTTCAGAGTAACATTTTAAATTTACGGATACGATACTTTAATTACCCTGTCCTTAAAAAGTACTCCAAAACGAGTGCATTGGTTTCTTGCGATGAAGCTTCCGAATCTCGGAAACATGTTCTGTGCTTCCTATGACTAGTGACCACTTACAGGTTCTGCAACTGGACATCAAAACAAGATTCAGAAAAAGAATGCTAATGTATGCATACGTGACTATTCAGAGCGTAGGATGTCTGACGTTCACACTCTGCAATCTAATGATCGGTCTCGTCACGAGATTTGGACCGATGCCAAGACGGGTTTACGAGACCAGAACGAGACGAGACCGTAAACGAGACAAACATCTGTAAATCCGGACGGAACTGAAAATTACTCTGGGGGATTGTCGTCTTGTTCAATTTGTTTATTTTACTTCGCTTTTCTGACACTTTTGGCTAATCGCGAAGATGATTAATGATGTGATGAAAGAACACTCACAATGAACACCCATGCTTAGGCCGGGATTCGAACCCATACACGCATTTATATATCTGGTCCTCACTGATTGCTTGTGGTGACGTCGTCGCCTTGCAATCAAAGTCCAGGGTTAGATATCCGGTGGAGGCGCATTGCACAGTAGTTCGGACCCCACAGTCCCGATTAGCCTCGCTGTGCATAAGATGAACTCAAACAAAACTCAAACTCCACTGTGATTATGCCTAAATCAATTTAATATAATTATCATCCATAATCACTGTTAAAATTAGTCCAAGTATGTATCTCTGTACATACATGGCCGTATTTAGAGTTTTTTTGTAGGGTTTAACCCCCCCCCCCCGAAATTTCTGGCATGTTGGATTAATGGAAGTTCAGAAACCAAATTTGGAACACATTTTCAAAAATTTATTCGCAGTTTCACAAAAATACAACTGGGAGACAATCCTGGAATGATCGACCTAGAATTTTCAAACATTTTGAATTCTGAAATTTGAACGAAACTGATTTAATTCTCAGAACAGCAGCCCACCCTCGACCCCTTCATTTTCACTTCTGCTGTTTTCTTTCGAGTGCTGTTCCTAGATCAGACTGAAAACTCCCTTGTGATTGTCCCAAAATTCCGGTCCCAACATTTAAATTCCCCCTTTATAAGAGTTCAAACCTAGGATATCCAGCTTCGTAGCACGTTACATTCACTATCCTTCACCCAGCGGTTCGATATAGTAGATACATTTAACCCATATGTGGTCCTATAAAGCACATACTTGTATAGTGCATAGTGGTTGTATATAATGTTGTTTGGTAAGCATAGGAACAATATGAACGTCGGAAAATGGGATCGAACTGGTTCATAGAACTCCCCCCTCCTCCTCGAATTGACATCGTTTATTGCAAGTTACAAAATAGCATAATGTTCGTTAGTTTTATTGTTAATAACGGATATAAAGTCCAGTTAGTTAGTATTCCAACAGAATAACCAAAAAACGGCGTTAGATCGAAAAATTGGGGTTACAATACAGGCACCAGGTTACGTCTTACCATTTAATCCAAAGAATAACTGGCTCCACAGTTTTCAAAATTCCAAAAATGAAGTTTTATGTGAATGATCAAACAAAATAAACTTTATAACCAAAATTTCTCTCTTACTTTTAAGGCTTTTTCTTGAGGTACCTAAAACTTAAAAACAAAATATAATAACTGTGCATTTCGGAATACACTGCATGAAACGTAAAATAAATAAATAAAAACAGTTGAGCTGCATATTCACACTTCTGATGGATAGAGTAGAAAAGTCTCCTCAAGGATATAAGGACAGCAATAATAATAATAATAATTGTGACGTTCACAAGTCAATCATTTGCACGATTACATTTCGTTCATAAATATTTGAAACTAAAACGCGAAGGTGAAGATACAACTTCTATGGGTCTATTCTATTAGTGAAATAACTGAGCAATATGCAGTTCACTATTACCTATATTTCCATTTTTTTTGTCACACACATTACCACATAATGACTACTGATTCTCGTTGCTATAGCAACGTTAGAATTCCAAATATCTCGTTTATACAGCGTATAGTGCAATGAATAACATAAAACATAATTAACGTTGTACAAAGTAATAATTATACATTTTTTTTGAACCGTTAATATAAAGTGATTTGTATAATATGAAATTAATAATTTCAATAAACATATAATTAATTATATTGTGAGGATCCACAGGACCGTCACATAATAATAATAATAATAATAATAATAATAATAATAATAATACGTTTGGAATTAATTAGTTTATGAAATTTAAAAATTACTATTATTATTGTTATTATTTCTATTATTCAAATTTCTGGTGACGCCCATGAGAACAATTATGAGTGAACCCCCCCCCCCCCCGAAAAATTTTCCTACCTACGGCCATGCATACATACCTAGGTATACAAGTAGATAGACAGATGAAAATAGATATATATTGCTCCCAAGTGAAAGACGTTCCTGCACCACTGATTATTTCAGTTGCTTTCTTTTTTTGCTTTCACCCACTGTGCAATATTTCCAACGCGACGCACTTTACGCCGCATGTCTAATCTATGTATTCCTTTGTATGTGTGTGGATTTTTTTTGTGCTTGAATATGGGTGTATATATAAAACATGGATCATTCTATTTTATAACGGGTCAAATAACTCTCGATTTAAAAAATAAAAATAAAAATTTCATTCTATCATTCATTACATTTCAGTCACTCTATTTTGCACACAGTTTAAACATTTTTACTTCCTTCCATAACGTTGGGATCAAATGAGGTAACTGGTACAACAATGTAGTATTATAGGTTTACGATGGTTTTGATTCTTTTGAATAGTATATAGTATAGGTGAAATACACTTTTTGCATTTAGCTATTAAAAACAAGGTTCTTTGAACGGCAGCATCTTGCGTCTGTCAAATTTGAGGAGGGATCCCAGGGATGTAATTCGGTTTGAAGAATTTGTGTGTGTGTGTGTGTGTGGTGGGGGGTGACGATGTTCCCTCCATAAAATTTGGGCGTCCCTGATTATAATGTCATAATATCGTTAGATTAAATCCTGAAACGGTGTGTAAGAGGCGACGCTTTCTATAGCAGCGGCGTGCATTCTGGATACGCAAAGTACGCAATGCGTACCCACAACACAATAAGAAAATAATAAATATTTTATTCGCCTTCCCTGAACATGAAAATTATCGTTCCGAACTTCCACTGCAAGAAATTCAGATTTCCGCACGAATACGCTACGGACTGCCTTGTGTCGTCTGCACCATCTGGCCTTCCTGGACGCAGTCCCGAACGATCCCGATGTGCCTTCGGCGAACCACCCGATCCGCGTTTCTGCCGATTTCCACGAGCAAACGCAGCCGCTTCTCTTGAGTACCCTAGAAATTCGTAAGGCAACCCCATTGGCTTAGATCAGCCCCGACCATATGTTTGGGTCTGCCCGCTCTCGCCTCATCCTGCGTTTCCCTGTTCAAAGCACAGAGCAGCGTTGCCAACCCCTCAGCTACGAAAAGTGCTGTTCGAACTGTGAAATTATGCTAGAACGCCACCCAATTGTGCTAGGGCAGTATTATTATTATTATTATTAATTATTATTATTTTATTATTATTAACAATATATTTTATTACTATTTTCAGATGTTATATTGTATCCCACCCTAAGATCTATTTATTTTAAGTCGCTTTTTTTTTTGCCTTAGGGTCTCTCTGGGAGAGAAAATGAGGGTTGATGAAGAACTGATGAAATGGTCTATGGACTATGGGATGGAATAAAAACATAATTACATGTCCTTACCTTACCAAGGGTCGAACTAGGGCATGTGGCTCAGTCAATTTGTAAAAATTCTTCACATATTTTTTCTAGCAGATGGGGAGAGGGAAGATGACATGACACAGTATAAGCATCGTTACCTTTCAATTACTGCCGGTGGGGGGGGGGAGGGGGGCGGTGTATCATCTGTTGTATAATTCACAAATATCTTTCATATACTACTGCATTTTTTGCGTTATATGGAAGAACGTATTAATCAATTTCCACCTCCAACAAATGCTCATGCAATGCATTTCTATGTAAACTAACATTATTTCAAAAAAAGAAAAAAAAGAAAGGAAGGAAAGGAGAAAAGGCATTCGCCAAACGAACAAATAAAAACCGCCTCTTTTCCACTCCTTTCTATATTTCTGAGCATACGACTCCCATTACTGGTTTAAATCTGCACGGTCTCTTTTTTCTTTTCGGGAGTTTCACGGTTACTTCTTTTGCTATTAGTACGCATTTTTCAAAATTGTTCCAAATATATTTTACAGAAAAAAAAAACATGAAAAAACACTCACATATACACTCAAACACACGCTCAAAAACACACTGAAAGACGCACGCACGAAGAATTAAAATCATACAAACGAACAACGATTTTTTCGCCGCGGGAGACGGCTTCCGAAATGGTAAGATGCCGACCGAACCGAACCGAACACAAGCTGAAGACAAAGATGGTCAAAATTTGCCGACAAAGGAGGGCGGAACATGAGCTTTACTTGTCAATCCAACTTTCTACTAAACATTCTTCGCAAAAATACAGGCACCGCAAATGGCACCCCTTGTGTGGGTGCTGAGAAAGGACAAAATTTTGAGGGTTGGCCGCCAAAACCCTCCTCCTCGATTTTATGGCAGGAAGACGCGGAAGAGATGCAAGGCGTTGGTGAGGGACGGGATCCCTGGGCGGGTTTACTCTCTTTTGTTGGAAATATGTCCACTTCCTGAAATACAGATGTGCAGTTACTTTTATTTTTACTTCTTCAGAGCACTTTCCTTTGAGGTCAATATCTACCGACGGTTGCAGATTATGCTAGATTAGGCTGTTATGCCAAACACAGGGTGCTAGGTGCCAAAGATGGTTAAATTATGCTAGGTTTAGCACCATTATGCTAGGGTTGGCATCGCTGGCACAGAGGTACAGCGCCTAGAATAACGTAGTGTGGAAAACGGCATGGTTTTGCTCTCTCTCGCTGGTTCCACTCGAAACTGAAATCCGCTAGAGGCGCTGGTGTTGACACCGGGGTACAGCGCTCGACTGCTTATAATGGAAGTAAATGGGGTTTTTGCTGCAACGTATGATTCTTTTCTTTGTAACATTTCTTTGCATCAGAAAATTGTTATGATATTTGGTACAGTAGTCGCGAAAATATTAAAGAATATTATGAACCGTCTATCATGACCTGTCCTTGAGTTTTTTATTAACAATACGGAAGAAAACATAGGTATGGATTGTAACACGTAACATGACAATTGCTGCGAGAATTATGCATTATCCTGAAAGGTTCATTAACATTGTCATTGTCACAAATATTATTTTTATGGAAATTCACACAGACAATACTCGTTTATTTTAATTAATTAATTAATTTATTTTATTATTAATTAATTTAATTAATTTGCGGTTTATTTTCATCAAGTACAAGGTAGACATTTTACAGTCAAGTCACGAGTAAAAATGCACAGTCCTTAACACCAAAGTTCTACTTACCAATGGACACGAATGTAAAGCAATTTGTTGATAGAGATGACAAGGTACATCGTAATCGGCTATTTCAACTCCATGGAATATGAAATTAAATTCTTTCGAATATCTGCATTTCGGGAAAATGACCTCATAATATGTACGCCACGAAACATTTTTTCCCCTTCATGACACTATTTCAATTTTATTAGTATACAAAAATAAACTTGTGTACACAATCCAACGTTTGACGTCCAGCCTCACATGCGATATGTTGATGCTCGTGTTGCGTTGCACATAAAACGTATTTATGTTACTTTTCTGTGTAAATTAATACCATTTCGTGACTGCAAATCACTCCACAAATATAACTGTTTCCATCAATTCACTTACCGCCTTTCTAGAGAAACAAATCTACACAATATATTCCAAAAACTAACTAAGCCGCATTACTTTCATAACAAAATTAGCCGCTGTGTCGATCGCACTGCCATCTACTTGTCATCGTCTCGGGGAACCAGTTTCTTGGGTCGTTTTCCACACTACGTTATTCAAGGCGCTGTAACAGAGGTCTGGGAAGCCAGGGTACAAAGGATTTTGGCAGCGTTTGCAGTGTTGGCAGTAGTCAACATATATTTCTTTCTGGAATGTTTAGCTTACTCACATTTAGCAGTCACGCGTAGATAGATAGATCACTGTGCTCGATTGCAATAAAAAAAAAAGATTGCTAAGAGGAGGGCAAGGATATTTTGTGGTAGAATATTCGCGTAAACTATAAGATGTAAAATATTTATGCGAGGTTAAAATTACACTAGCAAGGTTTTTGCGTTAGGGAAACGAGGATAGCAGAATGGACTGACCGACTGAGTATTAACTTTTGCGCGTGAACCCCTTTTTGGCGGCGTCATTGTCTCAGGGGGAAATTATGTGAACAATTTGCAAGTTTACACATTACTCAGAGTATGAGAGTATCTGTTTATCCCATTTCAGAGATCAACATTTTATTTAAGTTCTTTTGCATTTCAGCCTATAAGTTGATGAGGATGGGTATTGAGTTGACTGTTGACCCGACAATATGAATGAATAGAAAACGATAATGAGCCACCCCCCCCCCCCAAGACATTTAAAAATGTAATGTATATGGATGGTATATTGTGCCCAACATTTCTCTTTTAGCTCTTGAACTGTGCTGGGATGAATACCATTGTATGCTGACGCATTTTTCTCGTGAGCTTTATTATCATTTTTCAACAAAATATTTCATAGACCGGCAACTCCGAGCCATTCATCCACAAGAACGCGCTGTTTTCGGGGCGGCAGACACTTGTTTGTTACCGTGGGAGGTTGACTTTTAGTTTCTTCTGTGGTGTGAACTTTCGTTTATATTATTTGCTTGTTTTTCGGTTTAGTGAATGGGGAGGGGGGGAGGATTCGAGAGTTATTGATGACATTCTGGAGATGGGATTTTCGGCATAATAATAATAAAAGTGCAAACAATCCGAAATGGTAGGTGTGTGTGTGTGTTCCTGATTTGCAGGACTTGTTCCAAGCAGGAGTTATGAATGATGGTAAGCAGTATGTTAAGCATTTTCAGAAAAAGAATTTAAAAAAAATAGAACTATACAATTGACTGGCAGTAGAAAAAGCGGAAACTTTATTTGTTGGCCTTGTTCGTTGGTTTCCTCTGAGAAAGGTGTGTCAAATAGTAGAGGATACGGAGGATACTGACATTTATCAAATTTATCACATGCTATACGAAAGCACGAAAAATCATTATGTCAGTTCGTTCGCGTTCAATGTTAATTGCGCTGCATGTAGGAATTAATCGAAGTCAATTGGTGGACTGTACGTAGCTACATCAGAATATATTTGCGAATATAAATATAAAAGGTCATACATATATCTTACCTCGTTACATTTGGATCTCTCTGGTAGCGTTTAATATTATATCAGAGATTCCTTACTTTTCTCGTTAATGCTTCAATAATTGACATCCCATTTTATTAAACTAGCTTCAATTAGTTTCAGTGTGTCTAAAGCAAGCGTTAAATAACTTCTGCTCCCCTTAATCTTCAGAACATGTTCCTCGTAAAAAAAATAATTAAAATATGGTGTGATTCTTTATTCTCAAGCAACAACTTTTGTGCGGCATGAATCAAGGTCTTACAAAAGGGTGCAAGGAGTGATAAATGCTGCTGTGCCGTTCCAAAAAGTTATTCCTGTTATTTGAAAATTATGCAGGGATGATAAATTTTCGATTACAAAATTTCGAAAAAAGTAATTTTCTGTATAACACGATGGACTGGGGGGTCTGACCCCTCTAACCCCTCCCTTCAGTGCGACCATGTTGCGTACCCTGGACTAAATGGTCATAATATCGTTAGATTAAATCCTGAAACGGTGTGTAAGAGGCGACGCTTTCTATAGACACCAAAATGTCAAACCATTCTTCCACGTAGCACACCCTGGACTCTTTTTGACAGACTAGCGAGGCTCTGGTGTTTGGACTCGCAGGCATAGGCGTAACTCGGGGGGAAGGGGGCAAGGGGGCACTTGCACACCTACATTTTCAGGTTTGTCTAAATTTACAAGTAAAGATGATTTTTGTTAATCTCCCGAGATCTGAGGAACAATAAAATGAAGAGTAATTTTTATGATTTCTCAAATGTAACAGTTATTTAGCAAAATAGTCCGGGACGCTATTTTTATGGGACGGAAACTACTCGATTTACCCCCTCCTCCGAAGTTAGGTCCCAAGTTCCATTCTGCCCCTCCAAAGTTAGTCACCATGCCACAGCCAGTATAATTCTCTGTGGGGATCGTATTGTGTCATCCATATATGATTGCGATTGTTCCTTTATCCATTTCATCTTATTAGATTATTATATAATCATCATTCATCCTCATTTTCGCGATTAGCCGAAAGTGGCAGAAAAGCGAAGAAAAATAAACTACTTGATGAATCCAGAAATAACCGTATTGTAATAAAAATAGTCTCTTTATTTGGCGGGTGAAGTTCAGTCTGTTCTACTACCTAACGTGCTCTGTAAAAAATCCTGTTAAAATGTAGTTCGTTGGTCATAAAGTACTGCCGAGATGAACGGAAACCGGAATGGAAAGGAGGGAGAAGTTCTGCCACTGACCTACTCCACTGTTCTCTTTCTATGTGAAGTACCAGACACGTTTCGTGTTCAAAGCGCCAGCACCATCTGTTGTTGGTTTGCCGTAACTTCATGCTCAGATGCCACCTTGTGTTGATTCAATGTACTTCTAGGAGGTCGCGAAAGTTGTACTAAATCTGATTACAGGATTTACCTGTTGTTTACCACCTATTTTTTAAAATATACCTTGTCATGTTCGTAGTTTTTACGTCATAATGTCGCTGGAATTGCGATTTTCTTCTTTTATATTATTGTTAACACATATTCTGCACCGTAAAGACTCTTGCACGTCTTGTTCTTCCATAAAAAGGGGGGAAATGGCGGGAAAATGGCGACTTCCTTTAAAACTGAGTCAGTGGCTCATAGCAGTGGCGTAGCGGCCGCACCCGCAACCCCCGCAATGCGGGAGGGCTCCGTAATGTGATCCTGAAATTTTATGTAATCGCAGAAATTCCAGTGTCGCTTACAAAAAAAAAAGTCGATTTACGAAACAGAAATATGGTTCACAGTAACATCAAATGACGACATCTGCGATAATTAGCAGTCGCGTATTGTCTCAGCCAGAGGATCTGGGTCTCCTCCGAAATGCAGAATGAACTTAGTTTCTCCGCAGATGGCCATCGAGAGAAAAATAACCCTCATCTCATACCTATATAGCTACATAGTTTGTCGTAAACGTAGTGTAGTGTGTCAATTGTCTGCAGTTATGAATCCAGTGGAAATGTTCAGTCTATTCCTTATTGCTACACAATAAACACGTGACATTTAAAATGTAACTTCAAGGGGGCCCAAGCCTTTTTATTTTTTTAAAAAAAAGGTGAAATGAAGTTTCCGCATTGTCCACACCTGAAGTTTTACTTGAAAAAGACCCAAAAACACAGTAGGAGGTGGAGCCCAGGGGCAATTATCCCTTTACCCTAATGGTCATTGTCTCCTCCTCTGTCACGCAGGGTATACAGCGTATGAGTTAAATGTGATCATTATTTTGTGTCCTTTTGTGAAGTTCATTTTTCTTACATATTGAAATTTTGTAGACATTTCTATGGAACTAGTTTTTCTTTTCCAATGTGTTTCGATTTTGTGATCTGCAGTGTTCGAAGTGAAAATTAATAGCTGTGAATTTCCTTGTTCGGTTGATTTGATTGATAAGCTTTATTTTACTTCGCTTTTTCTGACACTTTTGGCTAATTTGCGAAGATGGAGATGAGTAATGACATGATGAAATTGATGAATGGACACTCGCAAACATCCATGCATAGGCCGGGATTCGAACGCGGGACCCCTGGCGTCGTAGAGCGATGTGCTAACCACTCCGCCACCGGGGCCGGCTTTCCTTGTTCGAGATTGGGGATAGAAGGAAGGATCCTTGTGTGGATCAACTTTAAGACAACAAAGCGGGTGGAGGAGGATGGTTATGTAAATTCGAGCACTGATGATCTATTAATAAAACGGTTCTTGTTTCATGAAATAGTTTTTTATAAGAAGTATGTGATCAATGGTCTATCGAAAAGAAATGACAGCGTCAGAATTATGAATAATGATATTGAGGTCCATTAACACCAAAATTAAACACCGTGTCTGTGTCAACCTTTTGGGGGGGGGGGATTTCAGTCCTTCCATTTCACTGAGTGACAACATTTCAGTGAATAGAGTCCCATCGAGCTTTATTATCTATCCCTCAAGACTGGAATTCGCGCCTATTTCATCGTAGCAGAATTCAATTGACATTGTGAAGTTAGGTCACCATGGACAATCTAGAGGTTCGGTTCAACCCTCATAACTGAAAAGTAAGTTTGCTTGAGTACATTACACACTATTAGTATCAGAAGGCTAACACGAGCGACTCTTACGTTGAAGCTTGGTCTGGCACAGCCAGGGGATGGCTTAGGGGCTGAAGGGGCTGAAGGCGCATCCACTTCAAAGTTCGAAAGAGGAGTGTTTTAATATCTGTGTATTACATGTAACCTCATTAAAAATACATTTCAAGTAAAAATACAAAGGATCACGAACAAAATATTTGGCTTCCTTCTCCTAAAAAAAAAAAAAATCCTGGCTGTGCCGCTGCGCTGATTTGAGAAAATATTTCCAGATTCTTCTTCCAGTTATTTATCAGAGATTCAGATCACCATACTTTAGTTTCAAGAAGGTACTACACTGATACAGAAGTCCATAACAAAAAATGGGAAAGCAGAGAATTTGGGGTAAAAGTTAATTTCTTGTTCTTGTGTAACTACGGGAGGGGGGGGGCACTAGCTAACTATTATACGTCCGTCCCACTCTGACAGCAATTTTTTGTCACTAAGGGGCCCCCCAATATTTTGCTTGCAGGGTGGCCCCAGAGACCAGCGCTACGCCACTGGCGCATAGACATGTCTTTTGGGGGGTACAAGTCGTGTTCTATTGCTTGTATGGTAATAGTGCAATTATTTTCTTGTTCCAGACATGCCAGCGATCATTTCCATGTGTATTTTGACAATGTCCTGTACTTTGTTGTCCAGGGGCGGGGGGGGGGGGGGAGGGGCATTTTTCTTCAGAAATTTTGTAATTTTCCTGTTCCTCCCCTCCCCCCGCATCCATATATACACTCAAGGTTGCATAAATTGTATGTAGTCCGAATCTATGGTACATTCCGCGTATAACGGTACTTGATTCATCCCACTAGGGCAATTAGCCTCCAATATACAGGCGTTTCAAGGTAACTCTGCAATCCGAGGCTTGAGTCAGTGGCGCACAGACATGTCGTTTGGAGGGCTACAAGTCGTGTTCTATTGCTCGTATGATAACAGTGCAATTATTTTCTTGTTCCAGACATGCCAGCAATCATTTCCATGTGTATTTTGACAATGTCCTGTACTTTGTTGTCCAGGGGCGGAGGGGTGAAGGGGCATTTTTCTTCAGACGTTTTGGAATTTTCCGGTTCCTCCCCTCCCCCCGCATCCATATATACACTCAATCTGTATGAATCTATGGTTCATTCCGCGTATAACGGTACTTGATTCGTTCGTCTAGGGCAATTAGTTTCGGACCTACAGTCGTTTCAAGGTAACTGCGCATTTAGCTGAATGGCTCAGTGGCGTACAGACATATCGTTTTGGGGTTAAAAGTCGTGTTGTGTTGTTCATATCATAATAGTGCAATTATTTTCTTGTTCCAGACATGCCAGCGATCATTTCCATGTGTATTTTGACAATGTCCTGTACTTTGTTGTCCAGGGGCATTTTTTCTGAGATTTTGGAATTTTCCGGTTCCTCCCCTCTGGCAGCATCCATATATACACTCAATGTGCATAATTTTATATAGTCCAATTCTATGGTTCATTCCGCGTACAACGATATATCATTCGTCTGTCTAGGGCAATTTGCCTCCGATCTACAGTCATCTAAATGAAACTCTGCATTTTGCTTAAAATTGGCAATGTACCTGGCAAAATGGGCTTGGTAACACTGTGCGACAATGAAAATTGCCGCAGAACAAAAACATGTGATTCCTATGGAGTTCAGTGCCCTGCTGACGATAGTGAAAACCGTTTTTCGCTATCACCTAAACTTTTCTCTGAAAACTCAATTTTATCAGCGCACGACTGCATGTTATTGTTGTTGCGGCACTTATCAGCACAGCCTGTTACTAGGGCTCGACAGTTCATAGGGGAGGGGGTGGAGAGAGAAGGGATAGATAGCCACTTGGTTGAGGTATAGTAAGGTATAATGGAGTTGCAGTTATTTGCATCAGTCAGTTGCTAGTGGGATCACGCAGTGTCTGTTCCTGCAGTGTGTGTCATGCAAAACCCCTAACGTGAAGAATACTCTTTGTGTGTGTTCGCGTGTTTCTTGTGTTCAGCGATGGCTAGGATGTGTGTTAATTTACCAAACCTTTTCTGTTATGTCTGTGGTGAGTTTGCGACGAAGTCCCAAAGACATCCCATTTCCCCGTTTGTCAAAAAGACGTACGAGTTGTATTTTGAATCAAAGGTAGATGAGGGTAAGTGTTGGGCACCACAAAACTGTTGCTCACGTTGCTCCCGCTATTTAAGAGGTTGGTTGCATGGAACCCACCCAGCTATGCCAATTGCCGTACCACAGTTGTGGAGGGGACCTAGAGATCACATAACAGATTGGTACTTTTGTTTAACGAAAGTTACAGGAATCTCAAGTAAATCAAAACACACAGTTTCATATCCAAATTTGGAATCTGCAGTGCGCCCAGTTCCGCATTTCGATTCTCTCCCAGTTCCAAAACCACCAACGGAATGGACACTGGAAGATGAAACAGACGATGGTAGTGAACAACCAATAGATCATGAAGATCTTGATTACACGCCATCTACATCACAGCCATTGTCACAGGCAGAATTGGCATGAACCCATTGTTCACAAAGACAGTGTGCTGTTACCACCGCTCCATCTGAAATTGGGCTTCATGAAGAATTTTGTGAAAGCAATGGACAATGATGGCAGGGTATTAAATTTTTACTGTCCAAATTTCCTGCGATTAATACTGCAAAAATTAAAGAAGGTATTTTCATTGGTTCTCAGATTCGTGACTTGATGAATGACATAACCTTTGAAGAGTTGCTGACAGATACTGAGAAGGCAGCTTGGCTTGCCTTTAAAGATGTATGCAACAATTTCTTGGGTAACGTCAGGCCTGACAATAACAGAGAACTGACAGAATACATGCTGGACTGTTACAAGGCTATGGGGTGCAACATTTCTTTCAAAATACATTTCCTGCATTCTCATTTGGATTTTTCCCCGCCTAATCTCGGAGATGTGAGTGACGAACATGGTGAGCGATGTCACCAAGATATCGCTGCCATGGAAAGACGATATAAGGGAAGATGGTCATCAAACCTTTTGGCAGATTACTGCTGCACCCTCCTACAAGAAGTTTCACCATCCACCCACAAACGGAAAGTTTCCAGGACATGTTTCTAACTTATAAATATATTTCAAGCTTTTTGCAGATTTCTCGTACCTTTTCTATGTTTTGTAATACAAACAATTAATTTTGTTCCATGATCTCTATTTTATCCAGCTACAGGTTCCTCCTGTACTGTAATGGAGTCGTTTCCAAGTGTCGCGAAAGTTGCTACTTTGTTTTTCGTGAATTACAATATAATACTTACTATATGAAATATAGGCTAAGTGGTGCATGTAGCATATCTTTTCCAGAAAAATTGGTACGTGATGGAACATTTCTGATTTCATTTTCGTAATCAGCGTACTTGATTTAGTAAAGAAAACCTTCTTTCATCTCGCGGCAAGACACAAAGTTCAAATTTGTTGCACTGTGTAATCAAAAGGTTTAGTTGAAGGCAATGATCAATTTCAGTCTGTCCTGAGGAAATACTGCTAATGTTTAATGGACTCTTTCTTCATGGAGTGTAAATGGAATCAAGTTATAACCGTGTCGAGGGTGTTGAGTGGTCGACTCCCGATCTAGTCATTGAAAATTCTGGGTTTCGAGTATCGACCTGGGCATGGGTGTTCCTTTGTGAGTGTTGATTGATTTGTTCGCTTTTCTGCCACTTTCGGCTAATCGCGAAGATAAATGAATGGTGGTGAGATGATGGATGAAGGCATGGGCGTAACTTGAGACTTAACTTGGGGGGGGGGGCAGAAATCGACCTTGGACCTTAACTTTTTGGGGGCGATGCAAAATAAAAAATAAAAATCTATCCGATAAATATAGCGTCCAAGACTATTTTGCTACATGACTGTTAAATTTTCGAAATCATAAAAATACTCCTTATCACATTGCCTTTCGGGTTCCAGGAGGATAACAACTACAATTAACATGTACATTTTAGTAAACTTGAAAATTGAGGGTGGGGGGACAAGTTCCCCCTTGAAATAAAGAAAACATGTAGATAGATATAGATAGATGTGCATTCAGGTATTCATGTGGAGTCAATAGATAAACCAGATGAACAGGCCCGTAGATAGAATTCTATTTCTGGGAGGGGGGGAGGATCATCCCTTATCAGCAGCCGCCATCTAAAGGCGAAACAGTGGGGGGGGGGGCTAGAAGCATTGAATTTTATTTCTTCAGTATATTACAACTTACTACACAAGATGTTTAATCCTGCTAATGAAGTAAAATTAATTACCACTATCCATTATTTAAACTAGATATTGGTAGGATTTCGGGGGCTTCAGCCCCGAGCCCTCCCCTTGGCTACGTGCCTGCAGATGAAGTTGACAACAAGTTAGTAACAAAACACGAAATCAAGCACAAAGTACATGCATTTAAGTGGTCTAGGGTTACGAACAAGAAAGTTAATGTAGAGTTACGATAATATATAAATAACTTTAAGAATCTAATACCATCCGTGAACCGGTCCCCGTGGCGGAGTGGTCAGCACATCGCGCTACGACGCCAGGGGTCCCGGGTTCGAATCCTGGCCTAGGCATGTATGTTTGTGAGTGTTCATTACCGAAAAAAAAACCCGGTGCCAGATCCTGCGGATTACATTGTAACTTGCGGGAATGTATCTATATGTATTCTTTGAACCAAATAAAGTCACGAGGAAATGAAAACTGGGGAACCGATATTCCGTGGAAAAGACATTCTTGTCTTTTTAGGTACCAGAACATAAGCGCATACCCTCGAATGTATGCGGGTGGAGGCGTGAATCTTCCGGGGTTCCTCCCTTTTTGTTCGTGTCTATTCGTCAATTTCATCATATCATCATTCATCCCCATCTTCGCAAATTAGCCAAAAGTGGCAGAAAAAGCGAAGTAAAATTAAGCAAATCAATTAATCAAACTAATACCATATATGAATTATATACTTCAGCTATATATGTTTAAGTGTCTACAAATTGAATGCAATGTGGTAAGTGTTTAAAATATGAAATTATTTATTTCGAGGTGTCGAGTATTCATGATTCCTCTGAGTTATACACAGAGCTTAAAACAATTGGTCGGAACAGATTCACATCTACTCCGCATTTTGGGAAACGAAATTCATCAAAATGCAATTTAAAATTTCTCTAAGATGTCTATTCTCTTCGGTTGCGTCGATCCAGAAATTGGGTTGATTTCGAGGAAGGACAAATGCCGAAGATGAAGCCAGGTCTGAGGTGGGAAGTTCGTTTCCAAGACAACAGCATCCGAGAAAACACGAACTTCTCTGCAACTTACAAGGCTACTCCGTTCAAGGATACCCCCCCCCCCCCTGCACAATAAGCCATAGAACTGCAATCACGCCTATCTGGGAAACGTTGTCTTCTTCCGACAACAAAATATTGGTGCCTTTGCCCTTTGCGTATTAAGTCCATTCCAATTAAACTACATGAATATTTTTCTATCAGATTGATGTTTCGAATGTCCAGTATATAAAACGTTGTAAAGACTTTGGCAAAGCGGTTTGCAACATATTTAGTCTTGGCTATGTGTGTGTAATAGTACTACTTCTAATAATAATAGGAGCATATATGTATCATTGTTATTATTGTTATTTGCCTAAATTTATTCAACCTCATGGATCTGAAAATTAATTACAGTAATTTTCTATTGTGTGTGTATATAGGCTATATATATATATATATTTGAAATGTTGCATGATAACACGATTAAGCCTTGTTTCCATGACAGAAAGAACACTACATATGCTGACCAAGGCAGTCTATATTTCAGTAAAAAACACTTAACATCGTGACGTTTCAACCCTCTATCAGGGTCTTCCTCAGACTTGAAAACAAACTAAAATGCTATTATGTAGTGATTAAATGTTATCCTCAAGCTACTGTAATATTAGCACTTTCATTGAGAAAGTTGCAGATCACTGGCCCGAAGGACCAAACTGTACTGAATTTGATAGAATCCACACAAGAACGTTGATAATTCGTCTCCTTTAGTGTATACCTGTACTGAATATGTATAATTTCTAGGTGTAGTCGCTTTAACCATAAGAGGCCAGCTCTATTATTACATAGTAAAAAACTGTCATCATCAGTTGTGATGTGAAAGGGAGTGTAAGAATTACTTTGTTTTATATGAGTTATGTTGTGAGTCATAGGCTTCAAGTGACGCCAAACGCAGAAATTGCAATAATCGTATACAGTCATCTGCGTATGTCATCTCTATTGTCAAAGGGTTGTGTTAGCCGATGGGATCAAAGCAGAGGCGGCTATAACAACAAAGCTTGTGGCAAAGCGTTCGACAATGACCTCAAAAGGTTATAGTTCCGTAAATAAATATAAAACTACCTTACAGATTGTTACATTGTTATAAGTTTATTTCGGAAGTAAGTTAAACAATGTAGATTTTAATGGTGATTGCATTTTGTTATTTACCGTTGCTCTTCTTCACGTTTAGATCAATGATGACTGAGCGAATTGGATTACTAAACGCACTCGCCCGCCGATGTCTGTAAATATTATAATAGAGGTGAAAATACATTAAATTCATATTGTACTTTGTGGGCAGATGCGTAGATAACTGCATATTTGGATGTGGTTTTGAGAGAAAGGAAGAATGAGGACAGTCAACTGTTGAATCGACTGTTCCAGACTTTTGGTTGGTCGATTGATTTGGTTCATATTACTTCGCTTTCCTGCCACTTTTGGCTAATCGCGAAGATGAGTGATGACATGATCAAATAGATGAAGAGACACGCACAAGGAATACCCATTCCCAGACCGGGATTCGAACCCGGGATCCTGGTCCAAGACTTTTGGAATGCTGGCGAATGGGATGTAGCAAGAGAGTAGGAGTGCAAGACGAGAGAACTGGATGAAAAAGGGGTAGTAGAGAGTGGTGTGAAGTGTAGGAGTTTCTAGCAAATTTTCTTCTGAAACCGAGAACTTGAATGTGTTCGGACTGTACTCCCATATTGAACTCTGTGACAGGATGTAAGTTGTGTAGTGCTTTTATCACACCATCTCCGATGCTAATCGATTTGGAGATTGGGGTATTCGATTGCAGATTGAATAAACAGAGATTCTATATGAAGTAGTTGCATTCGTTGTAACGATCCGTTTCTCTAGTAGGTTTGACTAGCAGTCAACCCAACCGAGTGTCGAGAGACAGATTAAGATTCTGTCTGCTCGCCAAGATGATGTCAAAAGTTCTCCTGCGGGGTCATATCCCACAGACTTAACCACCTCCACAAGAGTAACTTGCATAATATACCGGGTGTCCCAGAAGTCTTTCCCTGATTATAAACTTTATTCATATTCGCTATAGGCAATGTAGAGATGTGAAAGTGGTGCCAAAATGTTGGAAAACTAACCAAGCTTATTTGTTGCAGGTTTCAGTAATGTGGCTGTAGTGTAGCAGTGTCAGTGCCAAGGAATCCGGAATTAATGCTCTTGACATCGGGTGGCATCTTTCCATGCAATGTTTCTTGGACTTGACAGGATTTGGGAATGAAGATAAATTCCATTTTTTAAATACCAACTTATTGACGGCAGATATTCTAGACGAAAGAATTCTGTAAATTGAAAGTTCCTCTGCACTGTTATTGGTGACCCGGTCTCGTGATGCTGAGCCTTTTCCTGGTTTGTGAACATTTCCGGTTTTTTGGGCACTGACACTGCTACACTACAGCCACGTTACTCAAACCTGCAACAAAAAAAAACTTGGTTAGTTTTCCAACATTTTGGCACCACTTTCACATCTCTACCTTGCATATAGCGTTAATGAATAAAGTTTGTAATCAGGGAAAGACTTCTGGAACACCCGGTATAATTGACTCAAAAGAAATGTATTATTGCGTAATTGTAGAAGTGGCAGCATTAATTCCAATGAATAGTAAAAATATCCCTTGTGAGTATAATCATTTGCTCCCTTCTCATGCTCGCAACCTGAAAATACAGAGGAGATAGTGCTCATAGTTGCATAACTTTCAGACTTTCTGTACATTAGAATATTCTGTCGAGAAATACCCGTCATATCATGGAGACTCGACAAGCCATGTAACTGTACCGAGTTACTAAGTTGTGACCATAGAAGGGGTCCTAAGCATAATATAGATGATCTCCTCGCCGTTTGAACATCGCACAAACAGAGACTACAACTTTCTTCGTTACTTGTAGAAAACACAACACAAATTTACAATTTCTCAAAGCTGTTGAATTTTCTTTAATTAATGAGGATTCTAAATCCGAAACAAAGACATTCGTCTATACCTTTAGCCACGGGGAAATACCGAACTCGAAAAAGGATTATTATTGGTAACTGACTTTCATCAATTCACGCCTGAGTTACAGTACAAAATATTACAAAAGTGTACTGCCAGATAAATGCACTCATAGGCGTAACTTGAAGGGGGAAGCGGGGCACTTGCCCTCCGCACAAAATTTTCAAATTTTACAAACTTTGCGTGTTAAGGATACTTTTGTTAACCTCCTGGAACCTGAGGAGCAAAGTAATCAAGAGTAATTTTTATTATTTCGCAAATGTAACAGTTATTTAGCAAAATAGTCCTAGATGAGAATGGAAACCTTTCGATTCTGCCCCTCCAAAGTTAAGGCTTAAGTTCGATTCTGACCCCCCCCCCCCCTAAGTTAGGCCCCAGGTTATGCCCATGAATGCACTAGTGATTCGCAACACACTGATCTCTAGAAGTACCGATTTCTATGCATATCTAAACAGTTCTTATAATAAATGCTATGGACAAACATAACTTAGATTTAATTAGGGATTCGTATTAAGCTAAGTTGCAAAATGTGTAAGGTTCAAAAAAGAAATAAAATATAAAGTTATGGAATTTAATTTGTTGGCCTTCTAGCCAGAGGGCAAGACAGAGCGCTCCACTCCACCCCCCGATATCAGTGTCCATGGTTACAATCATTCAAAATTTCAATCTGAGAGAAGTACGCAGTACACACACACGCGCACATTATACATCTATATAAGTACCAAACCAGTTTGCAACGAAAATAACTTTGATTCATACATTGAAAACACACAATGACCATTTTGCTAAATACATGCATAATTTTAGGATACTTCGAATGTTTCCGAATTTCTGTATAATTCATGAGTATATTAAATATTTTACAACCAGATTAATATTTACTATGCTCTGCTTAGATTCGAATGCACTGTCAGGATGAACAGGTTTCCCCCGTAATCCCACACAATGAGCAAATTCCCAGGCGTTTAACAGAGTGTGAGGTAATTGTTTCCAGTACGTTTCATAAACATATTGTTTCAGTTTCTCGAATCTGGGATTCAGTACAGCTACAGGATGCCAATTCACAACCATGTATGTAACAGCTGGAATTCCCGAGGGCTCAGATACCCCCATTCCAATTGCGAACTTCATAGAATTCACATGAATAGATCAGGACAATATCTAATGATAATGAGACGTGTTAACTAAGATTGGGGATATTTAGGGCAGGTCGAATTGAGGATAATTGTTATTTATATCAGTATTTTTTATATTGGTAATTAAAATGTTACCTACTCATGGTCTTCCAGATAACCTAGTGGTTATGATGAGTTAATATGAGGTTTTTCCCAAGTTTAATCTTTAGTTCTAGCAGAAATCAATCCTTTAAAGTTTAAACTGTAGATTTAAACATGCATTTCCCAAAGAAACACAAACTTTCTATGTAAACATAACAATTATATTGTTGCTACCATTTTTATTAAGGCATGTGAGTCATTCCATGCCAAATCAACACAGATATGTGCAATTTTTAACCTGACCATCTCCGATTTTCATGAAATTTGGGGAGTTGAAACTATGCATAGAACTTAGTAACTATGAAAATTTTTAGTCTCGTGCGTCTTGTAATTGTTAAATTATTCAAGGTCAAAATTTGCAGAAATTGCCTTTTTTGAGCCCGCTTAACTATACTAAATGTGCTGTAACTCCGCCACTATTTTGCCTAGGAAGCTCAAATAAAGCTTATTGTACAGGGAATTGAATAAGCTTTCCAGTGATATATAACAAGCCTACCTTTGGATAAAAATATAATTTTGTCACGTGACCTTGACTTTTGACCTTGAATATCTCAAAACATGTCATCACCAAAAATCGTGAAAAAAAATAGTATATTTGGTCCCTCATACCATACTCTAAAACATTCCAAAAAATCATTCTGGGACTGCAATGGGATCAGAAGATACAAAATAGTATGTGTAACTATGTGACTGATAAAAGCCCCTTTACGATTACATGAACTATGAAGAGTCAAATGTCCCTTAACACCTTTACAAAATGTGAAGGAGTTATCCTGGGTATAATTGGTCATAAAAGAAATTGATTAGGCACAGGGAGATCCCTAGCCGTGTGTGTCAAGCGCAGATCCGGCATATTGTTGACCGCCATATTGAATTCAACGCAAAAATTTCAAAGGAAAGGGGGTGATGTGATATATCAAATCAGGCTAGAATTTCACGAGAAATGAAGTGACGAAGGTTTATCCAACATATATTTAACCAGCAAAAATTTATTACTGCATGCTTGTAACCATTTTCTCCTTTTCGAGGTGTTAAAAACAAAGCATTGGAATGCTCCTAACGTGTTAGGAACTCATCGAGATCACGCTGACATCTTGGGAGAGAAAGAAGAATACGCACCATTGCATATGATTTTAATCAGCTACATTCACCAAATAGTTGAATAGTGAAGAATATTGGGAAAAGTATCTCAAACAATTACGTGACACTTCCTTTGGAATGAAAACTTCTTCAGTGACGAGGCAAATTTTTATTTTCACGGTGAAGTTAATAGAAATAATATGCAATACCTGTGATTTGCTCAGTCAAATGGTTGTTGCTGGTAAGCTAATTATGTGGTATAATGTATGGCGAACGGAAATGGTTGGTCCATATTCAACAACGGAACCTTAAATGGTGAGGGCTTCTTGAATTTGTTAAGTGAACAGGTTTTTTCACTCTTGCTTACGGGATATGGCACTTTTCGAGAGTTTTGAAACAGGACAGAGTGTGACCACACTATGTGGACATTTTCGCAATTTTTTCATGGTAATTTTCTAGGTAGATTGATGGGCACACGGGGATCTATTAAAAGGCCTGCACATTCCCCAGATCTAACATCTTAGGAGGACGTTTACCTTCAGAAACATTTGAAGAGAATGGTGCATGCACTAAAAGTCCCTGATATTGACCATCTGAGAGAAGGCATAGTTGCTTGCGATGTTGTTGCACATGCTACATTACCAAATGTTCTATGCGAGTGTGAGAGACGTCAACGAATGTGCTCACAGGAACATTGACAACATTATAATGTGCATATATCGTAAGTGAAAGATATGTGTATAACTATTTGCTGGCGTAAGATACGTTGGAAAATCCTTCGTCACTTCATTTCTCGTGAAATTCTAGCCTCATTTGATATAGGCTATCATATCACCCCCTTTCCTTTGAAATTTTTGCGTTGAATTCAATATGGCGGTCAACAATATGCCGGACCTGCGCTTGACACACACGGCTAGGGATCTCCCTGTGCCTAACCTATTTCTTTCATGACAAATTATACCCAGGATATCGAAGGGGTATCGAACCCGGGACCCCTTCATTACAAGGCGACGACACTACCACTGCGCCATCGGGGAAACCCTGAATATATGAGATGTACTTTACATAACGAGAGTAAGGCAATAAGTTATGGTATCGGTATTTATTTTCCAACTCGAGGACATTTTGGGTATAAGCTCGACACTCTCCGTAAATACGGCCCTAGTTACAATAGTTTCAAGAACAGCTTCAGCATCTAAAAAAAAATATGTAAAGAAGAAGTCTTGCTCCATATACAAATTTGTTTCATGATGCAGGTCAATTTGGCATTATCATTTGTGGCCCCTCTCCCTTTATCGCTTGCCAATTTTTCTTATCGTACGAAATGATTTACTCTCAGTCCGTACTAACTGGATTGATGTGCAATATTTGATCCTCGAAAAACTAGGACCCATTGTAGTAATCCTATGTTGTAGTTGAACGTCAGCGGGATTGGTCCTGGCACATCTTTCCCATTATCACCGCCTCTCTCTTTCTATATTTCACGCTGCCAAGGCAATTTTGTCATACTAAAATGAACTTTAGAAGTACAAAAATTAGCTGCCATGAAATCTGAGCTCGCAATTATTCGCGTGGAAGATAGGCGCAGTGATGACGGAACTGGAGTTGCGGCAGGGGGTTGGGGTGGAGGGTTTTTGGCCCAGGGCTCCCCTCTTATCTGATGGGTCTCGCATTAACCGGTCCATTGAGCAAATAAGATGCGTTACACATGGTTGAGCTACAACATCCCAGACAGGAAGCAAATGTCTCTATTTGTATTTTAATATTTTAGGTTATTTCCTACTTCTCCAAGTGAAAATTCATTAAATAACATAGTGGTTTGGATCCCACTTTAGGTCCAGTCCCGATAAGCCAAAAATAAGTGGACTTATTTTAGACGTGGATAACGTATACTTTTGATCATCAAATCTATTATTTCATCAACGATTATTGTTAATTTTAAATGACTCGTTGGGCAACTTCAAAATAATAGATGTCATGGCTTGGCAATCGCAATTATTGATGATTTAATTAAGAAGTACTTAAGTGATGCTTCTGTATTTCGCTGATTATTTGGTGTAGAAATTAATGGAATAAAATATATTAAATTAATTTCTAAGCCTATTCAGGCTCCATATCATGAGGTGGAAGAACTAGAAAGGAGGGTTCCTATTGTGAGGGTCAATAGGAATATTATTTTTTGGGGGGTTGTGAGCATTAAAAAGGGAAGGATTAATTATAAACCTTCATATGTGGGGTATGAGCCCTTTAGCTTAATTAGCTTACCTTTTTATTTGGTGTATGATACACTATGGGGTTTGATACCATTGGAGAAAGTTTAATTCTTTCAATTATAAAAAATAATTTTATTACAAATAATAAGAACATGTTAAATTTCATGTATAGTACATTAAAAGAGGTGGATGCTTTCGTTATTTACTGTTAATACAGTATATCTGTACACACCCGTGACGGAGTGATTAGCGTAACGCTCTACAAAGCCAGGGGCCTAGGTCTCGAACTATGAGTTAAGCATAGTGTTTTTCGTTTCCCCCCATCATCTATTTCCCCATCTTAAACGTCGCGACTAACCAAAGAGGTAAATAGCGACGTCAAATAACCAAAATAGAAATAGTGAAGGACAAGAGCTTAATTTTCGACATCAAAGGAAGGAGAGTGATTGTAATTTACTGTTGTATTAGCCTAATTGGTGACTTATTGTTAGTTTTTGGCGGGGATGATCTACCTTTGCAGGCAACAGAATATCGACATCAAAGCACTCGATGTATGCTAGGTCAACGTAACAAACAACTTCGCGTCGCCAGCAAATGGTAATACTAATAAGCCCTGTTTTCATGTTAAACATTACATTAACTGACCAAGGCAGTTTTATAGTACACTAAGCAAAAGTAAAGGCGGCCGTTGACCCACTGTACCCCTTTGAGAATTACATGGATTATTAAAAATCGACAGATATCGATGTTCAGTGGCGTAGCAAGAGGTGGGCGAAGTGGGCGACCACCCGGGGCCTCGCGTCCTAAGGGGTTGACACAAGAAATATAATAAATAGAATTGAGAAAAATATAGATGGAAAAGGCTAATTTTTGTGGCGAATAAAATTAAAACATTCTGTTTTTATCTGGATTTAAATTCTAGTTTAACGTTATAACTTGAATGAACACATCAAATCAGAGGTGAGCGGGGCCCTAAGCCTAAGGAGGGCCGAAAAAAAAGTAAAAATGATTGTCGTATTTCTTATGTGAAACATTTACGCAAAAATTGACGATAACTTGCTTGGACATTTTTATCCATTAATTGTATTCTTGAATAAAAAAAAGCGCTTTGTCTTGTCTTTTCTTCTTCCTCTTGATCTTGCAGTCCCAATTTTAATCTGTTAACAATAAAGCACCACAAACTGCCACGGAGCAGGCTGTGAGGCATTTAAATGCTTGCGTTGTTTTCAACTCAAGAAGGGTATGAAAATTATTAGCAGTTCTTCCCTCCTTTCTGCAGCTTTCTGATCAAGTTCTATGTGCTTAAATCTGAAATCACCTGAACAACATCTGTAAGTGCTTTGGCGGCAAAGTTTCATCTCCTTGATAACTTTACACTAGCTTCCAGTGTTCTCTGTACCCTCCACCGACTTGTGTTTGTTTGTCTTCCAGTAAGAGTCAAGACAGAAGAAAAATATTTCTCAAAATTGAAATTTACGGAGAACTCCTGGAAGGTAGTGTAGATTGAAGCCAAATTTAGCTAGCAAAATCTATTGATGCTGTGAAGTAATAGTGTCATTCGCAGCCCAGAAGTCAACTTTCTGTTAAGATGGACGGGGAGGTGATAAGTAAGTATTTGTATTTTCTTCTTTTGAATACACAAACGTCAAAGAAAGATAAGTTGAAATCTATGAAAATTCACAGGTAGATGTGCGATTTGTATAATTATTAATGTAAATGTAGCCACAACCAGCCATTCAAAGGAATTACTTAAATTTCTTGGAAGAATCCGACTGTAGCTACATGGGGGACTCAAATTTATTTCATGCGGGCGCGAACCTGACGATTTTGTTACGCCACTGTGTCAAATATTTAATTATACAAGAACATTTCAGACGTATACAAGAAAATGAAATTCACAGTTATCATCTAAGTCCTGAAATTCAAAATTAACTGGTACATTTTGGCGCCCTGGGCAGGATTGTGGTTTAGCGCACCCATTTCCTCCCGCTCTACCAATCACCGACAATTTATGTACGTCCTTCGATATTTTCTTCTCATGCCATGGTTTCAGATATTTACATCCTACAAATTTTGAAATGAGGAAAAAGAAAAGCTCGTTAAGAATTATATAGGCTATATTTAAAAATTCGTAGTTTGCATTTCTGATTTTTTTTAAAAAAAGCTTATCATATTTCAGTTATGTCTTAGAGTCTGAAGAATCTTTAAAACGTACATTAAACTATAATTTGCTGACGTTTCCTTGAAGAATTTCTATCGATTCACATTGAGATTTCAAATTTAATGGACGGATGGGGGCCTCCCATTCTAATTTCGCCCAGAGCCTCGCGATATGTTGCTACGCCACTGTCTATGTTTTACATAATATAAAATTTGTTCCAGCGCGCGGAAAACGCAAATAACGGAGATATTTGATCCCAAAGTATGGCCCGCGTAAGAAAAACCCTGCAACTCGGAGTACTTTCGCCGCTTTTTATTGGTAAAAACAGGTTGAATGCACACTAAAATAGCTAAATATCACGTGCTGCAAATTATCACACTATCAAACTTAGGACTCTTAACTGAAAAAAAAAACCGTCGAAAATTGCTATCAGCAACAAACCGAACCGTCCTAACCTAACTACGTAAAATTATAAACACCGATAAATCTAATACTCCCAACGATAATTTCACTTCTACTTTGATTTTATTAAGTGTTCAGTCGTTCGTGTTTGATTTAAGTCTGAATCACACGGAACTGGATTTCCAGTAGTAATGCCCTAGTTGGCGCTGGACTGGCTACCCATTTGCTAGCTTTCGCCTCACACGATACTTGTTATCGTACTTGTCGATAGACTTTTGTTCCCATAAGACATTGCGCAGAGCAGACAATCTGTAAAGATGGACGAGCAATTTGAAGAATGTTGTACGAGAATTACTGCTTTATGCTTTTATTAAAAATTAAAAAAGAAAAGTATGGAATAAAGATTGGCTCGAAAAAAATATGGTAATCAATGTGTACCGAACAAATTTTTTAATTAACTCGGGTATGCATAATCATACTTGAGATTCGCTTGATTCATTCACAATTTTTTTTAAAAAATAAAACATTTAATTTAATACACTTGTAATAATAAGGATTTTCGGCTAATCATTCTTGTCACGTACACATCGCATTGCATAAATACCTAAATATTAATGAACTGAACACGAATGCACTGCAGGTCATCTCTTTCCTTGTTTTATCGAGAAACTATCAAATACAGCCAACACTGGGAAACCACGGACAATAAACTCTCCTTTGCAAACTCACAGATTATCTTCACATGGCCAAACTTTGCTCTGATTGATTCCACAGAATCCAGTCGAGGAAAGCCAGTAGCAATTAAAACATGTCCTATTCCTCCAAACCAGTGAAGCTGCCAGCCAGGCAGCCATCACATCCGGGCAGGTAGCCAGTCCAGCGCCAACTAACTATATATCCAGTTCCGTGTGATTCGGCCTTTACTTTATTTTATAACAACATTTTTGAAACTGTAGGCTGCTGTTGTGGAATGTCGTGTTGGGTGCTATTTTCACTTGCGCGAAGACTTCGCGCTGTTCTGCTTCACGCTAAGGCAACAAACGTACTTTACTTCACCATAACAATTTCCGCGAGCCAAAAACAATTTAAAATGTTCATAAAAATACATCTTCATAAAGCATGCAAAATATGTGTATTTAACTTTCTCTAGGAAGTACAGAGGGTCAAAGCTACCAGGTAAAGTTCAAAGGGCGTTTTACTTTTTACGTTCAATTGCAGCACTCGCAAAGTGAGAGTAGGCACATTTTTTAAAAAGGTTTTTCTACTAAACTTTGGAACTGTAAATATGCGTAGTATAACTTAGCATTCATATTATAATTATACTTGACAATCACTCTAGAACATTTTTTTTTTAAGCAGGCGTCATTTAGAAGTATTTGTCGCAATATGCAGTAAGCTACAAGCGGCTAGGTAGCGTGAGTTTATTTTACTGACAATGAGAATCGTACTATTTCAAGTCAATCCTAATTATCTCACGTATTTTAAGACCAATGAAATTTTAAAGTCCAGTCGCAGGATAAAAAATACTAAGCAAAAACCCAGTTCAAAAATGGGTAAGAATTTACGATACCGGACCCTTCCGTAATTTCTATCCTAGTTCTTATACTCACGAAATACGTAGTCCCGATGAAGTATCTGAGGTTAACATGTGGGGGTGACGTGTTGAAATTGTTAATTGACGTGTAGAAGTTGTAAAATAAGCTTTTTCAATTACCGCGACCGTTCTCCGTATACAAGCATGGAAACCATGTTTGTTCAACGTAGCGTTCACTTGTTCAGCAATCTGCGTGGTGTGAGGAAGATGGCGACTTTGAAGGTAGGAAATAAAGTTCTTTCTTTCGTAAGTTTTTTTAGTAACTTTTGTTGGGTACATATTAATAATATAGGGCATTCGTTCATATTTCGCATAGTCAATAATTTAGGACACTTTATCACGATTGTGTAGTTAAAATTTGTCGCTCAAGTGCTACGAAACTTGACATTTTTCACGGTGCCCCACAAACTATTCACGCATAGCCCCACAAACCATTCACGGTAAGGTTAGGTTAGGTAAGGTTAAGCAAACATAGTTAAAATTTCGTTCTAAAACGTAAAATATTGAAATAACCCTTGTTTTCATGGAGAAATCCAGGGTTTCTGCTCCGATCGCGGACCACTCAATTTCGCTTATTTTGCAATTTCTACACGTGACCCCCAAATTTTAACTTCAAATTCGTGATTAGGAGGCCTCAATTAGTGAGTATGCGAAATATTACCAAAATCGGGGAGAGATCCGGTATTGTAAATTCGTTCCCAAAAATGTATATCTATGGTTTCAGTTCTACGACTACTTGTAAAAAGGTCAAAGAGGTTTCGAACATACCTAATTATACGCCTTGGAGAACAGGTCCTTGAGAAACTTACACTGGAACCTGCGAGATAAGGTTCTTCCTCCATGTTTCTGTCACGAAGCATTAACTACGCTCAGTCTGGAAGGTCGTGGCTGGTTGAAATAGCCAAGGCGGAAGTTCTTCCCTTATCGCACAGCATGATCCCAACTTCGTGTTCTGACGTCAGACGAGGAATGCCTAAGTTGCTAGGTCCGTTAGGTTTAATTTTCTTAGCATAAATACACTGCAAATTCATTATTTATGCTAAACCTAACAAGTTTAACCTAACAACTTAGGCATTTAGCCTAACAATGATAGCATTCCGCCGTGACGTTTCAACGTAAGTGTGGAATAGCGTTGTGCGATAAGGGAGACCTAAGTTCCGAAGCGTATGCAACGGCGATACGATGAAAACTCTATGACGCTCTACTGCGAACCTTTCGCATGGCTCGGAACAGTCAACACAGCGCGCTACGACGCCAGGGGTCCCGGTTTCGAATCCTGGCCTGGGCATGGGTGTTCTTTGCGAATATCCATTTATAAAAATCATCATGTTATCGTTATCAATCAACCTCATCTTCGCGATTAGCCAAATGTACCAGAAAAGCAAAGTAAAATAAACCAACTCAACCAAGCAATGAAAACTTCAACACATGTTGTTTCAATAAAAAATCACGAGGAGTTCGTATCTTCTAAGACGAGTATTATGTGTGTAAAGAATTTTACCTAATTTAAAGTAGGATGTAAAAGATCCATCTATTTTCATTGCACAAAATATTATATTCGTAGCGATCATAGATTTCAGAAAAGCCAAATTTGATTGATTGGTTTATTTTACTTCGCCTCTTGTGCCACTTTTGGCTAATTTGCGAAGATGGGGATGAGTGATGATATGATGAAATTGATGAATGGACACTCACAAACATCCATGCCCAGGCCAGGACGCCGGGACCCCTGGCGTCGTAGCGTAGATGAGCTTTCGGTGCATTCGGTGCATTGCATTCACTCTATCGGCTCAAAAACTTCCTCCCTGAACGCATAAAAATTAAACTGGTCCAGTCTCTTGTATTTCCCATTGTTGACTATTGCGACATTGCTTTCTTGGATGTCAATCACGAGCAAGCTAAACGACTGCAGCGAATTCAAAATGCCTGAATTCGTTTCGTTTTCGATCTAAAATATTCAGAGCATTTGACATCGTACTTTGCGAAGGTCGAGTGGCTTAAATTAAGCGATAAACGTAATTTTCATAAGTTAATTTTACTGTACAAAATCCTCCAATTAAAAGACCCGCAATATCTCTATAACCGATTTCAACATCTTTCCGACTTTCACAGCCGCAACACCAGATCGCGCGAAAGGTCTCTGCTCTCCATTCCACTCCACAAATCCAACTTTTATGCAAATTCTTTTACTGTTAACTCAGCAGGCCTTTGGAACAAGTTGCCACCTGAAATTCATGTCTCTTCCTCAATTGTGACGTTCAAAAAATTGTTAAAGTTACACATATTATACAATGAAAATTAAATGTTTGATTTCCCTAATAATATGGCGGGTGCAGAGAATGATAGAAGGACGTAAGGCACAAAAATTATTTAGCGTAATAGTTAAGATGAATTATCGTCAAAGTATATCGTTTTGGACTGTGTTTTAAGTATGTGTAATATTGGACTGTGCTTAAGAAAGTGTAGTGTTATGTATATGCTTGTACGTGTGTAAGGGCAAAAATATGTATGTGTGTGTGTGAGTGTGTGTGCCCGTATCTATAGGTTAGATTACCTTTCTTATATGTAATTTTTCTTTGTATTTTTTATTTCTCTGTAATTTTTATATTTTTTTCTTTATTTTTTTCAATATTTTAATTATTTCATATTCAATTTTTTTTGTAAACATGGTCAAGTGGAAGAAAAGGCTCCACAGCCTTAACTTCGCCATGTAAAAGAAGACGAAATAAATAAATAAATTTGAATTTGAAATTAAATTTTTGGGTGCGTCAGCACTTAAAGGCTATTTTGCACCCGTCACGGAATACGGGGTCCTGCCCCTTACCTTATCCAAACATATATAAGGACACAATTGTACCATAACTAAATAACTGTAATGTCGTTAACTAAAAATTAAAACATTCTGACTTCGGTTAAAAGCTGAGGCGGTAAAGGGGCCCTCAGCACACACAAGGACAAAATACAGGACAACACACACACAGCTCTATGAAGATTATACTGGCCGTAGATCCAGACGCCAGAGCCTTGTTAGTCTGCAAAATGCAGTCCAGGCTGTACTACGTGGAAGTGAGGTTGACTTTTGGGCGCCCCATTACATCCCCGAAAAGCCAAATAGAGGAGATTAATGAAGATGAGGTTTTCTCGGGAGATCAACCAGGTGATTTCCGGATAGACTTCCTAGAGCTAAGGCCACACTCATCTTCAGGGATTGAAGTGAAATTAGCTCTCGAAAGCTCGGAAACCTATCTGGAAATCACCTGGTTGATATACCGAGAAAAGCTCTTTATCATTCGCCGCCAACACAGCTTCAGGAATTATTTCGAGAAGATTAATGCTTTATCAAATTATAATCTTATCGGCATTTCATCACAAAGTATCACATTAATGTTTTTATGTGTCAACCACAGATAATTTTGCAGAACAATTTCAGTAGGAAGTTGTAGATTTCCGATAATTTGACTGTCATAGACAGATAAATACTCAACCAAAATCCTTTATTTATTAAAAAAAAGTGATTAGTTCACCGAAAACTTGCAAAACAATAACACGTTATCTATTCATTTTGAAAGTGCTATTGTAATTTTTATTTTATAATTACACATAATTATGAAAGAACTTTCAGATAATATTGTTAAGAACATTCATCACAAAAGAAAGCCTCACAAGATTTCATAAGTAAATAAGTCTTTATTTAATCAAATATATTCATAATATAACCATGTGACATGATTTTATCAGTAAAATTGGAAAGATTCCATTATTTTTGGATACACATTTTTCTTAAGAAAACTAACAACTAGTTTAATAACATCTTTAGAATATTTCCACATACTCCATGTTGCATTATGGGTAATTATGTACCCTTATGGCAATGTGCAGCATTTAACTGAAAGTTTGTTAACACACACAAATACAAATAATCAAAACAATATAAAATATAATAAAAAATTATCTAGACTTGGTCTCCGATAATTCTTGTTGAAGCAAATTGTCCATTTACTACACTTTGTATGAAATACACAATGCTGGGATTACTGAAAGTTTGTTAACACACACAAATACAAACAATCAAAACACTACAAAATATAATAAAAAAATATCTAGACTTGGTCTCCGATCATTCTTGTTGTAGCAAATTGTCCATTTACTATATTGTGTCTGAAATACACAATGCTGGAATTACATCATATTTCCACTACCAATAAGTTACATTTTTACACAATTTCCACCGCCTGCAGGACAATGAATAAATGTAAAGAGATAATAACAATCATTCTATTTGTAAGAGAAGATGAACAAATGTAACAAGACATCTCTGGTATGCCTTGGATTGTAATTTGGAGATTAAATAAAGAAACGACATTCAACAAGAAATGGATTTTGGAAATTATCCATTTTGGTCGACCTACAATATACTAGTACATACATTGGAAAATAATAAATACAGATTTTTCAGTTGCAAAAAAAATTTTCGTACTATACTGCTCAACAAACTTTAAATTTAAAGAAAAAAACATATTACGGAATTTGTGACAAATCTTGGCATAATATGAAATTAGAATGCTTCAAATTCTGATATATGAACTTCGTTCACAGTATTACAGTTATTTTTTACAAAACGTTTCTAACTCACGTTTGTATATGCATCATCCAATCAATATCAAAACAGACAAACCAAAGTATAAATGTTGCATTGTCACTATCTTCCCCACTGTCGCAATATTATTCAGAAAATATAGTATCATCTTGTAAGGTCGGCGTAAGGAGTCCAGCAAAACAAACATCTCGATTACTTTTCACATCAACGATTCCACCATTTACAATTTTATGTTGTATGGAAATTGGTAGGGAAAAGTTGGACAAAACGGGGTACTCAAGGCTGTAGGAGAGACGGGCGATGGCATCACACACCCAACCGTAGGACAAAACCACGGCCATGAAATTAGGCGGGTGGCAGAAGTTTGCGCTCTTGCCACGTCGGAGCACAACCCCGTGTGTTCGGAGGTTCAAGAGAATGAAAGATCTCGTTGTAGATTTGGTCTTTGTAATCCATGCGATACAAACTGACAGTATTTGCTCGAAAGGTCAGGGATGACACAAAAGTGCCCCGGAGAGAGGTCGGTCTTACGCTCAAACTAGGCAACGCAGCTCGGTTGACGTTGCCACACAGTGCGCGGGAACCAGCTACTTTTGTCACGCTCTCGCTTTGCTTTTTCCATATGTGGCACCAGCGCAATTCTGCCCAGCCGCCTATTTTCATGGCCGTGCTTTTAGTTTCTCTCATGTGCAGAGACAGTTGGAGGGTGTAGGGTGGCAACGAGACGAGACAGTATCGTCTCGGGTTGTACCTGTAAATGACCGTCTAGTTTTAGGTCTTTGATTTATAAACAACCGTCTCGGTCTCGAAGAGCAAGTCTCGTCTCGAGACTGTAGTGGAAATAGCACATACAGCTTGTCACCGCACAAACGGTCACAGCATACAATGGTCATTAAGGCAAACAACTTTCCTTAAGTTTTTCCTCGAAAAACTAATTCTTGTCCTGAATATATGGAAGAATGGACCTGATTGTAACGCGTTCAGGTTGAAATAGAGCTAATAACTTTGGTACTATTTGGTAGACGGCGTTGAAATTTCATTGGTGGTGGCAGCACTTATTAGTGCCTCAGTTGCCCATTCGGCCAGAGAAGTCGTCGTGACTTCGAGGTGACATCACTTTTCCTATTTTTTGAGGAGGAAGTAAAATTTGCTTTACCAGAAAAATAGTGTTGTTTGTAACTACGTAGCAGATAGGTTGGATATGCGACCACAGCATGATTGAGTGCAATTTCTAATACCGAGGGAAACATTGATGTTTATTTCCGGCGATGATGTGTGTCTGCAATAGAAGGATAAAAATTGCTACTACACTTTGGGAAGGTTGTAACAAAATGTGTGGGTCTGGTTGTACCATTGTAATCGAGTCAATTTAGTTTATCAATATTCAACAAAGTCTTAATTTCTCACGTGAACTTAATTATGTGGAGGTGTGATGGACCCGTGATCTATTTTGTGAATTTTTATGTTAGGTATTGTATCCTGACACGTTACTCTGTCATTTCTCTGTTGTTTCATTGTACTTTCATAGACATAATTAAAAATTTACATATTTCGTGTTTTGTCATCTATATTCGGATATTCCTGTGTGTTCATCTATGAAGAGGAATGTTACAACTTACCCCACTCAGTGGTTCAACAAACCTCCTTCGTGGGGCAGGTTGTAACAATTGCAAGTTTAGTGTTGTTCTTTTAATTTCTTACAAACGGCGTATAACTTATTTGCAGCCATTACATATTTTTAAACTAGAAATACATAATTTCTTTTGTATAAAATTTCGTTTATGTACTGCCATGTATACATCGGCAATATACTCGAGAACAAAAAGTGTTACAAACATAACCCGCTCTCCCCTATGCAACCGGGCATTACAGGATCACAATTATCACTAGGGCCCGGATAGTTATGCATTTTGCATATTGCATATTCAAATGCATATTTTAAACGTTTCTTGATAAATGCATATTGCAAATGCATATATGAATCATATTCATAAACTTCTGCATATTTTAGGGCCAACAACCACTACTAAAACTGTATTTTACGTTCTGTGCGTTAGGCGTATTCTCTTCTTAATAAAAGAACTTCCTATTTCCTTCCGTTACTGCTGTTCATTCTCTTCTACCGAGAGATGTCTCATCTCCTTGTTTTTATGATCTTGCACTTGACGTTTCAGATACTGTTGCCTTAAAATATTGCCAAATTGTATCTTGTGAAGTCGAGCGAGTCTTTTCCGAGTATAAAAATATTCTTGCCGAAAACAATGTTGTAATCAAGTGCAATCATGATCTGTAAGGATTGTAATTTTTATTTTATTTATAAAACAGCAGTGTAAAGTAAACAAGAGTGTGTGGAAGAATTCGAATTGCAACTTTTATTGATTTATTTATTTATTATGCTGTTACATTTATTACATACTAATTCTTATAAGCTGAAAAATAACATCTGTTTGCATGTAGGATTTTTTGCGGTAACAAGGAAAACATCTTTAAAAAGGTGTTTTTTAAAGTGCATATTTATTTGCATATTTTGCATCTTTTTAGTGCATATTTCAGGTATTTTAAGTGCATAACTATCCGGGCCCTAACTATCACTAATGGATTGAGTATTATATAATTACTAAACAAAATATATGACAATTACAAATAATCAGATATATATGGTATGTCTGAAGAAGTCGAATAGTAAAGTGAATTTGGTTAGGTAAATTTTTCAAATGTCACACTGCAGTGTCGAAGGACATCTAGGGCCTCCCCGATGGCGCAGTGGTAGCGTCGTTGCCTTGTAATCAAGGGGTCCCGGGTTCGATACCCGGTGGAGGCACATAGTGGTTCGGATCCCACTTTAAACTGTATTCCAGTCCCGATTAGCCTTACTGTGCATAAAGTGGACTTAAAACACCAAATCAAACCAAATCGAAGGACATCTAGAGCCTCGGACAGTACGTCTTACTCTTTTCTCGATTTTTACAGAAGTCTGTCTTGTTCGGTGTAATCTCGACAAGTCTCGAAAGTTCTGGTCTCGTTTCAGTTTCGTCTCGGTATCTTCTCCGATTGAGTGTGTTGGAACTGAAAAATGGTGCTTTGAAATTTATAGCGATGACGCTTTAGAATATTTAAGGCTACGACAGCACAAAGACAAAGGAGCAGTAGTTCAAAGAACGTCCGTCTGTTGTTCATACACAAGTTGCTTGATTTAATGGCACTATGTTGGGTTTAATAAAGTTTGTAATTTGACAAAATATGGTGGGACACAACAGGATACCATCTTTTGTTGAACTACTTGCCACTGTTTAGCATTTAAAAAGCCGTAGATTAAATGAAATATTATTAACATCCCACCTTTCTAAATATTAATTGAAAATTTATTCTATCATCTTAGCCTCGTTGTCCGTTGGCTATTCAGGCTACAGTGTGCCTATTATTTATTTCAAATTGCAAGTTCCTCTCACCCTGGAATATAATTGTAAGTTTTTAATGCCCAGAAAATGACGTCACTTTCTGGTCTTGTGTAGATGTATTTTGGAATGTCTATGATCAGATGACGCCAGTTAGAGCTTGTGGCATTGTTCTCTCTCTGCGCAGACATGTCATTTTCATGGCAGTTCGTGTTTTGTGAGCGCGGCCCTCGCCTATACCAAACGCGTAACCAGTTTTTCACGCATATTTTATTCGTGTTTTATCACTGTTTTCTGTTTTGATTCTTCGGTGAACTTTGAAACCTGATTTTCGTTACGAATGAACAACGGCAGTTCCGAGCATTGCTTGATGAACCGAGTGATGACAAAAAAAGAAGACCTGTACAGGGTGTTTGATTCTCAGGGCACAGATGATAATGTTGTTGATTTATTGGAAAGCGAAAATGATAGCAACATGGATCAAACTACTTTTGAAGATGAGCCTATTTTTACGTGTTCATTTCCCTCAATATATTGGGGAATTTATTACTAATGTTGTGCAAATTAGTTAACATCAAAAGTAAATTCCAAATAAAATTATAAAAATGTTTGTGTTTTCCGTGATAAATTGTCTCTCACATTAGGTAATCAGTAATATTGCAATAAAAGAATATCACTTGTTATTATGTAATAAATAAGATAAATTTTGACATGTAAGTGATATATGTTAGGCAATATATATTTATAAACTATTTTAATGTGATAAATGTAATACGATATTCGAAAAACAAAAAAACAAACATGAAATGCATATGTCAGCGCCACGCTCACACGTATACCAACCGCGTTACTCTGAAACACGTATACCAATGGAGGGTTAACATGGGTCCAGACTTCAGGGGGCAGGACACTTACTGCCCTCCAATTTCACCAAGAGGAGCAGATATTGTAATTTCTAAAAAAAATAAAGAAGTAGTTTCCAAAAGTATTTTAAATTTAGTCCATTGTAAATCAATAGAATTAAGTTAAAAATTAAACATTACTAGTGGGCTCCAAGTCAGGCCGTCACGTTCTGGGTACCCAGTTTTGTCCAACTTATCCGTATGATAGAATGTTGTTTAGGTTTCTGATATATAATAAGGTCGTATACTGAAGGTTTGTTTGACTTTGAAGATTTGTTACTACATTAGGGTAAAATACGAGATTTCACAGTATCACAATTAAGAAGTCTTTCTACCTTCTTCACTCACTTCACTTTTAAAATTATAATAATAAAAAACTACGCTGTTACCTTTCAAACTGGAAGCAGGTAAACAAGCGAATGAGATTTAATACCAACGTTCACACTATACGATTTCTACAAGAATAATTTTCTTTCTGTTTGGAAAATAAAGTTTGAGCAACATCATTGGCATCGTGGCAAGTAAAATGAAATACTCTGCGTCACTCTCCCCCCCCCCCACCAAGTATCAACATCTCTTCGGAGGAACCTTTGCATTCTCTATAGTAATAGACATACTCACAGTCTGTAACTGTTTGGATATTTACAGCAAAAGAAGTGTTTACATGATGATTGTAGATTGAATTGATGTTTTAAGTCCACTTCATGCACAGAAAGGCTAATCGTGACTGGACCTACAGTTTAAAGTGGGATCCGAAACACGGGTATCGAACCCGGGTCTCCTTGATTACAATGCGACGACGCTACTATTGCGCCATCGGGGAGGCCCTGATGATTGTAGAAAATGGATATCACAGTTTTGCCAATTTCGTATTGAATGTCATGTATGCTACTAAAAAGAGAAATTCACACTCGTGTTCATATTATGATGAATACGAATTTGATACTTTTAAAAAATGGTTGAACGAAAGGATAATTAAATGTGTCGTCACGATAATATATGGCATTTATCGTATGCAATTTCTATGAAAATAGAAACAATAGTTCATACAATAAAAGGATGTTCAATGATCAATATCCTGCATAGTAGACAATCCATTTAACTCTCTTTTTCTAAATTAGTTGACCAACACGTAAGGGGATTGAAATGCAATTCAAGCAATTAATAATAGTAAAATTTCAACAAACTTTCCTTCACATATACAAGCGTGTACAAAAGTAATTTGGCGTTCAGTTGCAAGAAAATATTATTTTATTAGTACCGAAACAAGCTTAGCTTGCATAACGTATAAGTACTGATCAAGAAAGTATTGGTTTCCTTTCCATGAATTGTATCGGTCACAAGAACAATGTTGCATGAAATACCAAATGCCATAAACAGCAAAACAGTCAGTCATGTTGCTTTCTCTGGTATGTTTTTCCTCAAACAGGAAGACTATTCCATCTGTTCGTAAAACGTGTCACTACAATATCCTCGACTCCAAAAACAATTTTTCTCCAATTTAATGCCTCTGTCGGGCATTATTGTTTACAACATTGTTAGTGTGATTGATTCAATTATATCAGTATTTATTGTGAAATAGAAGCAATAACAGGAATGTAATGTATTATAGTGTGACCTAATGGAAAAAAATTGATGTCGCGGTAACTTGCTTCGTTAAAGGATGCATCATACTCGTAGAATTTTTCGCAGCTCTTTGGCACTGCCTTATTTATTGTAAAGAAATTCTTGCATTGCATATGTTGAATTGATGTGTGTAGTCTTTTTACTCGTGACTGCACCTAGAAGTTTAATCATATTCTTAGTCATATTGATCGAACATGAATGTAGACGAGCGAGTTCTCTAATGTGAGCCCACGTTTGGTATTCTTCATCACATTTTTTTCCCGTTTAATTTCAGTTGCTTCTATTCATTATTATCCTCTTTCCCCAGTCAGGTTTCTAGTCACTGCTTATCTCCTGAACATTTGTTAACATAAGTTGGGAATAATCTACTGAATTAATTTGTATGTGCTAAATTCATCACGCCACCACGCTCGAGTTTCTTGCAACCTGTGGGCGAGCTTTGTGGTTTGGATTTAATCAGATATTGATTTTACTATGACGCAGCTGTTTTTGATGAAAACACACAAGAAATGTTCATTGCGGACAGTGTCACTCGCACAATACTTTTCACTTGTGCTAATATAACTGGAAGCAACCGACAATCATCCCCCCCCCCACTTATTTATTCGATTCTCGCGAGAGAGCATTTCGCACTTGTCAACCTCAAATTGCATTCTTGTCGCCCTTTCATGAAGCCATGGTATGTACTGAGATACATTAATTTCGCTTGAAAAAAACGGTCTACCGTAATAACCTTTGACGGAGGGCTAACGGATAATTGTTTTAAGGAAATTTCCTCACTATTTTGAACACAATTGTCACGATTAGTTGCAACTGGAAACTACAGCGTGATGAAGTTTTCGAAACGAGAGATCCCTAAACTCTATAAAACATTTGACGTTACCTTGACTTTCAATTGTATCGCTACAACCCAGAACTGTTCGTGACTGTACCGCTCTAGGCTAATCGCGACGATGATGATGAACGAAGAAACAATTGGAAACACAAATAGACAGAAAACACGAACTAAAGATTGTATTGACTGTGGATGCAGTTGCCAGAGCCTCGTTAACCTGTAGTATACTGCGTGATAGAGAAGTTGGTGATTGGGTGCCTTCATAAAGGCCACCCTTACACCCATAATGAAAGGAAGAAATGGATGAAGGAACGAACATAAGAAAACAAACAAGAGATACAACTGCGGATCACGGTTCTGTAGCATGCAACGCTAACCACTCCGTCAGAAGCTGGTTCGAAGAAGTTACATACAGCAGTACACCCAACTCCAATGAAGATTTTCCTGCTTGTTCTGGGAGTAATTCTAAGCATTTCTAAAGAAAATATGTACTGCTCCATGCATTATCGATAGCGGTCGTTCTAGAGGTGATGAAAGCAGCACCACGCTCCAGATACGCATATCAATCACTTCGGAAATAGAATGCGTAGCAGTGAGACCTTACTGTGTAAACCACTATGACCGATTCTAAACAAGTAATTTAGAAAATTTAGCCTTAAAGTGGAATTCGGAAATAATCCATTCTATGTACAGTCACCGGCAATAGAAACATCTAATACTCTCTTCCCTAGGCATTGTGTGTGTTGCCTAAAACTTCGGCGGTGGTAGAAAATTTGCTATGGAAATCTAATATTCGTCGTAGAGTTAGGCAACACACACAAAACCTTGCAGGGAAGAGAGTATTCTAGGATCTAGGTGTCCCATTATTATTGCCGGTGACTGTACGTACATCCAAGAACTGGCTCATAACGTCCAATGAAACCACCGAATACGTCAGTGTGCAATGTATTCCGTTAGTTTCCAAGCAGAATCCATTCTGAAAGCAACGCCCGTATTCCCTTTCGAGACAAAGAAGATTATCTGGTTGCCCTTCGCAACGCAAATGCCATGCCCCCCTCCCCCCCCAAACCCCCTCTTACGGACAAGGAATGTCAGTCAGCTACTGCCGCTTGGCTTTTAAAGACGCCTCCTCCCATTTATCTGGGAGCACAACATGTAGCGAAAATACCATTCCAACACTCTCAAGAACCATGCATTATATGTATATACGAACATCAGAATATCAGGCAGGCCCGATGTGATCTTCCATTATCTATCTCATGCATATGCTTCAAAAGTATGGAGACACCCGAATGAAAGTTGAATGACATACTGTTCCGCAAAACTAACACTGTAGGTCTCTAATAGGGTGGGGGAGAATGTTATAGGGCATGTGACGATGACGGCCGCTATCTTGAACTCAACTTCAAAATTTTAAAAAGACACTCTAGCCTGTGACAACTCAATTGAATAAGAAATGGTGTGTATATATATATATATATATATATATATATATATATATTATTTATATATATATACCGTGCATTCCCTGACATTCGCTACGAGACTATATATATATATATATATATATATATATATATACACACACACACACACACACACACAGGGAAAGAAAAATGCAGGGCGTTTGGTCGCCATGGCGCCTATAATTTTCACCTGGTGCCTGAATTTTCATATTCAGTGCTAAAAGTATATAATTTCTATTTCGATTTCGCTTGTGGAAATTTCCATTACCTTTCTTTAAAATGACGAGTACGGTATGTGTTTATTAATGTTTGTGTGTTTCTGTATCACTTGTATCATTAAATCAGAATAATAAACATGTCATTGTAATTTTCTTTCACTGTTGCTAGCTGAATTTTAAAACCTACGGCGATATGGTAGAGTCGGCCATATGTTAGAATGTATTGCATAGTTATTCATGCTGTTACCAGTTGAGCCTTCTTTAGGAAGACCACTCCGACACAATAATTATTTTTAATACAATCTTATATTAATTAATCCAAAATGTTTTAAGATAATATGTCAAAACGTGTAGCTTTTTGTTAATTGGATTCATGGATTACTCAGACCATATTTGCAAAAAATAAGAAAAAGCTCGCTCCTGAATTAGTTTTAGTTTTTCTCTACCCCTGTATATATATCATACAGACGAATTTTCACATTATTTACAAGACGACATTGTGAACAACTTTTCCTAATAATTTTCCAAATCATTGAGCCATCGTTTTTCGACGGTACAGCCCGCGAGAAAAGAGACTTGAATCCTGTATTTATGCACCCACGCGGAACTGATTTCCATTTTTTTAAATTTTTTCTCGCGGACTGATACGATGGGCATCATTGATAATACACACATTTAATACCGATCTTTTCGTTTTCACCTAAAAATGTATTTCTCTATTCTGCAAAAGTTCTTCGCCGGATAAAGAACATGCCAAAAGTATCTAAAACTTCAAATTCTGAAAGGTTGGTATACTTTTTTAACGAATTTAACGGCTATTCTGCATACTAGAAAAAGAAACGACATCACTATGATTTCTTTAGCTTTACCGTGGTTCTCAGCTGAGATACGTTTGCGCACTCAGTTCTATTTAGTCAATTTGTAGACAAATATAAGCACACAGACACATTCATACGTGTATACATTCAGTTTCTTACGTTTTGTTTCTTGCACATGATGCACTGCTACATAAGAATTAAGAAATAATGCACACGAACAGTAAATATAATTTCCAATGAGAATGCATATTATTGAACAACCCTTATATCTGGTAACATAAAATTGATACTGATAAATAAACCTAAGAGTCTATAAACTTAGTCAACGGGATATTTGTGCGTGTATATATAACGTGATAATTTATCACGCATATTCCAATAATGATACCCCGTAATGTAAAAAAACAATGAGAAGAAATACTATTATTGTTTGAATGCTTCAAAAGTTTAAACGTTGATTGGGTTTAAACTTCTGCTGAATAATTTGAGAGAGAATTTAATGAAATTAATAGCAAAGAATATAGTTTACGGCATATTCCTAAACCCGGAGATATTTATTTTCGCAGCCTCTGGTATGATCGATCCAATCTTGACCAGCCATGTCAATGTCCTTGCAGTCCATCTCAACATTCATTGCCATTGCATCTTCGTCTTGGTTTTACTAGAAGGACTTATACCACTACTAGAGTCGCAGCTTGTGCGCTACATTAGGAACTTGAGATGGTAGTTGCAATTCTTCCAAGAAAATACATTCATTCCATTTGTGTATATTAATATATTAGCGGTCTCATTTCAATCACTAATGTTCATTCCACCATGGCAATTCGTTAAATAAATTGAAGTTAAAAATCTTCGCCAAAAGAATATGTTCAAAACAACACTGTTACTTTATTCTAAACGCTTAGAATGCTGCAACAATAATATAGCAACAGAAATAAATCCAATAATACTCGAATGTGAATTACTTTACACGTTTCCTCGCCTATATTCGTTCAGTCCCCATATTGAAGAGTCTCTTCTATTCGTTGCATGTTATGGATTTCCGATGATAATCACATAGGAAAGCATTTGAGAGGTCAACGAGAAACATGGGAAATGTCAATCTACAGCTTTCTGCAGAAAAAACAAATTGACACTCATGCATTAACCCATGTTAACCCTCTATAAAACCTTCCCCATCCTCTTTGAAACGAAGCCTAGCTAACGAAAAATATAAAAATGGACATTTCTCAATTTTCCAGTTAATACTTCATTGTTCCTACCAATCATCAGAGACGTAATTCAAACTTCTTTAAAAAATATACTATATTACCAGTTCTCTCTTTATGTAATTGACACTTCTTTGGTAATACACTTCTTTCCATGTATAAGTTATTGACTTCAAAATTGTTTGTCCTTACATCAATTTCATAACTTTCAGATGTGGCATACGTTCATACTTTTTAATCATAAGTTTATGAAAAACTCTGAACAAGATAAATACCAAGTACGTAATACCACTTTTCTTGGTTGTGAACATTTTGGTGTTAATGACCTGTTTCTTGATCACCTCTTGTTCTTGTAAAAGATTCAATTGATTCAAGAACTGAAGTGGTTCGCTACACGTACACTGATTCATGAAGGAAGTGGCCAGAGAGATAGTTAGGATGCTTTTCGTAGAATTCCTTTAAGATGGTTACGGATGATTTCAGATTATCCATTTCATCTTGACATAGTACCTTCAAGTCTTCTAGCGTTGGTTCAGCGTTGGCTGGAAGTCTGTAAAAAGAAAATCGTTAATCCTCATGCAAGCATTACACTTTGGCTTAACACATAAGGCAATGGTTTTCTATATGATAACAAGGTGAATTATTATTATTATATTAATGAAACTCCTCCATGGCGGAGGTTCAATAATCTACAGCAAACTTGCTTTACTTATTACTTAATTTTTATATTTGTCGAAAACCTGGAAAAATAATTCTTCTTAATAGCTCAAAACACGGTAGCATAGTCAATGAAAGAAATCTAAAGCATACATGCATTTTCTTTTCACAATCACAAATCGATCATATTCCCCTTTCTAATCACAAGGAATTTCCTTATTCGAGTTCGAATTATTGATAATTTGGAAATCCCTACTTTATTAATTTTTCAGATAAACTACACCTTCCCTCCCACTGTCTGTATATTAATTTCATTATAATTTAAAATTACAACAATCATATTACCAAGTACAGTGTTTCTGAAAGGAAAATATTTACTGACAACGCTGTCCTCGAAGTTCACTTTTCACTATGAAACATTTTATTGCAAATTTGAATAAACATCAAGTTTGAAGCTTTGAGGAGTTTTTTAGGTCCTGCGAACGGTGGGTGCCGTGCTGTTAGCGAACGTACTCATATCGAACACGTGCTCTTAGCGAACACAGTTACGGAAGGATTTGCAGGTGCATGCTGTTAGCGAACACGCAAACTTGTCCTGTCTTTTTTGTCCTTGAAACTAGTCAGCATGCAAGTGTTGCCAGGGATAAGCCAACTTGCGTGGAGAAACACACTTCCTTGTCTCACAACAGTTTTGTGTTCTGACATCAGACGAGGAATGCCTACGAGGTTAGGTTAGGTTCCATTAGCATAAATACAATGAAAAATTATTATTTAGGCTAAGAGAACTAAACATAGCTAGCCTAACCTAACAACGTAGGCATTTAGCCTAAAATTTAAAAAAATATCTCTTCCGTGACGTCAGAACACAAGGTTGCTCAAGTGTTGTGCGATAAGTGTGACCCCTTGCCTCACTCCTGATCATTCTTCAATCGATTGTTAAACCAGCAAGATGAGTGAAATAGAATTGATTAAAACGAAGTACGGGAATTTGTGTTTGGTGTACGTACGATGGTTACCAGTATCGAAAAGTACGCAAGGCAAAAGGCGTGGTGACGTGGCTATGTACGAAAGAGAAGAAAATGAAGTGTAAGGGGTCACTGAAGACAAAACACGGATTTCTACTAGCTAATTAGCTAATTTCAAACACAAAATGATTATAAGGTATCACTGGCAACACTTGCATGTTGACCACTTTCAAGGACAAACAAGACAGGGCACGTTTGTGTGTTCCGGTGTTCGCTACGAGCACGGAATCGAACGGTGAATAACTTCTAATATTTTCCGTATAAGGTAGAAAAATTACCTTCCTTTAAATTTCCTTTTTTCCAAGAAGTGTATTTTTAACGCTTTTAGTGTTTTTGTGAATATTAATATTCACCACACTCATAAAAGAATTCTAATAAAAATGTCCAGTAGAAATTCGATCTACTGAAAAAAGGTCAAGTCTTACGGTGCGCCACACTAACGAATAATTTGAATATTTCTTCTCATATGTGCACTCTATTAATTCTTCTACATATTTTTAAAGCAAAAGGATAATAACTGTTCCGGTCAGCAGTAGCATCAAGGAGATGATGAAGGACAACCTTGCAATTTTGTCGTAGCTTACATTAGCGCCGTACAGCGCTCTTAATTACAATTTCCGCTTCGTTACCTATTTTCATATGTAGGTAATTATCCTCTCGCAGCAGCGGCTTCATAAGGACAGAGTAGGTTCAGCCTTGTTCCCTTTGTAGTTCTATATCCAATGCATCTTGATTTTTGATTGATTTTAGTTTATTTTACTTCGCGTTTTGTGCCTCTTGGCTAATTTGCGAAGATGGGGATGAGTGATGAAATGATGAAATTGATGAATGGACATTCACAAACAACCAAGCCCGACCAGGATTCGAACCCGGGACCCTTGGCGTCGCAGCGCGATGTGCTAACCACTCGGCCACAGGGTTGGGCCCAATGCATCTTATGTCACGGGTAAAAAAAACGAAATGAAAAATAAACTTTTAAAAATCCACATCCGAGCGCATTGTGATTGAATTAGTACTATGTAATAACACACTATTCAAATATTTGAAATCGAAACCAAATCCTTGTCTGTAGCGCTTCAGCAAAATATGATGTTATTGTGGTTTTCAGTCCAAGAGTGGGTATCTTGTAATATTGAGTAACTATTTTTGCTTTGTGTTGTGTGTCAGTCGTTTTCCATTCCAGGAGCACTTCGGTAAAATTTCCTACTCCCAGTGCACCTGTAAAGGAGAATTCACACCGAAGCGACAAGCGACACGTGTCGCTTGAGGATTTCACCAATCGAACGCAGGCTTATGCGGCCAGTCTTGCTGCTGCGGCGAGAAATGTTGCTGGTGATTGGTTCGTTCTCAAATGGCATGTGGGGTCACGGGTTCGATACCCGGTGGAGGTACACAGTGCTTCGGATTCCACTTACTTACATAAAGTGGACTTAAAGCTGCAAATCCATCAAATGACATGTGTCGCGTGTCGCTTTGGTGTGAAATCTCCCTAAATGTCATTTGCTCTCGTGCTAACGAGTATCTGGCACCTGGTAAAAAGGTAAAGTGCTCCACTGTGCATAGCACCACGCCCTGAAGGCGTATAGGGGTTGTTGGGGTAACGCCCCACACTTTCTTGATCCGGTCGTGAGTGGGGGTGATGTTTCCCCCAGGTACCCATGTTATTCGACGCTGGGTGGGCGCCGGGGCCGCTTCCATCGTTAGAAAAGTTCCCGGATTTGAACCGGCCGGGGATCGAACCCGGGACCTTTAGCATGGTAGTCAGACGCGTTACCGACTGAGCCACCGCGGCACCTGGTACGATGGCAAATTATACATCTGTAATGTTCTAACTTGCAAATACTGTAGATACATCTACACTGCACTGGGGCTTCTTTAAATCATCCGATATTATTTTGAAGATAGTAAATCGTTTTAGTACTTACTACCTATTGATGTTATTTCTTTTCAATATTTTTCTTGATTGAAGGTCATGTCATGACACGGAAACACGTGGGGAGGGATGGAATAGTGCTGCACATACTCACATGATATCTCTCTCTCTCTCTCTCTCTCTCTCTCTCTCTCTCTCTCTCTCTCTCTCTCTCTATCTATATATATATATATATATATATATATATATATAGATATACATACATACTTCCCCAACATTGGAAAATTCCTCCCTTCGACCACCCTCTCCGGGAATCCAATACAGATTCCTCACATGCCAGGCGGCAGGTCAGACACACAAAAGCACTTGCATTTGAATAGTTTCGAACTAGTGTGCCGTGTACGCACGTGTTTGAAAGAATGAGTTTGAGTTTTTGTTTTAAGTCCACTCTGTGAATAGGTTAATCGGGACTGGACCTACAGTTTAAAGTGGGATCCGAACCATTGTGCAATGTGCATCCACCGGGTATCGACCCCGGGACCGTACTTGATTGATACATTGCTTGCGTGGCGTGGCATTTCATAATTATATTATACAAGAGAAATTCAAAATCCATCAAGAATATGCAATATAATAGCCATCTTACCCGTGCAGTTCCACTATTAGTCTTCCGAAATTTTTCATCAAAGTGAAGCATTTTAGAGGAACAATCAATTGCAGATTCCAGGAATCAGATACATCTTCAAACCTAAAAGAAATATCATAAATAGAGGCAAATGCAAAGGCTGGGTAAACAGACATACACACAATTTTAACACATATAGCCATTAATGACCGGACAGTCATAGTAGTAAGTTTGTCTGATCTGATCCTTGTAATTTAGCGTCGCTTTTCTGCCATGTTTGGTTAATCGCAACGATGATGATATGATGGAATTGATTAAGGGACACTCGCAAGGAACACCCATGACAAGGCCGGGATTCGAAACCGGGACCCGCGCCGTGCTAACCACTCCGCATCCGCAACGCAGGTCGGCGTGTGTGTGTGTATGGATCTGGTATAGTATCAGTATGACGTAGGTCTTCCCTTCTTCACTATCAGAATCTGTGCGATTCGGAAAGACTTTTAACTAACTTCCGATATGTTTGATTTGATTTGATTTAGTTTCTTTTACTTCGCGTTTTGTGCCTCTTGGCTAATTTGCGAAGATGGGGATGAGTGATGAAATGATGAATTGATGAATGGACATTCACAAACAACCAAGCCCGACCTGGATTCGAACCCGGGACCCTTGGCGTCGCAGCGCGATGTGCTAACCACTCGGCCACAGGGTCGGGCAACTTCCGATATGTGTTTGCAGGAATTTGTTTACATTGCTCCGTCAAACGGCAAAACAGCTCTTTCATGTTTTTTGGACGGTGTGGCCTGGCTCTCAAACATCGATCCACCTGGTCCTAGAATTAAAAACACGGTGCAAATGTGCTTCCACCAGTGATCGAATGCGGGACCCTTTGATCACAAAGTGACTTCCTTGCCACCTCTACTCCATCGGGGAGGCCAATGATCCAATTCGAAGAGGAGGAGGAAATACAAACTTAGAATAGAGTTGCAGCCCCATGTGCAATCAGAATGGAAACCGGAGTTCAAATGGGCAATGGAAGACATGACAACAAACAAATACACACTATTGCTGTCAAAACATATGAAATAAATCGCCGTAATAGAGTTGAATTTTTATTTGTCCATTTCTGGCAGCCACCAGATCGTGAGACTTGTCTTTTACATCAGTAGGCATTCCCAACTTCCAGATATGGAAAAATGACGTTTCAAGTGTAAAATTACACTTAATGCTGCTAAATTGTGAAACGTAATAGCATCCAGTTTTAGAGTTTTGAACTTATAACTAAATGTAGTTCACAGTTTAGTGATAGTTTCCTGGAGTTACATTTAGTGGTGTATAATTCCAATTCAGATTAAATGCAATAGAAAAGATGCAAGAAATAACGTGAATGAATCAATGGAAAGGTAAGAAATCACCCTTAGCTACTGTTTCTAAATGAACGGGCCTCGTTATGCTGGCTAGCTTTCTGAATTGTGATACAAGGATCTCTGGACTAGATTTGTCACTTTACATTTTGCAATAAAACTATACCTTCGATGTGCCCGAGCGCGTCGAGTGCTCGATCTCTCAACCAAAGATTATACAGATTCGAGTCCAGGCGAGGATGTGGGTTTAAATTTTGTAAATTCATCAATTTTATCTAATAATCTTTTATCCTCATTGTCACAATCAACCTGAAGAAGGAAAACATAACACTACGACTCCAGGGGAGCTCCGTGGCGGAGTGGTTAGCACAGCGCAATGTGACGCCAGGGGTCTCGGGTTCTCTTGGTCATCATATCATCGCTCATCCTCATCTTCGCGATTAACCGAAGGTGGCAGAAATGCGAAATGAAATAAAATAAACAAAATAAATCAATCTAGATTGGAATCGTGGTTACTACATTGTGTTTGATCCCCCATTATGCATTTCATGCGTTTCCGGGTTCGAATCCCGGCCTGGGCATGGATGTTTACGAGTGTCCATTCATCAATTTCATAATATCATCACTCATCCCCATCTTCGCAAATTATCCAAAAGTGGCACAAAAAGCGAAGTATAATGAAGCAACTCAATCATTTCATCCGTTCACATTCCTTCTTACCTTCGCGACATTCTCAAAGAATATGAACTACCTCAATTGTTGCCACTGCCGTACGCAGGGGGAGCTGATGGGGCTAAGTCAAAATTTTCAAATGAAAGCAGTAAAGAACGATTGCCATTTTTGTCTTTGAACAACTTTTAAAACGAAGGTTAAAATGTTAATCATGAAATACAGGGTGTTTCAAAAAGAATCATCCGATTTGAATAGGCTATATTTAGGAAATCATTGAACATAGAATCATGCAGCAAGTTGTAAAATACATGTTGGAACATCAAGTTTTACTTACAGTAGGTTTTGATTTGTTGCAGGTAGATCCCTTCCTGATGCAGCTCACCCTTTAGTCCGCACCAATAAGGCAACCCAGACACAGGAAACATTCTACATGCTCTGCTTCAAGAAACGTGAGTTCGTTACAACTGTGCAATGTTGAATACTGTGAGCAATGGGTGGTGTAACACCGTATTTACGACGAAACTCACGCTGCACAGCTGTAACGGACTCGCATTTATTGAAATCGAGAACGAAGTGTACCCCCACCCCCAGAACGCAGCTATGTAATATCCACCTTAACAATTCCAACCCCCTTCGAAATAAAATCGTGCGTACGCCACTGAATGGGTATTTCTTAGTATTTGCCTTGGGCATATCGGTCATTATCATCATCTGAAGCGCACAAATGAAAATACTTACTTCACATTATATACTTTCTCATAATTTCCACCCAAAGATGGGTTATCCTGCAGCTGGCGTAGGGCACAGGTAAACACTCGATCCAAACAGTGAGGTTCTTTAAAGACGAGATTCCTATTTCCCAGAAGGGCTTTCTGTCTTAGAACGGCACCTTCGGAGACCACCATAATGATTTTCGTGCTGGGCGTTGTTAATTGCTGATTCAACCATCCTGATATGTTTGGTGCTATGGCTTCTATGTCCAAACAATCGCAGACCTGGAATGGAAGTGAACCAACCATTGGAAAATAACTTATTTATTTCGCTTTATTTTCCATGGCGAAGTTAAGGCTGGGCTCTACCACTTAACCATGGTTACATTTACAGTTTTTTCATTGATATAAGCATACACAAAGAATAAAAACATATTGACAAGATAATTCCACACAAGCGTTTATCTGTGATAGTAGTAATCAAGGGGTCCCGGGTTCGATACCCGGTGGAGGCACATAGTGGTTCGGATCCCACCTAACACTGTAGGCCCAGTCCCGATTAGCCGTTCTGTGCATAAAGTGGACTTAAAACAACAAATTAATCAATCAAAATCAATCTGTGATAGTACAAAGGGAAAGAAAAGTAAACACAAACAATCTAAACCTAGACAAAGACACTCCCCCCCACACATTATATATATATATATATATATATATATATATATATATATATATATATATATATATATATATATATATATATATATATATATATATTCACACATACATACATATACACGTGCGTCTCATTTCGGAAATATTCGGGTTTAGAGTGTCATTACAAATAGTTGTATTTCCAATGTCCTTTTCTGCAGTTGATATGAATATTAGATTTAAATTAATGGTTTATTGATTGATAGGAAATATCTTATTTGGCTCATAAAAATAAATATTCATTTCCAAGTTTCGAGGGGCAGTTTTTTTCCACAGACAAGCAGTGGACACTTTGACTTTGTGTAGAAGTTTGAGTTGTGGAGGAAGAATGGACAGCCGAGATCTCTCTCGCAATCTGGTGTTGAAAGTTGTGGGAGTCAGAATAATATAGTAACACGTCTTTTGCGAGACTGACCTCGAAATCGCAGTGTAGAAAACCTAAGTTGTTTTTGATCATCGACTACCCTAACCTTATGGCTACAACAATTGACAAATAAAGATTTTAAAAGTTACAGTTATCTACACCAATTAAAATAAAAGTTTAATTTCTGCAATACTCTTTAATAATAATTTCAAAGTTAAAAACCGTGCTTGTTTCAAACATTTTCAAAGTTTGTCAACTTTATGCACAGATAATCTAATCGGGACTGGGCCTACAGTTTAATGTGGGATCCAAATCGCCATGTGCCTCCCGATGGCATATTGGTAACGCCGTCGCCTTGAAATAAAATCTTTCCGGGTTCGATATCCGGTGAAGGAACATAGTGGCTCGGATATCACTTTAAGAAACTGTAGATATAGTCCCGATTAGCTCTTCTGAGCATATAAAGTGGAGTTAAAATACATTTTTGTCGAAATCATTATATGCCTCCAACCTGCATCGAACCTGGAGTCCCTTGATTACAATGCGACAGCGTTATCACTACTCCATCATGGGTCCTGAAACCGTGCTTTCTCTCTATTATTACAATTTAGCCCTATTGTTGTTTATAGTAATCTATTCTGAAAATAATGCACGTTTTCAGCTTATTCTCATGCCCACTCGAATATTCAACTACCTACATTATGAGAAGGGACTCCTACCATTAGGTTCACACTATGCCAGTAAGAATTGTAGTTACACACGTTTCTGTTTTTTATATAATCTTTATATTTCGGTTTTTCATTTGCAATGTTTCTTTTAGGTAAAGATGAATCATTGCAGTATTATTTGCATATTTTTGGATGAAAATATTCTCTCTTTACAATCAAATATTTAGTTATTTTAGAATCTTCATGGTGCTGATTACCATGTGTTCTAAATTAGAGCACTTTACCACATCACATAACAGAGAAAGAAATAAATCACATTTAATTATTAAAAAAAACACAGATAATATGTCATAATGATAAAGTTCATTCACAATGTGAAAGTACAAAATATCATCTCAAAATCTATAGCTATAAAACAACAATTTTGTGTATAATATGCATTAATTATGCATTAACAGTTACTAGGTAGAAGATCAGAATAATGCCTGCTTATGCATTTTATCAGTGTTGTATGATGCTACAAGATCATGCAATTTTTTTTCTTCTATTACATGTTAATCTTTATTTCTATTTTATTAATTATTTATATTTATTAAATTTATTTATAGTTGAACATTTTAAGATGACAAATGCTTAAATAACTGAAAGGATGAAAGGTACTAACCCTGAGATTACCTATTTTCTCCAGAAGGCATTTAAAAGATTGCATAACTTTGCAGAATGGTGGAGAATCCCTCGAATATAGCAAAACTACATTTCTCGGTTCGCAGTGTTTTAAGGTATTCTGCCAATTTCCAGAAAAGCGGGCTTTGATATTCTGGGGCTCGATTCTGACTGAAAAGAAATGCTCAAGTAAGATAACTTTATTACATTCACGAAAATAATCTTTATTTCATCATGCTGGTTAGGATGGAAAATATAAACATTCTCGAAGAAACTTGGGAGCTTCTTGTTATTATGAACCTGTATACCGGGTGTTTCATAAATAATTGCGGGGTTTCAAAAATGTATTGCAAGTAAAGTATTGCACTTACGTTAATGAAACCAGTCCAGAACGAACGAGGAACTGAAAGTTTTTTTTACACCTACAAATGTTCAATGTGTGGACCACGGGTGACACGGCGCATATCGATATGATAGTCTAGTTCTTGCCACACTCGCGTCAACATTTGCCTGTCGATAGTGTCTATTGCTGCGATGATACGCTCCCTTAGGGCTGCGATATCATGCGGCATCGGCGAGACTAATACCCTGTCTTTGATGAAACCCCACAAAAAGAAGTCACAGCTTGTAAGATCCTGTGATGTTGGGGACCAAAACATTACCCAAAACACTGTGAGTGATGTGGGTGATTTGAGTGTCGCCTTGCATCAGATATATGAACTCTCAACTTAACAAAACATACATGCACAAACTGTTTGCATTCCTCGATCGTTCTGGGCTGGTTTCATTAACGTAAGTTCAATAGTTTACTTGCAATAAATTTTTGTAACCCGTCAATTACTTATGAAACACTCGGTATATTGCTACAGGTTTTCAAATCTCGCAATATGAAAATTAGATTAACACCACATCTCATTAATACTGTACGAGTGCTATCTATAACCACCGCTTATCGTATTACTTGGCCTTAACTATATCATTATAAAGGTGTATTGTAAAGTAATCGAAGTCAATTTTTTCAGAATTAGAAAAATCGTCTGTATCTAGCAACACATAAACAATAGTGTGATATTTAATATTACGTAATATTCTACAATAGTTGCTATACTTACACGATTGTCTCTTTTTTATGTAGAGTATAGCTCCTACAAGTAGGACAGCCAATAATATTCCAAGAACTGCGAAGTAGATAGACTTCTGTTCGGGAATCTTGGTCCCTTTCATACAGTCATGGCATGGTGCTGCAGAGAAAAAAACAGTCCACCTTCTGTATCGCAAAGGGATGGGGAACAAAGAAACACAACAAAAATAAAAATGTGAGCATGGAAAGAATAGAGGGGAGCGGGAATTAATATTTCAAATATAAATTCTTGCTACTAATCAGAGTTAATTATTTGTGGATGTTATGCTTTTTTATAAATTCTAACATACTGAATATTTATTGCTTCACTCTTTGCAATGTGCCTTACACAATAACTGCTGAATACTGATTTAGGGGACAATTAGCGTTGAGAACATATTTCCTTTTCGGATCCGATGGAAAACTGAACGTTAATGCGCAATAATTTTGTACATACATTATACTGCTCTCCCGTCACAAAATTTCGATTCATAAATGTTTTGTTGCTGATTTCTAAAAGATGATTTTCGGTTCTCTTTTTCTCCTGTGAAATTCCAAAATTGGAAACTTTTCACATATATTACATCTATCTACCCACAAGAACTGCAGTGACTTACACTCAATAGAATGGATTTTTTTAATGCTGTTCGTTCACGAGAAATAACTCAAACATATGCTGTGAAAAAGAAAAGTTTTTAAAACAAGAATTACTATGAGGAAATTTGCAAAAACTAAGAGTGTAATAATTCAACTTGAATAAAATATTTCAATGGCACTGGTATCTATTTTATATTTTAAAAACAAGATGAAACACAAATATGATTATTTGCATTCATACATAAAGCACGAATAGTACAATAATTTGAACATTTTTATTAAAAATGATGGATCCAGTAATGCAATTAGTTAATTGAAGTTATGATTTTGAGATAATTTCTTAGATATCGTTCTAGTACCACATAACTAGAGAAATTAGTAGGCAAAATCTAACCTCCAAATTGTTTCGTGTAACTTTGCAATGTGTGTTCTTCATACGGACAGTCTCCACGTTCCATCTGAAAAGTTAAAATGTCATTATTCTATTTCAAATTTTAACATTAACAACACTTATACAGCATGTAGTAAAGGTCTTTTCTACTGTTACGGTGGCCGATCCTAATGCTGGCAACAGAAGTAGGGTGAGCGGGGAAGCGACCAATCCAGCACGATAAGAAACGCAGCAGCCTGTAGAACGAAGTTCACGTAGTACTTCTTCCTGCCGCGTCGTAACTCTCGGTGCCACCGCTGTCTGGTTGGTCTCCGGCGTAATCCCCGCTCCTTGCCAGAACTAGGACCGGCCGCCGTAAGAGTAGAAAAGACCTATAGGTTACTCCAGTGGTTCCAAAAGTGGGCACCGTGGCTGGCAATGTCGGTGGAAAATAATAATGGTAGCCGCTAACCTTAACCGATTTCAAAAAGTGAATTCGAACAGAGTTCGAATCCCGGCATGGAAATAGATGTTCTTTGTAAGCGCCCTTCATCAATTTCATCATGTCATCATTCATCCTCAGCGTCGCGTTCAGGCAAAAGTGGCAGAAAGCGAGGAAAATCAATGAGAAAACACCAAATCGAATAAATATCGAAATAAAATTATCAGAGAATTTGTAATATTTTTTTTCAATAATGCTGGTTTTAATTTGATATTAATTGGATTTATTGCATATTGATGGGTGTGTTGTTGATTGATTTGATTGATTGAGTTGGTGTTTCAAGTCCACTTTGTGCACAGTAAGAATAATCGGGACTGGACCTACAGTTTAAAGTGGGATCCGAACCACTATGTGCCTCCACCAGGTATCGAACCCGGGACCTCTTGGTTGCAAGGCGACAACTTTACTGTGTGTTGTTGAAATACATTTCTTGTAAAATATATTTCATTTATTATTATATTTTTCTGTGAAAGATAAGATCTTTTTTTAGCCAAATAGTTGAAGGTTTGGAAGATTATACTCACCTTCGCCTAATTATTAAATAAATTTTCATGCAAACAGAAGGAATTGACTTCATCAGTAAATGCATTGAAGAAGCTTCACATAACCAGTAGCTAAACTTCATTTCAGTTAAAAAGTTGAGAGACTTTCTCCCAAGTCAGAAGATTAAATTTGTTCTCCTTTTGAGTCAAATTACAACATGCTGATCTGTTTTCCTCTTGATTCTTTCCTTTATTGCCCTTTTTGTTAGATATGTTTGAAATACGAAACTGCAGAACGCTTGTGTAGGTTATCACTCGGCCGTTGCTAAGAGAGATGTCCTCACCAGATGCTCCTGAAGGAAAATGTTTTCTATAGGCCGTAGAAAAAGGAGTAATACATTTCATCAACGTTACAAACCTCTTTCTTTAACTCCACAAGAATTACCGGAATAGTAAATATGGATGGACACCTTCGCCAATATTTATCTTTGTTTTAATTATTTTTAATCAAATAAACCAAGTTATTAGAATAACAATAATAAAAATTGAATTATAATAATGAGATGTCGGATGTGACTTGAAATATATATTTTTTTCTAATTTACGAACATGAAATAGATTGAGACAAATCTGTTGTAGTGAGTGCTGAGAACTGCTGAGAATGTTTCGTATGTTACTTATTTCCAGCTGTTTTTATGTTTTCCTAGACTAGTAACTATGATGGGAATGAATTATAAGACTATGAAATAGAATAGATAATGAAGTAAACACAATGAAAACACACTAGATTGCCAATGTTCAGAATTCACGATCGTTTTACGATAACCAGTAACAAAGTAAACCTAGTTTCCATGTTATCAAAGATCAAATTTCACTTTGCAGTGTCAAAACAGAAGGTTACGGATTCGAATTGTAAATAGGTACGGATTTTAAAAATTATTCTGGCATTAATTAAGGCGTTGCGGATATTAGGGGCGAACTCGCAAAATGCAAGTTGCGAAAATCAGCAGTTTTCCAAACGTCTGTCCTATTCTTAAGCACGAGCACTGTTCTATTCTAAAGCAAATTTCAGAGTATTCGAGGCAAGGTAGACTCCTGTCAGACGTTGCATGAGTTCAATATACTTCAACGTACTATGTCATACAACAATAAAATAAACCGACCTTTGTCGAGTTTGTCCATAATATCCGCAACACCTCGATTTCATGACTTCAGAATATGTTTCTAACATCTCGGTAAACCGGAAAAGGTAATGTGCGTCTTGAAATAGGAAGCATGCAAAAATACAAATACAACAAGGATAAATTTGCAATACACTTCAAATGGTTTCGTTTGCATTGTGACTAAGATAAGTGATATCATGAGCAAATCAAGACAAGTGTAATCTTTTAATTCTTCTTGTGAGGTTGTCTTCTTCGATTTGGAAGAAGATAACTTTGTGCACAAATAGACTAATTGGGATTGGATCTATATCCAATACATCCATCGTCATATGGAGCAATTACTTACCCTTACGCAGTAATAATAGCCTCGTGTAACATTCTTATATGGTTCCTTATGCCATTGTTTTCCTTTTACCTGTAACAAGATGATTGAATAAGAAAACACTGGTGTTTAAAAAGATTGATTACAGAACGTATCCTGACTACACATTATATCATTTACTATTTTAGAAATAAATACATTCAACATAAATAAGGAAAGAAAGTATGTTTAGTCACCGGAAAGGTTGGATTGTGAGGATTTTTTTCTTCAGGATAATGACTTACAGTACCGACCATCGCCTGCCCTCACTACCAGATGTATACAGCAACGTTTGGCAGTTACGCATTGAAAAATATCATAGCCGTATGCCATATACTTTGGGTAAAATACTGTTTGTTCAGAGTTTGGGAGAACGTACGACACTTTGAAAGTGGTGTGAGTTATTTTTTGGTGTTCGCTATTGGCCAAAATATATTTGTTTACAATTGGGACAATCATCAGCATTGACTTCAAACTTTCACATCAATCCGTCATTTCAATATTCTTCAATAGGTCTGCTTTCTGATATCAGAAAAATTACTCACCCGAAGACAATTATTTAGAGGTCAATATCATAATAGAAGGAAACTAACACAATAATGTAAGATCCTAATTTTCATACCTTAGAAAGAAGATTTATAATTAAGACATGTTAAAGATCTAAGGTTAAAAGCAGAGAAGAGTAAAATTAACACATCAAGAGAGGAAGCAATTTGGGTAGTTCTGCAGAGATAAAGAGAAAACTAGGCTACATTGAAGCATAAGGACTGGTGAAGACACAGAATCCACTTTTAAAATTCAGTTTTAAGAAGTTAGATTTTCATAAAGTATATTTTCAGTTATGAGTTAGTATCGTCAGCGAGTACGAACATTGTGGCATGCTGATATCTAGAACACTGTAAATAACAAGAAAAATTGTGCCAAAGTTTTCGTGGATATCTGATATTTAGATAACAATTCACCTTTTGACCAGGATATTTTATATATGTTATTGGTTCACAAACTGTGGTTATTGTAAAAAAAAAAAAAGTAAAGTAAAGTGCTCCCCTATGCATTGCACTACACCATGAAGGCGTATAGGAGGTGTGAGGATAGGGCCCCACACTTTCTTGATCTCGGCCGAGCTGGGAGTGATGTGATCAGCACCACGCCCCTGGCCGCGTTTACCCCCAGAGCTTCCTCCAGGTACCCACTTTATACGACGCTGGGTGGGCGCCGGAGCCGCTTGAACAGGTTGAGAATGTCCCGGTTCTCCCCCGCCGGGGATCGAACCCGGGTATCTCGCATGGTAGTCAGATGCTCTAACGACTTTTTTTTTTTTAAAGGAATACCCCTATTCGGCAGTATCCCCCGTCATTCACACATTCGTACACTTTCACACATGTCAATTTCCACTTCATTCACATTGTTTCTCATTATTCGGACGAACACAAGCATCCAAGCCCGAGCGGGATTCGAACCCAGGACCCCTAGCGTTGCAGCGCGATGAGATATTCACTCGGCCACAGGGTCCGGCAACGACTGAGCTACCGCGGTTGTTGTAATGTGTTGCAAAGTTAGTAATATAAATTTAAGATAAAATTACATCATTATTACACCAAGAAAATGTTATAATATGAATATACTTCTCGGTCATTCGATGTGGAAGTGCCCTTGAACCCAAATTTTAAAAATTAAATGCAATGCTGTAACTTTATCCTATCTTGTGAGTGAACAATCTAAAATTGTCATTTGCATAAAAATTCAAGTATTATACATAATACTCAACTTTAGCGTAGGACTAACATCAAAAGTTGATCAGAAGAAACCAGAAACACTATGCAAGTCATATCGAGATTATAATAATTGATACCTCTTGAAAACGGGAGGTCATGTTTCATTCGTTGTTTATGATATATCATTTGTGTGATCCGTACTTTAATGTATAATAATAACAATAATTTTCTAATTAGATGTATCAGATTTTTCACGAGGTGGGAAGAGGTAAACTGACCTCCTTGGGATGTCGCGGTATTGAATCAAAATATTATGATCACCCTAGTATTTACTGTTGCCAGTATCGTCGCTAAGTCAGACAGATCCAGCAGCTATCACTTTTCTTACGCGTGTTTCGTGAAAATTGAGAGTGACGAAGACTTGGATATTGAATTTTAGCGAGTCTGAAAGTGCTGAAGAGTGTGTTGAGGACAGTTCAGAAGAAGAAAGTCACTCCTCAAATTCATCTGATGGTGATATTTCAAGTGCCAGACAGAGTGGTGTGGAATTGATACTTCTGGACAACTCCCACCTGCAACACCGCGTTTTCCTTTCACAAATAATCCTGCAATTCATTTCGAGCAATGTACTGAGGATGTCATGTACTATGTAAGTTAGTTTATTGATGATGATTTTGTGGAGATATTGGTGACAAACAAACAGATGACTACAAAATGAGTTTCTTAAAAAACTGGTATAAAATTTGTGTTAATGCTTCTCAAAAGTTTCAATCTCTAATTTGAAATGAACACGACGGCAGAGTCAAACCTCGCTACTTGAGTTACGAAAGTACATTTCAGTATTCATATTAAATTTTAATTTTAACTTTAATTTTCAATTTCATCTCAATAAGTTATAAAAATCTTCCTGATTTTTTTTTAAATTATCAATTCTGTTTAGACTTACATATACTCTTTTATAGTCTGCTTATTAACCTTTATGCGCTTTAACCTTTTATGGAAGGTTTCTATCTTTGATTCGCTTATCAACTTTTATAGAAGCTTGAATCGTGCATTACATTGCTTACGTAATTATGAACACATTCCAGAAATTGGTTTTCCGCAAATTTGAAGATCACTGCGTCCATCGACGATACACCAATAAGCTCTTACATATATATTGGACCTCCTGATTACCAGGCATACTAATTATTCCACAAGTGTCAAGAACTCAAAGTTCTTATATTCATTCGAGTTAACAAAAAAGAGTAGTGCCTTTTCTATGGTGTGACGGTAACGCTATTGCCTCGTGTGCAAGAGGTCGCGGATTCGATCCCCGGTGGAAGCACATTGCGCAGTGGTTCGGATCCCATTGTAACTAGGCAAAGTCCCAATTAGCCTATCTGAGCACAAAGTGGACTGAAGACGAACTATGACAAACAGGAACACGTTGTATCGACACCAGAAATAATTTCTCACATTTTGTCAACATATTAACAATACACAGTATTTCTGTAAATGGGAAATCCCGAAGGAACAGATATGCAGAGTAAACAATTAATTACGTACAACCATCTTGAGTTTCAGGAGCATTTTCTTATATTCCCAGAAGCGCACTTGTGTTTTTCTTCCTCTAAACGAACTCATCTTTGCGGAGATGACAAGAGGCCTCTGGAGAACGCCGACCACTTAAGAGGTCTTCATGAGTGGATAATTTAATCTGCGCAAGCTGATTATGGCCGTGAAGATGAAAAGGGTTGGCAAGATGTATCTGAAAATGGCTCATGGAGCGAAGATAGGAGAAAGCCAAGCTGAAGCGCGTGTTCATACCTAGTTTTATTTAAAATACTACGTATTTGAAAGTTCGTCTCCAAAAATGCATTGCCTACTCGAAGACCCCCTGAGACGCACATGTTGTTTGATTGATTTGGTTCAGTGCTGCCAGTTTTGGCTAATCGCAAAGATGAGGATGAGTGATGATGTGATGAAATTGATAAAGGGACACACAATGAACAACCATGCCCAGGTCGCGATTCGAACCCGGGACCCCTGACGTCGTAGCGCGGTGTGCTAACCACTTCGCCACGGAGGCTGGCAAAAGACACACATGTGTAGGGTGAGTTCATAAGGTGTGATTCATGGGTTTTTCTTGTTTCATTGGTTGAGCTTATTTTACGTTGCTTTCTTACCCACTTTCGATGGGGATGAGATGAAATGCATGAAGAGACAATCACGAACATACATGGACGAGACGACACAAGAGAATCATACTGGTTGAGAGTTCAGGCGTTAGAGCCCAGGGTGTACAGTCACGGACATTTCTGGATTGAAGCTATACCATTAACTTTGAATAGAATCCTTAGAACCCAGAAGAGTCTGTGACTCTACTATGTGGAGTAGAGGTTGGCAATTGAATGCTTTCAGTGAAAGTTACTACTTACACCCTTGGTTTTCCTTGTGTTTTTTCCTTCATCTTCTTCATAAATTTACCATCTTCATTGTTGTGCTTAACATAAAGTGGTATGACGATGAAGCAAAATAATCTACACTCTGTCCCGGAAATCTCTGGAGTGAGCGAACGCAAACAAGTGTGTGCGCAACTAGTGACGCGAGACGGCTCGACCAGTAAACACGTGGGAGAGAACGGGATTTCGGGGCGGGGGGGGGGGGGGGCAACTGCAGGTACCAGCTTTTGCAGCAGCCGTGTAATGCTTCAGCTCCGCCCATTCGCTTTGTCCCTATCTCTGACTTTATGCGTGGACTTGCTCCAGAGATTACAGGAATACAGTGTAAATACAAAACCAACGAAAATTGTTCCCATGACGTTTATTATCTCCAACTATCTTTTTTCCTTTTTCCTTGTGCGTCGTCCCCTTTTCGTCGGGGCCTGGGACGCCCCTCCCCCTTACTGGCACTATTCCCTACCTACGGCTCTGGGAGTAGCTCTATTTTTGAATTTTTAATATAGTTAAATATATTTAACACGGATGTACTGATTACTAGTCAATATCCATGAAAAGCCAAATGTTCAATATCCTAGGACACTGATATCCCAAAATATTTTTTCGACGGAGATAGAAAATATTTTCATTACTTGAAAGTATTTTTTTCCTCTGGAAGAAAACTAAGATTTCTGTTTTCCTGAACGCGTAAATGCCTTGAACGTGGCTATAGGGTGCTAAGTAGGCAAGAGTCGGGGAATACATTTTCGTCTGCTAACACATTATTAAGTTCAGTTGAGTTGAGTTTCTGGTTTTAAGTCCGCTATATGCACCGAGAGGCTAAATGGGACTGGAGCTGCAGTTTCAAGTGGGATCTGAATCACTATGTGCCCCCACCGGGTATCGAACCCGGGAACACTTGATTACAAGGCGACGAACATTATTAAGTGTAATATTAAAAAGAACAAAAAAACGCATAAGTAAATGCGACTTAGGGTTTGCCCCCTAAAACAGTTTTTTAGCCGAAACAAAAAACACGTATTTCTTTCTTCCTTTGGGCCCCTTTATACACCTGCCAAGTTTCATGGAAATCGGAGGGGGACACAGGGGTCAGATCCCCACTTCAATTTGTCCTCATCTTGACATTTGAGAGGGGGGGTTGCCCCCTAGAACAGTTTTTTTAGCCAAAACAAACAAACACGTATTTCTTCCTTTGGGCTCCTCTATACACCTGCCAAGTTTCATGGAAATCGGAGGGGGACACTTAGATAACCTCCCTTGTTAGTAGAAATCCACATAAAAAACTAAGGCTTATACAAAACAGAGAAAATACTCGATTATTAACATCAAGAGATAGAGAAGCAACCTTAAATAACCAAAAATAAATGTAAGAATACCATAATAATTATAACAACATTAGGAATTATAAGTTATAGTAGAACAAGCAACCCAGGTTATACTCTATAATCAGGGTTGCCAGGCATCTCGGATTTTAAGGGACGGTTCCTTAGTTAAGCAATATGACAATCGTTTCCCTGGATGTCAATTAAATTCTTCCATGTTCCTGAACGTCTAGATCAACTTTTCTTTTACCCGTAGCGGTGCATTGTGGGACAGATACTAACTCCAGTTCCTCACTTGTTTGTGGCCACAACCTCTTCTGCACTCTATCTACTTTCCTCTCAGCGAACAAGGTGCGTGGGTGGTGTTGGAAGTTCTGTTCAACGCTTTTCAAGATGAGTGATAAACGTAGGGTTTATTTGGCAAGTCACGGTTGGAGAAAGATGATTTACACCCGTGGTTGAAAGATAGTGGTAATTAATATAAAGCAGGTTGCAAATACTGCAGCAAATAATTTTCAATGGCACTTGGAGTTCGCAGCGATGTAATGCAGGATTCTCGAGAAAAGGAGCACAGGAATATGAAAGTATTTTCTTTATCTACAACATCTGTTAGTAGTTTCTTCATGAGAAGTAGATGAAAAGGTGAGTAGAAATGTTTGTTAACACTATATACTGTGTCTTTCAATTGTGTCCCTTATTTTCATCTTGCGATAGCGACTCCATCCCGTATTATCATCTTGATAACCTTGAAGCCCTGTATACGATATTGCTCAAATGATTTTTGATTAATACACTAGATAAAGTAGTCTATGATTGTACTCACTGTTACTGACTGAACATCAGAACGGTACGAAGGATCTTTCTTGGATTTTTTTTCTGTTGGTAATTACTAATCCGCGTAAGAAAATACCTGTGGAAACGGTGTCAGAGTTTTCCTCGAAACCCTAATGATGACGAGAAGTTCCAGAGAAATGGGTGAATTGTTTTATAGATTTTTCTACGGCATATCTCGTTAGAGGGATTGTCGTGTAAGATGTAGGAAATTCAAGTACATCATAGCCGTGAGCAGCGGACTAGTTTATAGTAGACCAATATGAATTCATCTCAGAAATTTGAAAAACTCTATTTGCCGTTTTCTCTCAATTGGCAGCTTTTTCAGCTCGATGAAGGGGCGGCGCCAGGGGGTGCGAAAGGGTGCTTGCGCACCTCTTAATTTTTTCCGCTCCCCCTTTCAACACCCCTATTTCAAAACCTACTTTCGACTGAAAACATTATTAACTCTTGCAATGCCATATTACGATATGACTTAATAAAACATTGTCGTCATATTGAGCGTAGAATGTTTGGTGTTGAAGTGACACCGCTCCTATTGTACACAACAGACAAGCCATTAATTCTAATCTGAAAGAGAACCCGCATTTACTTTACTGGGAACTGTTTCTACAATGATTAGTGGCTGTTGTCTTTCTTTCGTCAATATTGTTGTTAAAAATTTATCTTTCTTTTGTAATACACAATATGTCATTGTCCTCCTAAACAAGCTTTGTTCGTTTCAAATTACAAAACACGCGCTTGTTGTGGCCAGTCAGTAGTATTGATGAAAAGATTCTCTCAAGCAAACCAATACTTATGGAAAATGTGATCAATCAGAAACGAAAGTGAACAACTAATGTCAAAACAATATTTAAAAAAATCAAGCTTCTACTGGCTATGTTCCAATTCCTAGTACTTACTTGACTAATAGTGCAGACTCGAAAGTAAAAAGTACATGACGTTAATTAATTAACCTTCTTCAATTTGGTAGTTACTCATTCCGTGTACGCGAAAATAATAATAGAAAAACCCTTCCGTGAAAATATATTTTCATATTCTTCCTTCAAAGGTTTTGCTCTCGGCCCTTCAATACAAACTTCGCTCGATTTCATGCAACGACGAAGAAAGTGGAAGGGGATCAAAAAATTAAGAGGAGAATATTGGAAGGGAAAATACACAACAGGTGGTATTGAATGAGTTTTATTGATTCAAAGCAGTAGGCGATGGCTCTCTTATAATTTGGAGGCCTGGATCTGAACAACCAGTATGTTTCAGACACATTGTACTTTCCTGTTAACTTTTGATTAAATTAAGGAACGAGGCTGCGACAGGAAGTTGGGGAACATATGCAACGCCTTTTATTTTCTGCGTAAATTGCTAGCTGTGGCACTAAACTCAAAATATGAGAATGCCAAACATTTAAGGCTTTCATATATGTAGTTGCAGTTTCTGAAATAATTTTCATTTTTCATATTTCCATTCCTTTTTGGTCACTGCTGGGCAATTGCAAAGATATATATGAATAATGATTGATTTTTATATTATAGGCACATCAGTACATAGATTATTATTATTGCCCACCACACAATACGGAGATAAGCCCATTAACTAAATCAAAACTTAGGACAGGACCCTAACAAGAAAAGAAAATATGTCTGTCTGTCAAAAAGTTCCTCACTCAATGTTTAAAACTAATAAAGTTATGTGAAGTCAGTCTTGAAGCTTTCCTGGCGACGAATGATGGAAAAGATTCTCACTTCTACCCAGAAGATGAGAGTGGCATCAGCTTTCGAAAGGTTTGAATCCTTTCCACAACTCACCTGGTCGATAGCCCGAGAGAATCTTTTCATCATAATACAGTCATAGTTTCCTTAAGAAGACAAACTATACTATCTACAAGGATAAAATCTCCATAACTTAGTTAAAAGCTGAGGGCATTCGTCACAAATGAGGACAAACACGATAACACGACCCACAGACCGTGGGTTCAGGCACAGAGCCTCGTTGGTCTGCCTGCAAGACTGCAGTTGCCGTGGTGTTACATAACCTATAGTGATTACAATAAATTGGTGAACGGACACCCACAAAGTAACGCCAATGCTGAAACTTGAAGGGATTATGACAAAGCAATTAGTTCTAAACCACATTCCAGGCCTGATAGAGCCTGCACATTTTTCGCTTAAATATAAGTTTAGTACACCTTCTGTGCATACCAAGTTTTTCGGCCCCAACGCCATCAGTGTTTCAAAGGCAACAGATTTCATTGCAATATAACTGACTGAGGCAATAACAGTGAAAGCGAAGAAACAAGTTAAATCAGGCCTGGATGAATATATCAGGTATGCAGGATTCGAGACCTGATCGAGCCTGCAATTTTTTGAGCTTCCTTGAGGGAAAAAGAACTGCAAAGACATCAGCCACTTTTTTTTGTGGGAGCCATAGCATCATCTATTTCAGTCCATCGTGTCGCAATTAAGCTAAGAGATAGAAAAGCGACGTAAAATAACCAAAATAAAAATATACAATTAAGTATTTTGTTTCGTTATCGTTTCAACCAAGTTCTTTTCTCATACCAGTGGTCCAGATAGATCCTCTTTAATTTAAAGACTGAACGAAATTTTCAATTGGAAGAGAGAAGTTAACCAGTCCTGGTTAGCTCATATATGTCTAAAATGGACGTGAAAGAAGTTTTGAGGTAACGTTGTAACATGTTGGTTTAAAAAATGCTAATCATATGTCATACTGGAATATATGTTGAGACGAAGTAGTCAGATTAGATTCAAACGGAGTGGTTAGCATTGTGCGCTACTACGCCAGAGGTCCCGAGTTCGAATCCCTGCCTGGGCATGGGTGTTCTTTATGAGAGTCCCTTCATCAATTTCATCATCACTCATTCTCATCTTCGCGATTTGCCAAAAGTGGCAGAAAAGCGAAGTACAATTAACAAAATAAAATAAAATCTATTCCAAACAAAAGATCCCATGTAAAATATTAGGCCCGACTCCTGTTAACCTTTGTGAATAAAATGAACTTGAATTTGTAAAAGTCTCTGAAAGTCATAATTTGGCAGGAAAATATGATAGCCTTAGGTCAAGTGCACCAAACGCTTTGATATTCGTGTCAGCATTTCGTACATACATGATACACAAGAACCATGAGTGAAAGAGCGACATTTCCTTATGTATTCGTTTCTGCAAGATTGCACAAAGGTTACCATGCATTAGGTCGGTTTCATATGACTAGATGCGGCGATTTCTCTTTCTTCAAAGCCATCTCGTATCATAACAGTCGTTCCAGATACTCTGCAGCCTCTGTTTGTCAACAAACAAGGTCTTTTCCCCTCTTCATCAAGAACATTAACATCGTGGAGAAGACAAGACGATGGCCTTTGTTGAACAGGAAGTTGAGACTTAATCCACAATATCCGATCGCAATATGTATACTTTCTCCACAAAGGCGGAGTTATGGATAAAGTCATTAGTTCTGTATGCTGAACGATTAGGGAACTTCCTGGTTTATTTATCAGAAATTAATTGCTTTGTTGGCTGAAAGGCTTACTAGATATGAATTATAAGTTCAAACATAAAAATAGTTACGAAAATTCATGCAAGATTTTGCAATCGTTTTTAGAATATTTTGATTTTCTGGTCATAGAATTAGACTATGATCGTCTAGAAGGTTGAAATATATCTGGAGACAAGAAGTGGGGGGGTCTTATTATAGGGAGGAGTATGTTTGAGTTGTGTAAGTCCACTTTATGCACAGATGGGCTAATTTGGACTGAGCCTACAGTTTAAATTGGGATCCGAACCATTATGTACCTCCACTGAGTATCGAACCCGTGACCCCTTGATTACAAGGCGATATTATAGGTTGAAAGCCAAGGCTCTGAAAGAAAATAATATACTGGTCGACAATTGCTAAGGAACAAACACATATTGACCCATATATTTTTCATACACAACTCCGTGTCAGTTTGTTGCCAGAAAGAGACCAGTAGAGGGCAGAATGGTAGCAACGATTCCTTGCTGTCCTCTACTGGTCTCTTTCTGGCAACAAACTGACACGGAGTTGTGTATGAAAAAGATATGGGTCAATATGTGTTTGTTCCTTAGCAATTTGTCGACCAGTAGTTGCATTACAGCAAAGGTTTCCCTCACTACATGTATATCAGGACCAGTGGCGTCAACTTATATGGACCTGTTGAGCTCAAGGCCAACAAATAATTTGCATGTTATTTCATTTTATTTTGTAAAGTTCCCACGCTTAAGAAAACAAATGTATCATCATTATAGACCTAAGGAATTGTTATAAGTTAATTACTGACTGAGTATTATCAAAATATTCCATGAAAAAATTGTTATATATCCTATATGATAACTTTTCAGTGTCCTATATTATTTAGACTATTCGTAGTCAAATCGATATTAGGAACGTAAGAGAGAATAATGGCTTATAACCATTATATTTATGACTAAAAGCCAACTATAAAAGTCATCTACGCGTATTCCTCACAAAAATGACCTGAAACTGTTTTTAAACTTTAAAGCCTACATTTTGTAACAAAAAAAGAAGCGTTTTAGAGCAAATCCTCCTTTCGACAAATCTTCGACTTCAGCCCATCCAACGTTTTTCAAAAGTTGGCACCACTGATCAGAATGGATTATCTGTATTATCATCGTCCGACAATGATTCAAGCTCCGTTTCATATCACTTGACTTTCCTCGTGAGATTTCTTTTTATCATAACTATTTTTGAACAACCCAACGTGTACCATAAGTGATTTAGGAAAACTTGTTCTGAATCAATTTTTGTGATTCCTCTATGTTAGGAATACAACTCACGATATTGCATACTTCGTTTCCTCCAGCTTTCGAGAGCATTATCCCTCGAGCGAGAAGCAATTTTGAAAAGCCCTATTTCTTAATTCGACCTTCTTCGGAATCGTCTGAGGCAATATCGATGGGAAGAGAATTCTTCCCATCTGTCATTTGTCCAATATCAAGTATATCCCCGCGGCAAAAATACCAGAAAATGCATTTTTAGGAAAGACGTTTAGAGATTTGAAATCCAGGCTATGGAATAAACGTACGTCAAATATAAGTAGATGAATTAGTAGATAATAAGAAAATGTAAGGTAAACACAATAGTCTCAATTGCATGCGGGAAAAAGCGAAACTCTGCTTTACAAAAAAATATTTTTTTTTGCAATTCGCATCACAGGCAGTGTTGCCAACAGCACGAGAGAAAAACGGGCTAAATCGCACCCAAAATGGAGCTAAAATTCACATCCAAGGGGCAAGATTTACTAATCTTGGCTTGGGTGTTTTGGTGCAAAATTTCTGAAACTCAAGAACCACAACTAATCAACTGTCAAGATGAGGGGCATACGCTCAACTAAATTAAATTTTCTTACCTTAAATAATCCATTTCCCCCGTAAATTGTGGTGCAGTAAATTACACAAAAGCATTACACATTTTCGGCATATTCCTCCTTCATATATATGCACACGCACACTCACACACACACACACGGCCGCACACACGAACTAGTCTCTGGTTGAGCCTCACTGTTACAAACGATTCGTCGATTCCGCATCGCATTTCTGTGAACTTTCAAGTCCAGATGCAATACAACTGAACAAAGATTCTCATTTTCTGGAATCGACGCTATGCGTAATTCGCTTCGGGCTACACAGCATATCAAAACCAGAAACAAGGGGATAAAGTGACAATTTGCACTTGCTACCTGCTCCCCAAGAGGGGTCGCAGGACGAGCTTGCAGGTGCTGAGGAGGGTCGGTTAAGTGAATTCTTCTTTGCAGTTTACTTTACTGAAAATACCATAAAACATTTCATTACTGAAAGGGCTAGATTTGTAGCAAGATTTCTCTCTGTAGGGCTAAAAAGCCCCTTGGGGCTTTTGCTGAATTTTGGGGCTGAGTACGTACTCAAAAGGGCCAGTTCTGGCCCCAAAAGGGCTAACTTGGCAACACTGATCACGGGTATAGCACTGGCTCGTTTTCTTAGCAAGTTTTCAGATCGAAGCAACAAGCGACTTGGAAACGAAGTTGCACAAATAAATTCAACCTTCCACACCGAAGTGGCAAGAGAAGATTCACATTCGTCACTTGTCTGATATTTAAAAATTTACTTCACTTTTCTGTCAGTTTGGGCTAATCGCGAAGATGAAGATGAATGCTGCTGATAAGATAATTGATGAGAGGACAATCACAAGCACATATGGACACAACACACGCCCCACAGAGGATTATACTGGCTGTGAGTTCAGACGCCAAAGCCTCGTTAGTCTGCAACAATGCAGTTCAGGGTGTACTACGCGTGGAAGTGAGGTAGGTATTTGGGTGTGAGAGCCCATTGAGGAAAATCGAACCATCGACCTCCCGAAGACTCTTCCCGCATGTTCTACGAAAATCTATTCGAAATGTAATCCCAGCACGAGGAACAGACGCACCTTGCAATCCATTTGCTCCCAATAACAAAGGAAAAGGGTAAAATGCAGCACTCAAGTTCATATCAAACTGTCTCGTCGAATTCCTATGATTGTTGGGTAGAGGCGGCGGAACGGGAGTGCTTTCCTGAATACGCAACAAGATTTCCTTTGAATTCGGACGAAGAGATTCTCCAGCTTCAATTAGAATCCTCGAAACTGGTCTCAATGTTCTTGCTAACTGGTAGAAGACTAAATCAAAGTAAATGGAGTCAATTTTTTTTTAGACTTCGTACATGAACAAGTCTTACATTTCGTTAGAATGTAATTTTTTCCCCATAAACAGTTGTTTGATTTGATTTTTTGATTTGGTTTATTTTACTTCGCTTTTGTGCAATTTTTGGCAAATCGTGAATGCGATTCATTTTCTTTTCTTTCGCTTCTTGTGCCACTTTTGGCTATTTTGCGAAGATGGGTATGAGTGATGAAATTGATGAATGGACACTCACAAACATCCACGCCCATGCCAGGATTCGAACCCGGGATCCCTGGCGTCGTAACGCGATGTACTAACCACTCCGCCACTCGTGAAGGCGAGGTTGAGTGTATGATTAAGTGACACTTACAAAGAACACCCATGCCCAGGCCGGGCGGGACCCCTGGCATCGTAGCACGCTGTGCTAACCACTCCGCCACGGAGGTAGGCTATCTCGTGTTAATTGTAAGGTAATTTGAGGTCATCCACGTAGTACACCTTGGACTGCAGACTAACGAGGCTCTGGCGACTGGCCCCATGGCCAGTATTGTTTTGTTTGTGTTGTCCTGTGTTTTCTCCTTGTTCGTGCTGAGTGCTCCTTTCCAGCCTCAGCTTTTAGCGAAAGTCAGAAGATTTTAATATTTTATGATTTTAGTTATGCAACGTTAGAGTTGTTATGTGAAACGATAAGGGGCTGGACCCCGTATAATGTGACGGGTTCAAAATAGCCTTAGTGCTGACGCACCCCCCCCTCACAAAATGTGGTCAATACAGAAGATCGATTCCCGTATGTGTGTCCGATTTTGGACTAGCACTTACCTTATGAAAATCCACGGGACCACCATCGGTTGGCCTCAATGTGATGACCGTGTGTCTTGGCAATAACCCTGCACCGTAACTTCCATTGTAGGAGGCTACGACGAAGTACAGGAAGTGGAATCTTCTGCCATTCCTCCTGACAGGCTTTCCACAGGCCCCGGAGAGTGGTGACACGACGAGAGGAAAGTGTCAGTTTCAGTAGACCAAACCCACAGAAATCCATGGGACTCGCATCCGGTGATTTTACCGGTATATCGTGAAATGGAATAGCCCGAATACCGGTGTCTGTCGCCATCTGTTGCAGAAAGTTCTGGGTAGAACGAGATGTATGTGATGAGGACTTATCCATATGCACAGGGACTTGATTTACGGCATTTCCATACAAACGCGGCAGATCGTCTGCATAAATTGGGGTCAGGATATGCTGCTGAAAGAACGCAGAGTTGATTTTACAGTTTTTTAGGACCTGACGAATAGTTAACTTGCCTTGATAGGTGTATCCCGCGACAACCAGAAATCCCTTCGAGAAAGTTGCTTTGCAATGACGGACGAAATCTGGACGGCTCTTTGCATCGCGTGGAATTACGTTATGGCTCGAATTTTGCCACAATCTGATAGATAAATCCATGCCTCATCTAGTGTGGCCACAAACTTCCACTTGTCCCCGGATAAATGGCGTTCGTAGAGACGCCTGCTGTTGGTCGTTCTCTCACACCGATGGACCTCACTGAGTGCACGCTCGCTTCCTCGTCCCCCCCTGGTGAGCGACTGAATAGCTGGAATCTCGTGGTTTTTATGGCGCTTGATTATGTTCTTGATGGTCGTCGAACCAAAGTCGCATCAATGTTCTTTGCACTGTTTCTGAAATTTCGACACCGAATATTTGGCGTGGAAAAGTGCAACTACGTAGCCCTCCCAAAAAACGGTTCACCTTATGAGCCATGATGCACACAACACACACTCGCGATAGTGCCACGATACTACAGGCTCTAACCGTCCTCCCCACGCTTTTAACCGCTTGGATCGGTCGATTCTGTGCGCAGGGCTGACGGTTCAAAATCGGACACACATACGCGGATCAACCTTCTGTATATATTATGCACTGGCAAGATGAAGATGGCCAGAGAAGCAGGAGCAAATTGTTAATTTTTTGAGTTCGGTTTATACATATCTGATCGAAACTGAACCATCAATTTAAAGTGGGATCTGAACCAACGAAACGTATGCTCTCATGAAATCCTATCCGGGATTGAGATTACAAGCTAGATGTGAATTTGAGGAGGAAAGAAGGATATGTTCATTGTAGGAAATACACGGTGTCTGCAGACCACAACCCCAGTATTAGCATTTTTCATGTGAGTGATGTCGGGACCTGAAATATACCAAGTATGACATCATTACATTTTGATGACTTCTGCAATTGCGAAACGGCCTACGTTACGAAGTGGTCAACGTAACACGCTACGAAGCCAGATATACCATGTTCGAACCCTGTGTAAAGCGTGGATGTATATTTTGTGTCAGACCCAATCACCCATCGCATCAGTTCATACTGTACAGTGTCTCTCAAAAGTTTTAGGACAACGACATTTTAAACTAGGCAACCCAATTTACACAAAGCGTTGGTGGGTTGCGTGTAGAGTTACGCTCAATTTCAGGGTTGCCACATGCACATAATATATAGTATATATGAAATACGCGAAAGAAAGAAATTTAAGTACGAGTATTATTGTATCAAACTAGAAGAAAATATCAGTATTATATTTGTTGTAAAGGAAAAATACTTTCTGATAGAAAAAAATCTATTTTCTAGTATTTCATTGCTGATGAGTCTACACAAAGAAAAGAGAAGAGAGGAGAGAAAACGGAAGGAGACAAAATAGAGGAGAACAGAGAAAGGAGAAGAGGAAAAGTAAAGGAGGGAAGAAAATAGAGGACAGAAGTCGATAGGAGAAGTAATGAGGAGAAAGGAAAAAGAATGGAGGAGAGATGATGAAAATTGAGCAAGAGGAGATACGAGGAGGAAAATGAGATGGGAGAAGAGGAGAGGAGAGGAGGAGGAGACGAGATAGTGCAGTGGAGTCGGAAATCGAAGAGAGGAGGGGAGATGAGAGGATTAGAGAAGAGTGGGATGGAGACAAGATGCGAGAAAAGTAGGGAAGGCGATATGAGATAAAAGCAGCGGAGAAGGAGGGGAGAGAAGAAGGAGAAGAGAATAACAGAAGGTTCTGGAGACGAGAGGACAGAAGAGGTTGTTGCAGAAAATATCGTTTCGGTGTCAAGATTTGATGCATTGATCAAATTATCGACATGAAAAAATCAATAAAATTTTGAAATATATTAGAGAATGTATTAGATCGGTGCGAAATGCCTTTTGGCTGAGTACAGAGCAAGATAAAATCTTCCACATAAGAACTTTGATTTTACCTGCGAATATATCACTAAAAACATGAATGTAATTTTAATATTTATAAGAATTATCCAATTTTCCTCCACTTCTCGGTTCGTTGAAATGGAGAATTTGTAATTTAATATTTCCCCTCCCCCATCGTTAATTCCAAATTGAATCATTCAGTTTCACACGGCGTGGATAATGAACACTATGGGATATGTCTAAAACTTACGAAATTTTTTTGCCATTGGAGAGGTTTGAACCTACGACCATCAGGTTAACAATCCTTAACGTTAACCACTTTTTTTTTTATTCGTTATTTTTTGGTTTATTTGCAACCCATCACATGTCTGTTGCGGACATTAAAACACAACCATGCCCTCGCCGGGACTCGAACCCGAGACCTCTGGATCAAAGCGAGTTGAGTCGACCACCCAACACGCTTTTTTTTTATTTTTTTTATTTTTTTTTATTTGAAACTATTACATATTATTGTACATGTTATACATTTTTGTCATTATAAAGTTAACATTACATTTAGGAAATTTGCATATAACATATCTCTTTTACAACGAGGGATCATTTGGTATTCCTGGTGCAGGTGATTGATAAATTGGATGTGAAAATCTTGTTGCCTATATATGGATACAAAAAGGGCATATTGGCCTAAGAGCCATTGTACACTGTGGCGTTTTGTTCTTGGATAATATGCAAAGGAAGGATACAAAAGAATATCTACTGAAATGTTACGTTCTGATGTACGACAAATTGTACTCACAAGTTTTTTGATATATAACCATGATTTTTGGATTATTTGACATTCACTAAGCTTATGCACTAAATTATCTTGTACATTACATGTAGCACATATTGGAGTATTTACTAATTTTATATCATAAAGTTTAACTCCAGTAATGAATATTTGGTGTACAATTATATACCACGCTGATCTGACTCTTAACGTAAGGTGGCGGGCCTGTATATTATTCCATACTTCCCGCCAATTGACTCTTGGATTTCGATCTACAATTTTACACTGTTTTTGTGATAGTGAACACAGTCTTCTATATATTTTTGACGTCTCTTGCGTTGCAAGGATTGGAGATTGTATTAAAGCGTAACTGATATCCACTATTGTATTATTAAAATACCATAATCTGTCTGGAAGTCTTGTAACATCAATGGGGGCCTCCAATTGAATGTTGTCCAAGGCGTGTCTCAGAACTTTACTAGTGAGGCTGTTTGGGTGTTGAATCAGTGTCGTTACATCAGCTTGAATACGTAGAGCCTGGCTTTTATATTCCACGTTTACAAGGTTCATTCCCCCTTCTGCATAGGGTAAACAAAGCGTAGCGTGATTTACACGCAAAATTTGACCGTTCCAGACAAACCAGTTCACAGCACTCTTGAGCTTAAAAATATCCAGTTGCCGCAACGGGAGGATTTTTGCTACATACCACACCTTGGAGAGAGCGTACACCTGTACAAACGTCACTCTTGACTGTATACTAAGTATTCGAAATTTATTCATTTGTAGAACTGCTTTAACACCATTTATCACTCTGTCATAGTTTAACTGGATCATTCGTTGAAGGGAGCGCGCGAAAATTATTCCAAGTATTTTTATCGATGGAACAACATGAAATTCTCCGCTCTGAGGGTAAGTTATATCCGGGTTTAAATGCATAAGAGTTGATTTTTTCTGATTTACTGTGAGCCCTGAAAGGGGACCAAATTCCTGTAATACTTTAGACGTCGCAGCAATATCAGACTGCGTATTTATTAATATATTGACATCATCAGCATAGGCCAACACCTTTGTGTTTATAGATTGTATGGTGATGCCTTGTACTTGCTTTTCTAATGCAGAAAGGAGGGGTCTCAATGAGATACAGAAAGCTATCATCGATAATGGGTCACCTTGTCTTACTCCCTTGTGAATAGGAAGTTCTCTTGTCATAAATCCATTTATTTGTATTTTGGATGTTGCGTTACTATAAAGGCTTTTAAATGCTGACAGAAAATGTCCACGTATACCGTACTTTTGAAGCACATTAAATATGTAATCATGGTGTACCGAGTCAAATGCTCGTTGAAAATCTATTGCTAATATAGCATTATCATGGTTATTGCTATTGACTCTATAACAAGTAAGCACTTCACGAAGCGTTTGTAAGACATTTGTAATTTTCTTGTTCATACCAAAAACATATTGTGTATCTCCAACTAGTTTTTCTACATAAGGCATAAGTCTGCCTAGCATACAGCGAGAGAATATTTTATAATCAGTACATAAGAGGGTAATGGGTCTATATTGACCAACTTCAGTGGGTTTCACACATTTTGGTATTAAAACTATAATCCCAGTATTTGAGGATTTTCCCATTTTATACCTTCGGAACACTGCATTTATCCATTCAGTTAGTGTTTTTCCCATCAACGTCCAAAATGTTTGGTAGAGTTTGTTTGGTATCCAATCCAGACCAGGTGCAGAAAACGGCTTCCCTGACTAAAACCGCACGGAATACTTCTTCGCTTGTGTAGTCGTTATTTAATTGCTCACTTTCCTCATCGTCAAGGACCTCGGACAAGGATTCCAATTTATTCGTCAAATCTACATTATGTGTTATTGGTTGGGAAAATTGATTCTCAAAATAGTTGTAAAATCTGTTACGTATTTCCGGGGCTGTTGTTATTTTAATTTCAGAATTGTCGTTTATTTCGCTAATAAATTGTCTTTTCGCATTGTGTCTTTCTTGCAGCACATGGCTTATAGATGCAACCTCTTCTTTATCAAAGTGGGGGAGTCTGCTGCGAATTTTTACACCTTGTCGTCTTTCAGCTGTCATCCTCAGCAGTACAGCTTGTACACGTTTTACCTCTGTTTGCACTTGTTTCCCTTCAGTGGCTTCATGAATAAGTTCACGCAGCACACGGTAATAAAAATTATATTTATTATTCCAGTCACTAGAACGTTCCTTACAATAACTAAGACAAAACCGTTTTATGCCCGGTTTAAGAATTTCATCCCACCAGCGAATTATATCACTTTGTCTGGTACGGTGTGCTTCCCGTACATTCCATTGGTCCTGAAAGGCTTGTTGGAAATTTGCATCTGTAAGGATAGAAGCATTTAATTTCCAGTAGCCATACCCTCTCGGTACTATTGGTATATCCACATTTATCGCCATGATTACGGCACTATGGTCTGAAAAACAGGTGGGTGTTATACTAAGTGACTTGATTTGTTGGCGTAAATGTGGTGTTACATAAAATCGATCTAAACGGGAAGCACAATTATTACGAATGTACGTGTACCCTTTCTGTCCAAAATATTTGTCATTCCATACATCTGTAAAATTAAACCCATTTACTAATTTTTGCAAAGAATTGGAGGTATTAAAGCCAGGTCTTTGGTCCTGCGGATGCAGGACACAATTGAAATCGCCCGCACAAATTATATGTTCTCTTGTACGCTGCATTTCAGTAGCGACATCCGTCGCAAAAAACGCATCCCTCTGTTTCCTAAATTGTGTCCCTGAAGGTGCATATAAATTATATACCCAAACATTAGCTATTTTTGCTGAGATAATTCTACCATTGGGATGGCACATCACATTTGTAATCGGTACGGTGTTACGTACTAACAGGGCTGTTCCCGTTGCTTGAAAGGTCGCATTATTATAGACTAATATGTTTGGGGGGAGGTTAAATGCTGTTATTCCACATTCTTGAAGAAGTGCTATATCTAAAGATGATTGTAGGAAAAAATCTCCTAGCGCCTCCTGTTTAGTGAAAGATCGCATTTTGTTAATATTGATCGTAGCTAACCGGAGAGTAGTCATCATATATACAACTAACAGAAATTTAAGAACTAGGATTACCCAACACTGTGAATTATACATTTTGCCCAGAGGACACTAACATTCGTACACTGTTTTTCCACTCACTTCCATGCACACGAAACGTAAACCTTGCATATGTGCACGGTACCTCGTGTAAACACGTGACCAAGCATTATATACCTTTACTCATTTTACACATGCTATTTCTGACTTTCATTTTTACTTGCACCCACACATTCACTAGACACACTAGGGGAAACACTGAATTTGGATCCGATCACAGGTTGTAAATCAACACTCGGGGCCAAATTTGTCACACTTTGGGATCTGGTTATACGCACTGGGGAGGGGGCTATTGCCTGCTGCTTCACGTTCTTCTTGTGGTGGGGGTCAGGTGCCACATTTTGTTGTACTTTTTTCTTCTTCAACTGCTTCTGTTCCTGGAGTCTCTTCACATTTGATTTTCTTTTGGCATTGTCCTTAGTTCCCGTTGTGGTTTCACCGAGCTGAACCTTGTTTTGTTGATCTTCCAGTGTATGGGATCCTCCTGCTTCGTACATGTCAGTCTCCATTTGAAGATTACTCGTAGTGTCAGACTCGCGCATCGCTTGATCAGTTGTTTCCAGACTGTCAGTCACCAACACGTTATCCCGTACGTCACTGTGGAGGTTGTCTAAAGATGCCACCTCTTCCGCCCACGATGTGCTGTGGATAGACGCAGGTAGAGGTGTTTCCTTCGTAGGGTCCATTTTGTGTTCTAAAACATCAGCTTTTTTCGGCTCTATTTGCAGATTTTTATCGCGTTCATTGTTCACACTTTTTTCGTGCAACTGCATTGGAATTGGCAACACTGTAAATTGTGTGTCAGCCTTTATATCCGTCTCATGCGCTGAACGTTGGCTAGGTGGTCTATGTACCTTTGCTGCATATGACTGCTTAGGCTGGATTTCTACAGGAGTAGCACATGCTCCAATTTTATCTTGTATCACTCGCTCACCCACAGCACCACGTCGGTGTGGACAAAACCGTGCTGTGTGTTGAGTGTCTTCACATATTTTACAGGTAGGTTTCTGTCCATAATATGTTACCCAATATTGCATGCCCTGTATTGATACATAGGACGGGATTGGCTTATTCAGAACCATTCTCACCACCTTAATGCCTGTACGAGTTTTATAAATATGCTCATTCGAATATCGCTCGTCCACCGGAGGGGTCTTAATTTCACCATACTGCGCAAGCACTGTACGGATATGGCTACCGGTTATTTACATTGGTATAACATGTAATCTCACTAGTGTATTTGTCCTATCAGCCCAATCTAATCTAATTTCATGTTCATCATCCTCATCACAATACACTAACTTCCCTTCAAATTTATTCATTAACTGTTCGCCTAATAGACGCGTCACTAGCTTAATATATACGCACTTACGGTCTTCAGTCAAGGCAAGAGTATCCCGTATCCAACGATGAAGCATCAGCGTTGATGGGCACTTCTTCACACTTGAAAACCATAACTTTAGCGTATTTACACGACGGATTTCCATTTTCCTTCAATTTAACAACTTTACGTGACTTGAAAATTTACGCGTTTCGCGTCGTCTAGCACGCCAGAGTCCCGATGACTCACCGGTTCAGGAGCAGAGGCACGGCGATGTTGCTCGCACGGGCACTTCCGCGGAACTCCCTAGTCTACAAGATTGGGCTCCTGAAAGCAAGTAGAAGGAGCTGCCCAAGTGAAATGTAGATGCAACTCTCCTCCTACATGTAATGTACAAAGAATACTTGTTTGTAACAAAGCAAACGAAGGCAAGCGTAGAATGAATCGGCGAAAACATTTAATGGGGAATTGCACATGATGAAAACTTTTCAGTCGATATTTGTGGAGCTATCTTTGCATTGAACTCGAGTGGGAAAATGGGTAAAATTAGTGTGCCCTGAATTGCCATAAATATAAATAGTTATTTCATTAATATTTGTCAATTTCTTTGAAGCAGTACACAATTGTCGTTAGAGTAGCATAATTCACGATCTTATACATGAAAATATCCCTTTGAACGTGTGTCAATTCATTTTTCTTATATATATAAATTCCAGATGCAAATCAATGTAACGATTTTACTCTTCTATTACAAATAATGTCACCATGCTCTTCATTAATAAAGAAAGAATTAAAAAAAAGAGAACACCTCGTAAGGAGAATCGAACCTGGAACCACTAGCAGTCCAATCGATAACTCTAACCACTTCACCACGCCCTTTCCTTCCGTTGTAACAACGATTTTTAAGTATTGTGTCCCTCTAATATTGTAACTGTCGTTGGGTATACATGTAGTTGAACTGTTACTTTAGTTTAGAATTGCTTTCTTGTAGTATAGGAGCTATCTTCGAAAAATAATTTCGAATGATGAAGAAAAACGAGAATATTGGTACTTGTGAAAATGCGAGTTATTTCTTATAACTTATTATTGTGATTAGACATTATTATTGGAAAATATCTAGAGGCTTAAACATTGCAGGACGATATTCTCTTCCTGTGATACTGCAACAGACGACATGCTTGTTTACTGACGTAGACTCGTGTCCAGAACGGTCTGCATCTACATTTCACATTGGTCAGCTTCTTCTACCTCTTGACTAACACTGTCAAATGTGATGTAATTTTATGAATACAATTTTCTGCCTGTTTACGTATAACGTTTTGTACATTTGGCAGTTCGCTAGTGGTGTATTTTATTTCGTGTTACCTTACGCAACAGCAAATACATTTCATAAAACTGTTCTGGACACGAGACTGCGTCAGTAAATAAGCATACTACAAGAAATCAATTCAAAACTAAAGTCACAGTTCAACTATATGTATACCCAACGACAGTTACAATATTGGAGGGACAGAATACTTAAAAATTGTTGTTACAACCGAAGGAAAGGGTGTGGTGTAGTGGTTAGAGTTATCGATTGGGCTGCTATTGGTCCCAGGTTCGATTATCCTTACGAGATGTTCTCTTTTTTTAAATTCCTTTTTTACTAATAAAGAGCATGGTGACGTTATTTGTAATAGCAGAGTAAAGTCGTTACATTGTTTTGCATCTGGAATTTATATATATAAGAAAGTTACAATATTGGAGGGACAGAATACTTAAAAATTGTTGTTACAACCGAAGGAAAGGGTGTGGTGTAGTGGTTAGAGTTATCGATTGGGCTGCTATTGGTCCCAGGTTCGATTATCCTTACGAGATGTTCTCTTTTTTTAAATTCCTTTTTTACTAATGAAGAGCATGGTGACGTTATTTGTAATAGCAGAGTAAAGTCGTTACATTGTTTTGCATCTGGAATTTATATATATAAGAAAAATGAATTGACACACGTTCAAAGGGATATTTTCATGTATAAGATCGTGAATTATGATACTCTAACGATAATTGTGTACTGCTTCAAAGACAGACAAAAATGTAATGAAATAGCTATTTATATTTGTGGCAATTCAGGACATACTGATTTTACCCATTTTCGAACTCGAGTTCAATGCAAAGATACCTCCACAAATATCGACTAAAAAGTTTTCATCATGTGCCATTCTCCATTAAATGTTTTCGCCGATTCTTTCTACGCGTGCCTTCGTTTGCTTTGTTGCAATCAAGCATCCTTTGAACATTAAATGTAGTATGAGAGTTGCATCTACATTTCACATTAGGCAGCTCCTACCTGCTTTCAGGAGCGATAGCTTGTAGAGTAGTGGTTAACGTTAAGGATTGTCAACCTGATGGTCATAGGTTCAAACCCCTCCGGTAGCAGAAAATTTTCGTAAGTTTTATACATACCCCATTGTGTTCATTTTCCACGCCGTGTGAAACTGAATGATTCAATTTGGAATTTACGATGGTGGGATGGGAAATATTAAATTACAAATTCTCCATTTCAAGAAACCGAGAAGTGGAGAAAAATTGGATAATTCTTATAAATATTAAAATTACATTCATGTTTTTAGTGATATAATCGCAGGTAAAATCAAAGATCTTACGTGGAAGATTTTTTCTTGCTCTGTACTCAACCAAAAGGCATTTCGCACCAAAATAATACATAATTTAATACATTTCAAAATGTTATTGAATGCTTCATGTCGATAATTTGATCAATGCAATCTATTCTTGACGCCTAGACTATATTTTCTGCAACTACATCTTCTCTCCTCTCGTCTCCAGTCCCTTCTTTACTTCTCTAGTCCTTCTTCTTGCATCTCCTTCTCCTCTGCTTTTATCTCATATTACCTTCCCTACTTTTCTCGCATCTTTTCTCCATCCCACTCTTCTCCACTCCTCTTATCTCCTCTACTTTCCTCTCGCTTTCCTCCTCTCGACTCTTCTTTACTCCATTTTCCTCATCTCTTCTCGAATATTTTTCCTTTCTTCTCACTACTTCTCCTCTCTTTGTCTATCTTCTTATTCTTCTCACCTCTACTATTCCTCTTCTCCTTTCGCTTTCTCCTCTCCTTTGTCACCTTTCGTTTCCTCTCACCTCTTTTCCTTTCTGTAGGTTCATCAACGATGAAATACTAGAACATTTCTTTCGCGTATTTCATAAATATCGATTGTGTATGTGGGAACCCTGAAAATTGAGCCTAACTCTGCACGCAACCCACCAACGCCTTGCGTAAATTGGGTTGCCTAGTTTAAAATGTCGTTGTCCTAAGACTTTTGAGAGACACTGTACATGGCTAGGGATGCGAGTGCAGAACGTTTGCTTCCTGGTGTACTTCACATCCGGTATCCTCAGTCTCCTGGAAGCCTCCGACTTGCATTTATTTATTTATTTATTGTTCTGGATGGCGAAGGTAAGGCACAAGTCTTTTGTTCCACTTAACCATCTCTACTTTACATTTTATAAATTGATTATAATAGCTAACTGTTTACTAAAAACAATAAAATACCAAAAAAAGAAAAACTCAAAAAGGAAAAAAAGAAAAACACAGAAAAATACATATACACTGTATACACTGTAAGAAAAGTAAAAAAAAATACACGTAAAACATAAACACACACAACAAACATACTCAAATTACAGAGAAAGTCAGTGGGGGTTGGTCCTACAAGTTTACACGAAGGTTTCATTTTATATAATTTCCCCGTTTTCAGTACTGGTAACTTGACTCCAGAAGATGATTTCTTAATTTTGATTTGAAATAGGAGAATTCCAGAAGAAACGGAGGTTACAAACTACAGCGGAACTGGCTACTATATAAGCGAAGGGTGCCCTGAGGCAGGTCTCCTTTTTAGTAACAACTTTGCTAGTGCATCGTTCACAGTAGCAGCCACTGATGCCGCCAGTTCAATCCAAGTAAACAGTTAAAATCATCTACCTTTTTTATTACCGAAAGTGCTTTTATTACCAAAAGTGCGATTTAAGTGGTGGAGGCACCAGGTACTCACCAGCGCGTTTAAGGCAAGCCAAAATAGAAAGAAAGAATATGTATCCTTTGAAGGATTTCTATTGGACACAGCTCTCCTTGCCGTGTTGTTTCGCACTTTCCATCCCTCTGGGCATAATCTAACGGCTACATCTCAGGGACGTAACCTCTCTGGACCAACGTCTAACCCCTAACATGTTAAATGTAACTTACCTTCCTGAAAGTTTCGTGAGAAAGACTGACAACGCATTTGTTCGGGTCGCCATTGCACGTGATGCTGCAATTACCACTCATCAATGTGAGGCGAAGACTGTTAACTTCTTCGGGCCAAAAAAAGCTTACGGTCAGAGCGTCCCTTAGAATGAGAGAGAAAACACCATTAGTAATTACCAACAGTTAATCAATTGATTATTTATAATTCATAATTTATAACCTAAATTAACAGACTAAAAGTTAAAATATATAAAACAGTAATTTTGCCTGTAGTATTATATGGATGTGAAACTTGGTGCCTTACATTAAAAGAGGAACATAAATTAAGAATATTTGAAAATAAAATCCTTAAAAAGATACTTGGACTTAAGAAGGATGAGGAGACAGGTGAGTGGAGAAGGTTACATAATGTAGAACTCCACAATTTGAATTCCTGTCCAGATATTATTAGAATAATTAAATCAAGAGGACTCTGGTGGGTAGGCTATGTGGCACGAATGGGAGAGGAAAGAAGAGTTTACAGGATTCTTGTTGGGAAACCTGAGAGACTTGTAGGGAGGCCAAGACGAAGATGAAGGGATAACATTGAGATGGACCCAAAGGCAATCGGTAAGGATGGAAAAGATTTGATTGATCTTGCTCAGGACAGGAACAGATGGAGGGCTTGTTTTGCTGCAGCCATAAACCTTCGGGTTTAAAAAGGCTAGCGAGTTAGTTATTTAATTTATAATTGAATGGTTCAGTGAAGGATCGTGCCATTCTTTAAAAAAAAAACAAGTAAAAATAGGCTGGCCAATGAATAAAATTCAATTTTTGTTATTTTAAGTCAATTGTGATATTTCTAAGTTAATCCCAATGTTCTATACGAAGTCACATGTTCTATACTAAAGATTCGCAAATTCCTGTGATTCTCATCTTCACATTTCTCCTTCTTTTGAAATTTCTTGACATTTTAACATTCTTCTCCCGTTCTTTGTTTACACCACGTGGTGAGATTTTGAGTACAGCAAGATTTATTGTTAGTGGTTCTATTGGTATTTCTTTGTATGAATCGAGTACTATTTGGTAGAAGACATAATCGTTTGTACAATCGAGGTAAAGCACCATTGGTACGTACAAAAATGTTGTTATACGGTTTCCTTGGTTGTGTACAAAAGGGATAATTTCAGACAGAGAATAAGGTAGTGATCATAATGCCGTTGGTGCTCGACCAGATTTGTCTTATGTATGGATGTAAAATATCTACACTCCAGATGTAAACTATTGGCAACTAAGAAAAATTGTGTAAAACCATAGCACGGGGTTGACTCTGAACAAAAAGCATTGGTTCACTCTGAACTTGACGTAAGAAATTGAAAGGCATTGGAGAAAATATATATACAATTTACAGACGAACAACCGTTTTAGAAAGGCTTCTGTAGATGCTTATACAATTTTTGAAATAAAAACATTTAGTTCTGAGTTACCACTTTCTGGAATTACAGTAGTTTTGCATTATTTCTCTCATTGTCTCTTATGTAACATACTCGTTACGGGTAATATAAAATGTAAGGATGTGGTACTATTGTGCATTCGATTGTCCTTTATTTTTCATCACGTGATGTTCTCTGCTCGGGGAGAAAAGGCTCCGCCTGTTACGGAGTTCTTCCTTCCTGAGCAGCCCCAGAGTGCACACATACTAGGTTTGTTCGTCTATTAGTATTAGTTTGTAAGAGATATGAAATAGTTGTAATGTTATATCATAATAATTATACTTTTGTTGTTATTTGTTAAATAAGGACCATGCTTTGTATTTGCATTATAATGAATGTTAATGAAATAGATTCAAGAATTCTTTGAACAATTATGTAATAAATAAGCTTATTGTCAGTAGTTCAAAACATGTTTTAATTATTGAAACAACAAAAACCTCTGGTCGAATGTATTCATGGGCCTTCTACTATACTCTGCTATATTTAGTGTAGTTACCATTTGTAACTATCTTACACTTCAAAGGTGTACTTATCTTGTGGATTTCCTACCACTGCTGTACCTATAGCTATGGATGATTGAATTCCTTATCAAGGCATTTAAAGTATACTTAGTAGGTTCTGTTTGGCAGCAAATACTTAGGTTTTTTCGTCGCTTTCCTATCACTTTTTGGCTAAACGCAACGATGAAGATAAGTGATGATTACATGATTACAATCAAGGAACTCCCCAGGCCGGGATTCGAACCCCGGAATTTCGACGCAACCAATACTGAACAATATTGTTGTGACCAATGCAAAACAGCTGCATTGAACAAGTTACATTTATGGAAGTTACATGCCCATTATTTCCGTATATACGTTAATGTATTACACCTTTGATTTTTGGTTCGACGTATTGATATTGAGGCATGCAAAAATCAATAATAAGACCAATGTATTCCTGCAGAAAACCTTGAAGCTTTCCTGGCGACGAATGATGAAGAGATTCTCTCTGGCTATCAACCAGGTGAGTTCTCTGGGCTTTCACTCTCATCTTCTCTTCTACCCTGAAGATGAGAGTGATGTTAGCTCTGGAAAGCTTGGAAATCACGAGCACCCGCAGGGGCGGGGGGAGGAGATATCTTGGAAAAGTTCATGTAGTTCGAATGCTGAAATTGTAGCGGTAATATTTTTACAAACAATATTGTTTTTTGCAATTTACAGGCTGTCAGTTACAGCAATTAACTGCCATGTCCAACATATATAATGATGTACGTATGTGTATCGGGATAACGTTTTCACAAGAGACATTAGAATCGTCTTGACTGCCGTAGCTAGGGAAGTGCGGGATGGAAAATGTTTGGTAGGAACGGGATTGGGAAGGACATATAATCAATCATCCTGACATTCGGGAGTGAAAATCTCGAATTGTACACACTATTTCCCCTTCAAGTCATTGTTTTTGCATTTCTGGAATAAAGTCTGTTAATTTCAATAATTTTCAGAAACTTTTAGTGCAGAAAATCATTTTCTGGCCTTGATAATTCGCACCCCTTCATATATAAATAATACATGTAATAATAATAATAACAATATTAACAAAAAAATAACTAACAATAATTAAAATTTCCATGACTGAAGGGCAAGATGTGACATCTTACTCTGGCCCCCCTTGAGAGAGAATCCTGAGGGCGCCTTTGATGGAAACGTTTCCAGAACTCACCTGGTTTATAGCCTGAGAGAATATATTCATCAGCATATTCCTATCTTTTGTGCTTGAATATGTAATGAATCTTTTCACCAGGTATATGTTCGTCAGGGCTACTCTGAACAAAGCACACTGCGCACACTATTTGTATTATTTCAGAAATAATTCCTCCTGCATTTCAAAATAAAATGAATTGAAGTTATAAAAGTTTCCATTGTCTAGCAGGAATTGTAGCTTTCCTGGTAACATGATTCGAACAAGTGTTCTCGAGTTACCAGGTTAAATCAGTGTTAGCTTCCAACATTTCGAGCGCATACATTGCTCGAATCATCAGGGAATTACCAATAACCTGGCTGGTAACTCGAGATCACTTGTTCGAATTCCCATTGTCTACTTAATTATATGATTTATCCATGGGCGTCGCCAGAAATTTTCCTGGGGGGGGGGGAGGGTCGAATCGAAGATGTCTAGGACACCCCCTCCCCTCAAAAATATTCTGATACAGACCAGTGGCATATGTAGAAGTTTGTCAAAGAGGGGTTCATTTTTAAAATTATTGCATTATCGGTATTTTAAATTATGTTGTTATTATTATTATTATTACTAGTAGTAGTAGTAGTAGTAGTAGCAGCAGTTTTAGTTTAGTTTATTTTAACATCCAATAAGTTTTTTATATGAATAATATATAATACTTGTTACAATCAAGATTACATAATAGTTACTTCGAACATTAGTAGCAGTAGCAGCAGCAAACGCAGTAGTATAAGAAGCTTCAAAACGTGTGAAAGTTACAAATTAACAGAGTTTCAGTGTTGCAAATTATGAAAGTTTCGTACCAAATTCGATATCTCAAAGACCACTTTTAAACAATGACGCAAAATGAGGTAAAATAAAGTGCTTCGTTTATAAATTGCCATACATTGAAAAAAAGTAGATGGAAATTTCAAGGGGGGTCGACCGACAGGAATTATTACTGGGGAACAAAATTGTTGTTGCATTGATACCAGCACTTGTTTTAACCTAATTTGGGTGCGCTGATTTCCAATCGGAGGTTAGTTTTCTATGTAAGCTCTAGTTTTCTTGCAATTCAACATTTTAATTTTTCACCTCGATATTCATTTTTCAAAATTCAATTCAACATTTTAAAGTTCGGTGCCATCTTGGATATCATCTTTGCGATGATATTCTTCATGTATTTACAAACACATGTAACTGCATCACAATATGCATTACAGTTTGAAAATACGGCAAGATAGAAGCACTTTTTGGAGTATTAAACATGTATTCAATGTAGTAAAATATGACTATGAATTTAAGGCTTTTTTTTAAAAAAAAAAGTAACAAAAATGTCTACAAGTAGGCGGAAGGGAATATAAGAAATTTGATATGAATGGCATGCAAAGTTCAAATAGGTTCTATTCAGGCCAAGAATTTGAGCCTGTAGCTCTTGCGTTGTGGACTTCCTCAGGGCAATCTCGCTGCCATCATATTCTTGTCCCATCGCCTTTGACATGTTAATTTATGGCATTATGTTCTTCTCGCAAATGCACTGAGTGACCAACTCGAACTGATCCATAAACATTCCCGTTGCGCAAGAGAACACACGTGATACTGTGCTTAGAGCTATCGAGAAATAATCACCATTCTTTGGACTGTACGAGGTAAGACCTAATTGGGTGAGAAGACCTGGGATATCATGGCAGTAAAGAGAGTGCTTATCTTCTGAAAAGTAGTCCACAAAAATCTGTTCTAACTTTCGGAAATATGACACTTTTGCTTACCCGTGCAGATATTTTTTTTCTTGCAGTCTGGATGCTAATAACTCAACTGCTTTCTTATATCCAAGTGAGGAAGCCATGATCCGATATGTAAAACCGAAAAAGAGGTGTTTTAGGGCCTCACCAATGACGTAGTGGGTCGTCGCCTTGTAATCAAGTGGTCCTGGGTTTGATACCTGGTGAAGGCACATAGTGGTCGGATCCCACTTTAAACTGTGGGTCTCGTCTCGATTAGTCTTTCTGTACATAAAGTGGACTTAAAACACACTGAATTAATCTATCAAAGGTTGTTTAGTGAGTGGTTAGGGTACACCTCAGCGTTGTCCACCTATCCACAATGTAAATACTGGGTGTCCTTTCTCGCAAAAGTAAAATTTTCTAATTGCATGATAACTATAGCATATACGGGAAAACCGGTTTAATATTTGAAATCAGCTTTAAAAAATTACATAGAAACAATTGAGAAATCAAATGCAACAGAAAATGAGGGAAAAAATGTTCCCCTGTGTATCAATCGAAAATGTGTGAAACGGTTGAGTCTCCCCTTACCCTGAGATGGATCCCAGAATGGGTTGAAGACGCGGGCGCAATACATGCAATTGCACTCAATAAAAGTCAGCTAAGAAACCGTATTTTCAATACCCTGCTGGTTCTGGTATCCAGAAATAAAATAATAGGCTTCGGTTTTTTCGCTCAAAATTATATTAATAAAAACACGCCGTCACAGACACACAGTGAAACAAATGACCAACAATGTTAATGTTCTGGAGCCCAGAATAGCAAGATCAACCAAAAACAAGTAATTATGTAAAAATATTGTTTCATATCAAATAACAATGTTGTATCATTCTTTATCACATGCTATGTTATAGATTAAACTAATAAATAAGAAATGTAAAGGCGGGGGAATGGTAAAAAATTCACGCAACTGACGTCCTGGTATTTTTTTAAGGAACCAGGACAAAGCACACATCCTTGAATGTATGCGGGTGGAGGTGGGATCCCCTCCCCTTTCCTTTTCGATCTATTCTATCGGGGGAAAATATGCCTTGACGTCATCAATTATGAGGAAGCGTGCTAAAATTTCTCAGTTGCACAGCGATTTTGAAAGCAAGAGATAGTTTGTCGAAAGCTATATGATATCTCATCCAAACTTTCCCAATTTCTCTGAAGGAGAGATTGAAGGCGTCACAAAGGACGTGGAAATCTCTAAGGAAATCTACCTTACAGACTTTACTTGTACGTCGATGCAATATCCTTGGAATGTTGCAGTAAACGTACCAAATTTTCCTCGTTGTTTGCAACAAAATTTCACTTGAGAAGAATGTTTGATTCTTTTGCACGAGCAATTTCAGTTGAAGTTTGATATCTTGTTGGTTCTGGCAAAGGTAGGAAGGGAGCGAGGAAAGTGCCTCAGCTCGTTTCAATCAGCTAGGAATCTGTTTCACATATCTATATGAAAGTTGGTTTCGGCGCATTCCAAATGCATCTGTGGAAGCTGCAACAAATAAGTTGTTGCTTCCCCTCGATCGGCTTTGACAATATTAAATTCACCGAAATGAATTTAGACAAACTTTTATCAGGAAGACCTTACAGCGAGGAAAATTTGGAAATTATTTGTTTCATGTAATGAATCTTGTTAATTTCGCTCATTTTTAGAGCCAAGATATACCGAACAAAATATTGAAAATCAATATCCCAAAAGCAACTTCATTTTTACCGAAATAAAAGATGGTGTGGGATAAATGAAAAATCATACTTGTCTTAATTAGGGTAAGGCATTTAATAACCTAAACGTACTAAAAAGTGCCAAATAAAAATTCATTTTATGACCAAAAATAGTAAAAATGACCAAATTTGAAACAAAATAGCAATATATTTTTAAGGAACGTTTCTCTACTATTAGTTTCTTAACAGAGGAGTTAATTTTAGAAAGCAATTTAATGGATGACAGTGTCAATTGTTGAAATTTACTGTAACTCTTTCTGGAAATGGGATACTACCTGTAAGAATCATTCTGATTATTGCACAACTAGCAAATACATACAATTTAAAATCAATTCACAAAAAATTATCGCGTATTCTCATTAAAAACACAAATTACAGTGGATTTTCACAATAAATCTGAAACGAAATTAACAATAATGACTTGGCAAAGATTCTCAAATAAAAACTATTGTCGATTGTTTGCTAATAAAAACTTGTATATGGGGAAGCTCCTCTTTACTTCCACCAAACAATTTAAGTATACTGAAAGCCAGCAACGACTCGACTCCTTGATTTTTTCACAGTCAGCAAGAGAACAATTTTCACCTGACAAATCTTGAAAAATAGGGGTAAGAGGTATTCTACGTTGTTTCCTGGAAATGTTGTTTGCTTATGTGTAAACAAGCATTAGCAAGTAGAAATATTCAATAAATAAAATCTTGAAATGTAACAAAAATCCCAAACAAATTATTTCATGATACACTCCAGCAAGCTTTCCAGAAGCTTCTTGAAAAGATGAAATTCATTAAATCCCTTGCTCTAGTCATAATGCTGTAGTTTGCGGGGTGTGAAACATTTTATTTGAATTTTAACAACCTAATCATAGCAATGTTTGATCTATTGCAAGTAGTATATACTTTCATGTTGCGCTAGCCGGTATACTATGTTAAATTTGGGTTATTATTTTCAAACGTCAGAGTGACGGTACTTCGTTTGATGAACTACAAGTTTACTGTACACCAGGTTCCGAAATATATCGCAACGTGTATATTGCCCAATTTGCCTACATAAGAATTCAGCTTTGAATTCTACATATCAATTATATGATGCAAAAATGAACCTCTGCATTATTACAAACAAAATGTGTGGTTTCGACAGAGCTGAAAACAAACGAGCATTTCCCCAGGAGGGAGGGACGGGAATGAATCGATATTTAATACGTTTTCTTGGGCAGGTCACTTACACGATTATAAAGCACTTTTTTCTGTAGATCTGGCACCTTTTAGCGTAACGCGAAACTGTGTAGTTACAGGAATCTGGTTAATAGCACCAATGGCGATTGGCGACAGTCAGTAAGCTATATGTATTATTTTTATGTCCGTGGACATCACAAAACTAGAAGGTTTGTTTAAATCTACTTCATGCTCAGATAGATCACAAAAATAGATATTTCAGTTACTGATCTTCTGCAATTATCCGTTAATGCAATAACTGCTTAACCATTCTGGATTAGATGAAAATAGCATTTTTGGTCATCGCTTTTCCAGTAACAAAACAATGCAATACAACACCTCTAAAAAATATTAGCTTTTGAATCAGCACGATAATGTGAAGACTGAATACAAATCAAAGTTTTCAATACAGTTCAATTAGTTAATTCACGATTTCTGCTTAAAATTATCAACTACAAGGCAATGATCTCTGGTATAGCCAAAACCTCTATATAAATGGACGTTAATTACGCTAGGTTACCATCGTTTACCCATTGCCATATAATCAAATTGATTACCGAGAGGAGTTCAAGTATATTTATAGATAAGGATAAAGCTAGTACTGTGGACAATTCAATGCTCTGATGTAAAATTAATTAATTATACCATTATCATTACTTAATTCAAGAAGGCTAATTTTAAATATCTTCCTTTTATTATTATGTGAAATACATTCACTCAAGAGACATTTCATGCCATATTTTGAATGCTTATCAAAGATGTGCTCTAAATTAGCATAAAATTCAACTTGAATATTGTAAATTTTATAATTTTTGGGGGCATACATATGTATTAAAATACTTTTTACACCACCCAACCTGAATGTGTGGAGCCGAGCTTGCGCACCACCACCCCTCCTCCTTGTGAGTTTATGGTTAGATATGATGCATATGAGGTAACTTTACTTATTTTTCTATGAAACAATAAAAAATTATTCAACTTACGGTGATACGCTCAAGTCAATTGTCGTATTCCACTTAGAATTACAGCTGATGTTCGAATCTTTTCTCTCCCTTTCATGGCGAATGTCTGTAAAATAAACACACATTTGGTCAGCAGCATTTAAAGATGAACAACAACTGTAAAATATTTATTAGCACCTATGAACAGAGTTATTATCCTACGTTTTACAGAGAATCGTACAATCATCTTTCCTGAACTTATACCAAAGAAAGCTCAGCAGTCGTACGCGATAGATGAATGGAACTTACGTACTGAAGGGCTACACTTTGGCATGCTTTCCAGTGGAATTTAAATAAATCATGTGTCTATCAAGTGACGCTAGAAATGTATAAATTCCGGGAAAAAATATTTGTGTACCTCTCAAGACCAAAATGTGCATGTTTGAAATATTATTTTTGCTGCTTGGTGCTTATCATATCAAAGAACCAATATGCACGTTTACACAAGATTAACATTTAATGAGGGAAAGTAAGAAAATTAAGTTTTCCAGAGAGACATCTATTGTAAACTGCAAACTTAGTTTTCTTTCAAAAATTATCACTTGCCAAGATTATGTAGACGATAGAAGTAACAACAAGGTATCGACACACAACAATGACTATCATAAATGCGAAAGTAGTTCTTAAATATCTGATTGATCGTTTAACTAAGTAGCTTAGGGTACAACCACTTTTCGTAGGTGTCTTATTTTGCAAAGTTCTTTTGCAATAGCGTGGAGCTTAGTGTCGGTAAATTACAATTAAAGGTTTTATTTCTTGTTGAGGAATGTTTCGATTTTTAAGATCTCACTTTAAAGTGCAGATCCATCACCAATTAGCTATTATAAGATAAATTGGACTTGGAACATGTAGTTTTCGGTGAGGATTATTCAAACCCTCATTACGTTGTAACAACACAAGAACAATAAATACTTGCAGAAATTCCAACAGAAATCCAAACATTTTTTTTTTTTGTAAAATCTGCTGTTAAATAATAAATCATTAGATACACAGATCGTTAGGTACCAACGGATCTGATATTTTCATCTCTAGCGAATTCCAAGCAAACTATGGAGAAGTTAATGAACCTTGAAAACGTCAAGAAACCCTGAGATCTCCACGATTTGCACCAGGTCGACGGCATAGAAGACGTCTCACTTGTTTACATAGTCTATCTATTACGGTCCCTCACTACGACTCTATTTACTTTCAGTATAAAGTTCGTGCACAAAAGGTGAATTTCAGAAAAGTCAATCCAACACTCAAGGTTTGCAGTTAATGAAGTTTTTCTTACCTGAGCCCACAATAGCTCCTGCGTTGGTTTGTGTAAATTGAACGCTGACGTTCGAGTTGGACCGCACGGCGATGTATTTGAAGTTAACAGTGATATTCGCTGGACCTTCCGTCCTTGGATGGTCATCTTCAAGGAAACGGCCTAGCCTACATGATAGGGTGTCATTTGGACCAGAAATCTGAAGGTTATATAACGATTGTCCTGAAAGAGAAAGAAAGTATTGGAAACTTAATATGGTCATGAGATAGTCCAGTAGTAGTCAAGGTGGCACAATCGATATCTTACCTATGGGGTAATCTTGGTTTGTAAAGGAGATGTGGTCATATCTTCTCTGTATATAGAGATAGACAAAGACTAAAGTATTGCCTACGTCTAACGCCTTAACAGAGTAAAGCTGATATTTACTATCAAGTTGGATACAAGGTTACATGTTGCTATGCAGATTTTTCTGGATCTTAATTTAAAATGTTGAAAATTAATATGTATGGTTGCCTGCTCTACCTTAAAGGACATTTTTACATGCTACTCGAAAGCGAGAGCTTTGCTAAAAGATTATATGTAAGAGAAATGAAATCCACTTCTCAGAAAGACGAGTGAACTTTTACCTTTCTCCTTTCGAAAACAACGCCGAGAACTACTCCGTGTTTGATGAAAATAAATTTGATTGCAAAGTCAGTTGGAAACAGTACACAGTTTCGCAGATGTTTCAATGTGGATCTCGAGCGCATGACGTTGTCATGGAAATTTGTGGTGACATTTATTGAGAAAAGTAGTTCTGAAAAAAGAGAAGAGTTTTATAAACATTTTAATTTTTTTCTGTGGTATGTCATCTGGAGAACAAATAGAGCGAGGAACAGGCTTCTGGTAAGTTATAGTGATTGTTTCTGCTTTTAGGCATTGCTACTTTAAATATTTCCAAGCTCAATGGCTTCACGCAGGAACTAGGCAATATAAAACAATGGTCTAGAGGAAATCATAATGTCGTAGGAAAATCTGTATATTTTAGTGCAGCTTGGATCTACAAGAAAAATGGCTTCCATCCTTTAAGGATCTGCTACTAATTTTGACTTCGGATGTACAATACAAAAACACTGTAAGAGACGTTCGTCTTCTAATACTAAAACATGCGTTCTTACAAACTTGTGTACAAACACGATATTTCGAAATTTAAACATTCCATCTAAGGTCGACAATTTTTTAGAAAAAAATATTATTTCTAATAAAACAAATCACTACTAATACATTTGTACTGCAATTAACTTGTTCTTTATGTATCAATGTTAATAGAAATCTTATGACAAGACTGCTAAAAACAGTGCTAAACGTTCCATCTACTTGGAGTTGGCTATATAATTGGAAGAGGAGTCAGTGGCATGTTGTTGTAATTGGAGTTTTGATTATCATGTCAATCTATCATGAGGGAACCTGTGGTCGGTTCCAGCCTTGGGCAATGATTTTGTTGTTCTCATTCTATCCCTGATATATAAATACATGCATTGTAGCTCTTGAGTTTTTCTCTTGCATATATTTGTATCATACTCTACATGTCAATGCTTAAATAGTCAGAAAATGAGAAAATTTGCTACAAGAACCATTGTTCAGGAAAAAATGCATCCCGTGTTTAAAACTTATTTATGTAAGTGTTGAAACAACACATTTTTTTAAACAATGATGAGCCTGCAACAGCAATTTATGTACTTCGTTGGCTACCTGCGTTAACGACAAAGCGAAAATATCATCATGCCAGAAGACAACTGTCTCGTATTTACCTCAACAATGAGAGTTGCTATACGTTTTACATTTAAATCATCTTCCACATTCCTGTAACCAAAGCCTTATTTTTTGTTCATATATATATCTATTGCTATCCTAATTAGCATATCACTACTAACCTTACATTATTACTTACGCACTTCATTCAAACTACAAAACTAATATATGAATTATTAGTAATAAACCACTAAATTTATAAGAACAAATCCTATCAGTAATTACATAAGTCATGGCAACTATTTTTTTTTCTCGCGAACAGGGGACAACTCGAAAAATCTAAGATATACGTTTGAAAGTGTATGGAATATACCTTCGAATGAAGTCACCAGATGAAGTCTGGATGCAGGAGACTCTCGTAGGGAAGAAGCAGAACACAGGACATTAAACAACAGTGTTTTATTATGGCATGAACAACAAGTACACAAGACTACACTGTTTAACAACCTTCAAAGTATTCACCCAGGTTATCCACTTGTGTTTTATTAAGTCATGGCACCTGTCGTCATGTAAACAATGTTCAATTACCATTACCCGTACATCTTTGTCCTTGGACACAGGATGACCACTGCGAGAGACAGATCGGAGGTTGACACTGTGGCCCGTTTGAAGGCCTCCACCCACCTCGCCACTGTTTCATAGGGCATGGCATGCACACCCAGTGCTTCCCGTAGCTCTGTATAGCATTCCCGTGCATTTCTGCGTTGGAGAACTGCTATTTTAACGTACGAACGTTACTCCTGCTTCATGACCTCCATTTTCGAACGCTCTCACTCACCGACTGAACTTGTGTGCATGTTTACTACCCCACCGTTGTTCACATACACCATCTGGTGGCTTCTATCGAAAGTAAATTCCATACACTTTCAAACGTATATCTTAGATTTTTCGTGTTATGCCCTTTTCACGAGAAGAAAAAATAGTTGCCATGACTTATGACTTATGAAACTAAACACTGTTGGTTGATTAAACATTACTACACCTAAAACACTTTCCCAGGTTTGTAGCTATAAGTGAACAATTTTGTATCACGGGTGGGAGAGACGAAACACGGCCAATTTACTTAATAAGAAATTTACTTTAATTTCTGTGAATTGTCAAATGATGAAAAATGAAATATTTAAGAGAAAGAGAGAAGATAATTGAGCTTTGAATATTCCAGTGGAGTTGAGGGAGAAATTAACTTTTTTTTTTTTTTTGTGTCACGGGTGGGACACACTATAAATGAAAACTAAATCAAAAAGTTAAAATAAACTAACAATATGTAAAATACCTTCTAACTTAATTATGTATAATACTTGAATTTTTATACAAATGGCAATTTTAGATTGTTCAGTCACAACATTAGTTACAGCATTGCATTTAATTTTTAAAATTGAGATTCAGGGGCACTTTGACATGGAATGTCCCATATATATATATATATATATATATATATATATATATATATATATATATATATATATATATATATATATATATACACACACACTATTACAAAGCTGTATAAAGACAAAAATGTAAGATAAAAGACAATTGAAACATTTTGCTTATATGTTCACACACACGGACAATTTACAAAACTATATGTACGAAAGTGAGAGGTAACACAAGAGAGATTCAGGAGCTAGATTTACAAATTGGAGTTTAAAAGAAATAATGAAAAGAGAGGAAGTAATTAAAAATATTTTACCGATACGTACACATATTCAACCCACAAAATTACATGTTCTGAAATGAAAAGGTAATATACAGTGCTTCAGTTACTCGCTTTAAAAACTCTCTCGAAATAATATTACCAAAGACTCAGTCTTTCAAGCTTGTCCAAGGGAAGCAAAGGCCTTCAGAATTCGGAGAATGAGCATCTGTTCAGCGAAATTACGTCAAAGAGAGTTTTGTTTTTCTTTTTTGCGGAAAAATAGGGTTGTTGTGGTCTCGACAGAGGCGAAGCCAATGAGACTTTCGCCAAAGAGTTGATGGTCCGCGGATGCCTCGAACGCATAGCAACGGCCTAGAAAAGGAAGAATAGGAAGCAAGCCCTGCAGAAAGGCACTTGACTTTCGTCTCATTACGAGTCCTTGGAAGCGGATGAAGAGTGCGATTGAATGGAGAACGGCCTATTTCACGTCCTTCCAACTTTGGCAAATATAATCTCTGCACTTTCAACGATAATGAACGCACATCCAGAGATGATCATTTGTATTAGCAAATGCGAAAACGTGGTATTTAGAATTCTGTACCCGGAATATGCATTTCGCTAAACTGCCTTGAATAGAAGGTTGCGTTTTCTTCTTCGCGCGGAAAGAAAAACTCTCCGTCATTGGTCGCGCGGATCGCTATTGCGATCCATATAACATTATCGTTTTTACCAATTATTTGTCAACATTTCTTTGGTTTTATAGTGAGAATGTTGTTTTTGAAGTATTCTGGTTCACTTAATGAAAAATTATAAGTCATTTCACTCAACAGATTGCAAGAGAGAGAAAATTCTAAATCTGGTGCATTACATTTGGATGCGATGAAACAAAACAAAAATACATATCTTAGAAGCTTACTTCTGTTATTTTCTTCCCCAAAAATTCACCAACACGTTTTTCTTGTCCGCAGCAGGCATGCCGTATACCCGTATTATACCCCTCTTGGGGTTTTAGGGGTCGTTATCTAGGTTATGCCAACCTAAAGCTACTCGCTTATAAGAGAGGTACTTTTATGCATGGGGTCACACCCCTGAACAAGGAGGATAACTCGTACGACATGTAGACTTAAAAAACTTCCTTTGACTGGACTGGCAGGGACATGTTATAAGAAAAAGTATGTTCGTTACCTCCGATTCTAGACGTGAAGATCGTCTCCGCCGGTTTTTCTATGCAGGCACGGTCCCTGAAATTAAACTCTTTTGGTGCACCACTCCTCGCGGTAACTCTTTTAGCGTAACAATCAATACTCGTGCTATCCCTGAGTACTCTATGTCACTCCGACTGTCTCTGTCCTGAGATCTTTTCACGTGATCTATTTAAGCGAGATTCAAATTTCCGAACGTTAGCCGGCTGTGCGTGTTCTATCGTGCAGCCAACTCTGAGTTAATGCTGACTTTTGTTTTATTTCCTACTATTTCCTGTTAAAGTCCCGTGCCTGCTGATTTCTGATCTTTTGAAGGTCGGCAGCGTTATACGGCCCAAACTACCGCTGGCTGACTGGTTCGTCGGTGGCCCCTTGGCTCGTTGGTAATTGCAAGTCAAATCGACACCCCACGTGTCTGGTAATGTGGCTGGAACGAGAGAATTCTCTTCCCCAAGAACTGGGTCTTTTATTCATATTTACACTTGTGTGTCTTGCTTGCAGTTTTGTCTCCTTCGTTACTACCGGGTTGCACACCTCTATCAGGAAGACGAACCCGGTAGTGTCGAAGGAATTTACTTGTTTAGCCAGCGGCATGCATGATGTTGTTTGTTTGAATGGATCAGCGTACTGTACAGAGAGAGTGATGTATTTCATGATTTTTGAGGTTACGCCCATTTTTCCTCATTTATACGCATATATAATTTCGAGTCTGGCCCCTCCCTCAGAAAAATGCTGGGTACGGGCCTGAAGTCAACAATGAATATACTTGTATTTCAAATAACGGCTGAACCAACACACTTCCTGGACTATACCAGGAAGGTAGACTGGGAGCCAAGGTCATGATTATTGCAAAACTGGATGATTCGCGCAACTACTGCCCTGTTAACTCAAAGGCTAGTTTTGAAATCTGAAACTTGACTACCATTAGTAATTTTACATTCGATTTTCAATAGTTTCTCGCCAGGGATCCCGAGTTCGAATCCCGGCCTGGGCATGGGTGTCATTTGTGAGTGTCCCTTCATCAATTTCATCATATCATCACTCGAACTATCCAAAGAACATAGACACCCACAATTACAATACCAGACAAAAAGATAACTTCCACATTCCCAAAGTGCGGCTAACTGCATACCAAACGGGACCTTTTTACTCAGGCATCCAGTTATACAATATATTACCAAAAAGTTACAAAAATTTTGAAAGATCCACAATCTTTAAAAGTAAAGTAAAAAAATTGTTATTGGAATACACATTATATTCAGTTCAAGAATTTCAAGAATTAAATAACTTTATAAAATAAATGTAGATTGTATACAGTATATAATATGTACTTTTACAGCACTAGTTCACTTCAAGAAATAATTTGTCAATGTATGTTTTACTATTATATTATGTTATATTATAAACAAATTCTGCCAAATTGATGTATAGATATATATTATGTGCGATGTCAACATGTTGTATTTTGTAATGTACATGCACCAATGCCCCTCAGGGGTACTTTCGGTGTGAAAATTGCTCAATAAACTCAACTCAACTCATTCTCATCTTCGCGATTAGCCAAAAGTAGCAGAAAAGTGAAACAAGCTAAACAAAATCAATCAATCAATATTTTCTCTTCCTGCAGTAGTGGCACGCATGAATTTTCGCAGTCACTGTCAACGTAAAGCTGTGTAATCAGAATCGAATCCTTACTTGTATGTAAGTTCTGCTGAAATAAATCAACAGTAAAGGAGTATTTTGCTTAATTTAGGACTTGGTAAGTCTTTCGAGGGAGTCCGGACACTTCTTGATTGGCCAAGTCTGAGAGCTTGAGCTTACTATATCGCCAGCTGAATAATCTTTGTCGTATATCCATCTGCACTAACTCTTCAGGAGAGCTGATTGAAGTTGGATATATATGGATTTTAAATACACTATACGATTTCAGCAAACATGTTATTAATGCTGATAATTCACACCACACGACAGCTAGATACGTCGCTTCGGAACGTGACGCATTATCCAGTAACGAACACGATACGTCATCAACTCAGCTCTGACGAAAAGTGGAGATACGACAAAACAGCATTCAGCCACCGATATGAAGAGCACAGGGAGAAAACATGATAAGCTAAGTTTTAGAGATTTTTTTATGGCATTAAATAGCTCCGTCAGTGTATTTTTTTTTACCGTGTAACTGTAGAGATGAAAAACTCGGTAAGTCCTGAGAAATATGGAATTTTAAAAATGGTACACAAGAGAAAAGTTTGAAAGTTTGAAAGTTTGAATTTGTTCTCTTGTAAAAACAGGAAACTGTCATGTATCAGGTTTTCCCCCTGGACCCTTCATATGTAAACATCTTATCGAGAAGAGTCTCTACACTCGCACAATTTCTTATTCTCCATGCAGCGTTGCGCACACAGCAATGACGTCATCGTTCGCTTAGAGCAATATTCTGTTATCATTAGAACGGAATAGCTCCAGAGGCTTCGAAGAGAAATCCGCAACGGTACCTCATCCAAAAAGCCAAGTTTATTACTTCTTGATATGAGAACATCATAAACCAGGTTTCTTTCCCTTAACAAATTATTGACATCCATTAACGTAATTACAACTCAGTACTAACAAGCTTGAAACAGTTTGGATGTTCAATTAATATTGGTAAAATGAACTAAATTTGAAGAAATCCAAAAAATATCATACACGAGAAATGCGATTTTCATCTTTTGTTTTGTATTTACTTGTGTTTTTAATTCTTTTCTTATTTATGCCACTTTTCTGCCTCTTTAGACTAATCGGGATGAATGATGATAAAGTAGAAACTGATGAAGGGACGCCAACTAAAGAAATGTCAATACCAGACCTCGAACCCAGGAGTGCATATAGCATGGTGCCATGAAGGCACATTTAGGGGATGTGAGGGTAGATTTATTAATAATGTATTAAACTTCAATTAGTTAAATTATGATTTTATCCCCTTACCGTCTTTTAACAAAAGATCCAGCTGGTTTTAAGTTGTATGATGGGAGCGGGGCGAAGATTAAACTTGTAACCACACTGAATGACTTAGGTTAGTCTATGTCAAAACATACCCTTCGGTATGTGGGATCAAGCTGGGTTGACGTAGCTCATTGATCATTCATCCTTGATTATGGAGCAACACGCTACTCATGGTAAGCTTGGTGGTAAGGAGCGAGAGGTGATGGCAAAACACAACACTTGAGTTTAAACCCCTATAGACTGGATCAGCATGGTGAATGGAAATACCTGTGTTTCACTGTGTGGAAGTGCTCCTTCGAGGTGTCGAACCACGGACTGGTTAAAACAAGGTGTCCGTTTGAGGTGCCAGTCTGGACGCCCAGACTTCACTTCCTTTCTTCTAGACTTTTAGCTCGTACTTCTGCACCCTCTGACTGCTAGCTTAGAACTGACCAATGACCTCTCTCCTCCCAGAAATTTATTCCGATCGATTTTACTAAGCAAATGCAGAGTCAGACCTCTGGCCTCTTCCTGGTTTTCGCCTGTTTACGCCGCTGATGACCAGGAAGAGCTTGAGTAATATCCGACACTGCATTCCTGATTGGCAAGTTCATTGTATTGATATTTCTAATTATTTTATAAATCATTACGATATAACAAGATTTCGAACCCAAGGAACATACAATATTTGCTCCTGTTTCAATTCTCCTAAAGTATTTTTCTGCGTCACGATGCTTGATCAAAGAGTGGTGTCATAACCGAACACAACACTTAAATTTACTGGCCAAGATCTGGAACATCGGCCCGGGAATACAAAATGAAAAGCTTCTACTTGTCAGCGACAACTAAACATCGTAGAAGACAGAACCGAAATATTATATGTAAATAGATTTGAGGAGTGCGGGAATTAAATATTTCTTAGTGTTTCATAGTTGATAGAAAAAACATCATTTATATAAAATAATACTTGAAGCTTTCCTGGCAACGAATGATGAATAGATTCTCTCGGGCTATCGACCAGGTGAGTTGTGGAAAATATTCCAAGCTTTCGAAAGCTAATGTCACTCTCATCTTCAGGGTTCAACCTTGAAGATGAGAGTGACGTTAGCTCTCGAAAGCTTGGAATGTTTTCCATAACTCACCTGGTCGATAGCCAGAGAGAATCTATTCATCATTTACATTTTTTTAATTAATCTGAAAATGAAAATAATGTAAACACTTAAAGAGACTGATATGTACTTTCTGGAAAGGCACACAGAATGAACCACTCATCCTCGGAATATACCCTGGAAACTACATTCGTGCGTCTCTGGCGCCTGTACCCACAGCCAGTATGGTAATTTGTGTTGCCCTAGGTATTGTTCTTATGTGTGCTGAGTGACCCTCTAGAGGTTTGGCTTTAATCAAGGGTATGAAGATTTTGGTCTTTAGACATTATGTGACTTTTTATCTTGATAAGGAGTTCAGCTCGGCATAACTTTTAACCAAGATATTCTTTGTTTCATTTCATGAAACTTGTTCTTAATACATTGTGTGACAAGCATCGACGCACCCAAAATTTTAATCTAAAGGGTGTTCCGTATAGAACGCCGAATTATAAAATGAAATAAAAATATGGAAAATATCATGAAAATAGTTATATTTCACATATATGTAAGCAGTAACATCTCCCATTTACGTATGAAAGACAATGGCAGGTATATGTCCACCCCTACCGAGTCTGCATGCATTTATACGCTCCACAAAATTATTGATAACCCTCTCGCAGAAGTCTGTCCCGATGCCTCCAATCACCCGTATGATTTCCGCCTTCAGTTCCAAAAGGGTTCGTGGTTTGTTGGCGTACACCTGTGATTTCACAAACCCCCATAAGAAGAAATCACAGGATGTAAGATCACATGACCGGCCATTCCTGGTATTCGTCTTGTGTCAGTCTTTACAATGAGAACACGTTGCTCAATCGTAAACTGTTTCATATCGTAACCACAACAAACGAGTCAAAACAATTGAGGCTACATTAATCGGCATGACAACAGATACCAACATTGGTAAGAACAGGTCTGCCAACCTCGAAACAAAACAATAGCACTCGATTCAAATTCGGCGTCCTATACGGAACACCCTATATAATAATACTTAGAACAATGACTATGATAGCCATTACATTGTCTTGAGTTATTCGATGAAATTGAAGAGCATACGCTCACAAAGGAGCACCAATGTTTAGATCGGGACACAAACCTGGAACCTTCGGTTGTGAGATTGTGAGACAGCCACTCAATGCGCTCTGTCACAGATTCATTGATTTGTTGTTTTAAGTCCACTTTATGCACAGAAAGGGTAATCGGGACTGGGCTTACAGTTTAAAGTGGGATACGAACCACTGTGCCTCCACCGGGTATCGAACCCGGAACCCCTTGATTGCTCTGTCACAGAAGCGGCCACATCTGCTGTGGCAACTTGATAGATCCCAATTCTCTTATCTGAGCACCCACACAGTACCTAAAGCAGGAGCAGAATTCATGGAAATCCAAAGATTTCCTCTCATATTTGCAAGGAAAAGTTGAGCGGAAGTATTGAACGGGGTATTACAGCGATTACGGATTTTTAAAAATTACGCGAATGATATTAAATGGAAAGAAGAAGAAATTAGGAGATTCCAAGTTTGACTCAAAGAAAATGTCGATTTCCCAGGCGGCTAGTTAGAAAGAACATCCAGCGTAGCTGCTCAAATTTTAACAACTGTGGGAAGACAGTTTCAAAACGCTAGCAATGAATGGGGAGCGTCAACTGTAAAGAAGTTAAAAAAAAAACGGCAATTATTCTCACTCTCTCGGACACACGCACAACACAAATTGACATACTGCACAGATGTGCCCGTACGCGTACGAAATACGCACATAACGTACAAATAAAAGTTTTGCTATTGTCTTTGTATTTTTGCGGCCTGATATTTCGTGACAACTCGCTTTCCACACAATGGCTACATTTGTTATTTTACAATGAAATGCACAATAATTTGTCTAGGGTGTTCAGTAAAAACGCACTAAAGTAAAAAAAATTAAAAAAAAAATAATAATTACAGCAGGCAGTTATTTAATGTTAACTATTTTAATAGCAAACATTACACGCATGATATACAACTTGGATCATGACACGTCCTTTCCCATTGCACTAATATTTATTGTTGTTAATTATCTTTTCTCTTGTACAAATTTTTATTGTTCTTCAATCTTAATTTCTGTAATTTACATATTATATATATATATATATATATATATATATATATATATATATATATATATATATCACTAATAATGTCAGGATAGTGACTAACCTGTATATACTTATCTTGTAAGGGCTGTTACCATGGCAACTACGAGTGTGTTTTGTCTTGACTTTGAAGTTCGGGCTCGGTTTTTGAATAGAGTGATCAAGTTGAATTGTAAGAAGTTTAATTTCCTTGAGTGACATGGATTATATGTTACGCATATAAGTATTTAGCTTGCAAAGAAGTAAAATCGACTTCCTTTTTCTTAGTGCAAACTTAACTTTGATTTTTATTTGACGAACTAACAGAGAGATATTACTCCATACCCTGAGAGGCATCACGCGAATGCTTTCGAGTCTTTCATATAAACTTATTATTTGCTCTTTTAGTTAAATCATGCTCTCTTGACTAAAAAACGTGTCAATCATTACTGTTTAGAATGTTTACACATGCCTAATATAAATTTATACTTAAATATTTTCTTTAATTGATTCAGTGTGACTCACAGCAGAACCTTTAGTTCCAGAACCTAACTTGACTGAAGTTAAAGATGCTATTAAAACGCTAAAGAATAACAAAGCACCTTGTATTGATTTAATACCAGCTGAGTTAATTAGATATGGTGGAAATTCGTTAATATGTCAAATTCATAAATTAATTAGTTTAATATGGAATAAAGAAGAAATCCCTCAACAGTGGAAAGAATCCATAATAGTTCCTGTGTTTAAAAAAGGTGATAAAATGAACTGCAATAATTACCGTGGAATTTCTCTACTCTCAACAACATATAAAATATTATCTAACATTCTCTTAACAAGACTAACCCCATATGCTAATGAAATTATAGATGATTATCAATGTGGATTTAAACGTAACAGATCAACTACAGATCAAATTTTTTACATCAGACAGACGCTTGAGGAAAAGTGGGAATATAATCAAAGTGTCCATCAGCTATTCATTGATTTCAGGAAAGCATATTATTCAGTCAAAAGAGATAAATTATATAATATATTAGTCGAGTTTGGAATACCTAAGAAGCTTGTTAATATGATATAAGTATGCACCAGTGAAACAAAGTAAAATTCGTGTGGGTTTAATGTGTCTGACAAATTTACAATTCATGATGGGTTAAAACAAGGAGATGCATTATCTCCATTGCTCTTTAATTTTGCCTTAGAATATGCTGTTAGGAAGGTAAAAGAAACTAACGAAGGACTAAAATTAAACGGTGTGACTCAGTTGTTAGCATATGCAGATGATGTAGACTTATTAGGGGATGATATAAATACAATTAAGAATAATGCTAAAATATTTTTCAAAGCAGCTAAAGAGATAGGTTTGAAAGTTAGCAAAGAGAAAACTAAATATATGCTTACAGGCCGAAGCCAAGTGTTAGGTAATAATCAAAATCTAATTGTTGATAACAGTAATTTTGCCTGTAGTATTATATGGGTGTGAAACTTGGTCCCTTACATTGAAAGAAGAACATAAATTCAGAGTATTTGAAAATAAGATCCTTAGGGAAATATTTGGACCTAAAAGGGATGAGGAGACAGGTGAGTGGAGAAGGTTACATAATTTAGAACTACATAGTTTGCATTCATGTCCAGATATTATTAGAATGATTAAATCAAGAAGACTTAGGTTGGCAGGCCATGTGGCACGAATGGGAGAGGAAAGAGAAGTTTACAGGATTCTTGTTGGGAAACCTGATGGTAAGAGATCTATAGGAAGGCCAAGACTAAGATGGAGGGACAACGTTGAGATGGACCTAAAGCAAATCGGTAGGGATGGAAAAGAGTATATAGATCTTGCTCAGGATAGGGACAGATGGAAGGCCTGTGTTGCTGCAGCCATGAACCTTTGGGTTTAGGAAGGCTAGAGAGTTAGTTAGTTCGATTCAGTGTGACTTAAATGAAAGCAACAGAAAATCGCAATTTGTGACTTGCTTTCTCCCGAACACCATAAATAGTTATCACCAATTTTAAACAATTACGAGTGCAACGTTAGTTACAGTTTAATATCTCCTGTGATACGTTCTCAGACAGACCTGCACCCAGGGGAAGGGGGCAAGAGGGCCATGATCCTCTCGAACTATGAAATATTTTCGTGTGGACCTAAAGAAAATCTACGCTACGATTTTTAAGATTGTGCAAAAATTTTGATTTTGTCTTTGCATAAATGAATGGGTTGTTTGTGGAGAGAGGCAGGCTCCAGATGTCTGCAGTCTGCAATATTTGATAATTTTAGTTTCATAACCCTATCCTTAGTTATTTTTTGAACTGCAGTCGCGATGCGAAAATTTCCCTCTTTTTGTATACTCACATTTAGACACGTTCTTCATTAGAAGAATCATTGCTAATATGTATAGTTTAATTTAGAAATACATTATTTTACTAAACATAGAATTATCATTGTTGTTCAATGGTATTGGTATAAGAAAATTAAGGATATTTTAAAACATTGTTAATTTGCAGAATTCAGTACTATTCTAATTCTTCTGAGATTTAATTTGGTTTGATGTTTTAAGTCCACTTTGTGCACAGTAAGGCTAATCGGGACTGGACCTAAAGTTTATAGTGGGATCCGAACCACTATGTGCATCCACCGGGTATCGAACCCGGGATCCCTAGATTACAAGGCAACGACGCTACCACTGCGCCATCGAGGAGGCCCTTTCTGAGATTTGAATGTAAACAATACGCACCAAACTGTACGCCGTGTGACAGTCTGTCAGCGAGCCACTGTGTTGCCGATTGTCAAGTCGGGGAGGGGGGGGGTTCTATTGATAAACTGAATTTTGTTCCGTTACTTTTGACCATAATATTGCAACTCTACAACGTCACCTTTAATTTACAATATGCATTTCACATGTAATATTTGAATAAAAAGTTCATTGACAAAATTGTTGTTATTTTTGGAAATGATTGATTGATTGATTGATTTAGTTTATTTTACTTCGCGTTTTGCACCTCTAGGCTAATTTGCGAAGATGGGGACGAGTGATGAAATGATGAAATTGATGAATGGACATTCACAAACAACCAAGCCCGACCGGGATTCGAACCCGGGACCCTTGGCGTCGCAGCGCGATGTGCTAACCACTCGGCCACAGGGTCGGGCAATTTTTTGGAAATGGAAACCAGATAGACTGTAATTGTGGGGAAAGATTTCTACCCTTCTGCTCTTTCTTTCTGACGTCGTCGGAATTGTCAAGAACCGAGAGAAGTGCAGTGCTATCAATTGGAAGGTCGTCTTTTGTAATGTTTGTTCAAAGAAGGTAAGAATTCTTGTCGACATAAATTTCCATTCAAACTAGAAGGACCACATCTAAAAACCCCAACATGAAATCCCCTCTTGTAACATCATATAGTTTGAAGATCTTTCTACAGCATAAAGACTAATGTGAACAGATAAACGTAATGAATTGACCGTTTCAAACATGAAAACGAATATTAGTAAAATATTGTAACATGTATTGTTAAATGCACGGCCATGAAGTTAAACCGGTGGCAGAAGTTCACGCTGTTGCCACGTCGGAGCACAAGACCGTGTGTTCGGAGATTTAAATGAATTAAAGATCTCGTTGTAGAGTTGGTCTTCGTAATCCATTGATGCAAACTGACAGTATAAGCTCGAAAGGTCAGGGATGACACAAGAGTGCCCCGGAGAGATCGGTCTGACGCTCGAACTAGGCAACGCAGCCCGGTTGACGTTGCCACACAGTGCGCAGGAATCAGAAACGTTTGTCCCGCTCTCGCTTTGGTTTTCCCATATGTGGCACCAGCGCAATTCTGCCCAGCCGCCTATTTTCATGGTCGTGTGTTTAGTAGCTTGGATGGAACATTTTCGTGGAAATATATCTAGTATTATTGTGACTAGTTTCTGTGGTCGTTTTAGCTTTCTTTCGTATTCTGTAGGAAACAGAAGAATCACATTTGCGATTAATTTTCAACTTCACTTTTATTTTGCATGTTGTAATTCACGTCTTTCAGTTCTTGCTAAAGATATTTCCAGGTATATTTTGCTAATTTTAGTGCATATAAATCATTAGTCGAATTATGATCGAAAATAGTATTAATTTGCTTTCACAGACAATCTTATCTAGACGAAAATGTTAATTCTGGGCAATTAACATTCAATGCACATGATGCTACATAAATAATGTTTTATTCTGCTTGTAGAAATGTAGTGGCACTTAAATTAAATGGAAACTTTTCGTAACTAACAAGTTGTAATAGTGTTTGCAGTTCCAAAGCCACATGACTTTGTAATTAAATTTGCAGAACTATCGCGGTAACCGTATATGTCTGCCTCTCTAATGACAATAGTTTCGAGTTTTGCTGTCAAATCCAAACAATGTCAATTTATTTAGAACGAATAGGTAGAGTAGCATATTTGCTGAAAGTACATAGTTAGATATTATGTGGTTTTGATTCAGGAATCCAGTGAATGTTTAAAGCATTTAAATGATGTATGCAGTAGTTGAGAACATCTCAAGGTTTTTAAGTGCTTATAAACAGCGTCAGATTGGTAATCTGTCCGTTCCGGTAAAACCCAGAGGCAGCATTCCTCTAGGATTGTATTAATGTAGGCTGGTGTCATATGCAAATAATTATAAAATATTTACTTGCACATATTCCGGAATAGTTGATTATATACATAATTTTAAGTGCTAGAAGTTCCTTTCACGTGAGAACTCAAGATTTATGGGCCGAATTAATAAACCACTGTTCTACGTCTACCAGTATACATACGAAGACACTGTATAGACACTGTCGCATTCAACACAATACGTCAACATGTCATTTACACGTAGTTTACGTTAGCTTATGCATAGCAGGTTTGGTGGCCGAGTAGTCAACATCCCTGGCGGAGCATGCGACTGAAAGAGTTGTGCTGGTCCCCGATGGCGCAGTGGTAGGGTCGACGCCTTGTAATCAAGGGGTACGGGTTCGGTACCCAGTAGAGGCAAGTAGTGGAAGTGCCCGGGTTCTACGCCCTCATTTGAGGCTCGAATCATCATTTGAGGCTCAGTGTTGCCAACTCACCCCACGAAAATTTCACCAACTGATATTTTGAAGTTTTTCACGGTGTATGTTAACCTCACAAGCAGTGTTGCCAACTCGGGCGAGGCGTAGCCTTTTATGGTGTATGTTAACCTCACCAGCAGTGTTTCCAACTCGGCGTAGCCTTTTACGGTGTATAATTTTTTAGCTTTTTTTTGTGTGTGTGAGTGTACATGTGTTCGGGCGAGGCGTAGCCTTTTACGGTGTATGTTAACCCCACGAGCCTCAGCGTACATGAGAGTTCTGAATTTTTTTTTGAGGCTTGAATCATCATTTGAGGCTCGTCGTAGCTTTTTATGATGTATATTTTGAGGGCACAGAGTTGGCAACACTGTGGCCTATTACTGTAGCTTTTTATGAGGGGCCTATGTGCGCCCAGTGTTGCAAACTCTGTGGGCTCTTGTTGTAGTTTTTTATGATGTATATTTTGAGGACAGAGTTGGCAACACTGTGTTACTGTAGCCTTTTATGAGGGGGGGTCTATTGCCCTCTGTTTACATCTGGCAACACTGCCGTAGATTATCTAACAGTGTTGTCAACCTACTGGTTTTTTCACTGTAAATTTTTATTAAAGGGCCTGAGGGGCCCATGTACTTTTTATATTTGGCAACACTGTTGGGGGCCTAGTGTTGGCGACCTGTGGGCTCTTACTGTAGCTTTTTATGAGGTGGGTTTATTGTTTTTTTTATATTTGGCAACTCTATTGGATGTTCTTTGAGGGGGTTTTGCCAACCCATCCGAAGAAAATTCCACTATATGATCTTTCACTGGCTAAGCTAACCTACAAATAGTGGCAGCACTGACAAGGCTCGAATTATTATTTGAGACTCGAATCATCATTTGACGCTCGAATCATTATTTGAGGCTTGAAACAAATTGCTAAATATAAAATAAAATAACAATGCCTATGAACCTGTTTGGCTTCAGGAAGCAGGCTATGGAGGCATTTGCCCAAAGCGCACCATCGCCACCTGCAAGCTGGGACCTGTTACCCTCCCTATTATCTAAACTCAACGGTTTGTTGATTATACACTTGAATAGCATCCTGACCCAGTACGACGAGGATGTGGGCAAGACTTTCTACATATTCAACAACAACTTGAATTATTACCAATTCCCCATCTCTGGCAAACTGCAGTTTGACATGAATCCCGAGAATAAAGGAGAGGCCAAAATTTCCTCCGGCAAGAACATCTATCGCATCAAACACGATAGGATGAACAGTACCACCACGTACGATGTATCTGCTGGCGATCGCCTGTACATAGAGCTCTTGGACGACTACGACAAACTCATTCCTCTTTTCATAGAAATGAAAATTAGCTATCCTATAATAAATAACAATGCCTAACGATATTTTTGGCCATACAAAACGCGACGACCATGGCGACGAGCTTCTCATGCTCGACGTCAGGGTCAAGAAGCTGCGAAGCGATCTGCAGGCCCTCCAGTCCACGCTCAACTCCAGCCTCCAGTCCGAGATAGCCAGCTTGCAGTCTCAGTGCTTGGACCCTGTACTCAAGATTGATGCAGAGCTAAAATCGCTGCTGCAAAAATACACCGACCTCGCGTCGATAGACAATCTCGACAAGCTGGCACTGAGTGTGGGCAATCTGCAGAACAAACTTCTGAAGCTGCAACAAACGCAAACCTCAGACGTTGAACAGCTGAAACAACGCTTGCAGGATCAAACAAGCAACATCCAGACCGAACTGCAAACTATCATCCAAAGCATTAAAACACAAGACGACTACGATCGCGTGAACACTAGTATTGCTAAATTGCGCGAACAGTTTCAATCTTTCGAAATCCCTACGTTGGAAAGCATCAAGGCTGAGCTTCAAACGGATGCTTTGCATGCGGCCATCAACGAAGTAAAAACTAAACTCCAAACGCTGGAGGATTTTATCAACAATCTACCGTCGTCCAGTGAACTGAATGCCATTGCCCGTAGCGTGGCCAACATCAAACTCCAACTTGAGACCTACGAGGATTTCGGGAAGCTGCAAGGCACCATAACCCATATTGAGGATGCTCTTGCTGTCATTAGAAATGATCTGGCGAACGTTCACGATGAGCTGGAAACTAAACTGCCGGGCATCAGGGATACACTGGCCAACGTCCAACAGCAAATCACCAAACTGGAAAATCTGAATGCAGAATCCGAGTTGTCTTATTTCCATCACTTGATCGACGACATACAGACTAAGTTGGAAACCCTGCAGCAATCTACCCCCACCCAGGATGACATAACGCAACTGCAAGAAGGCATACGTGCTGCTGCCGATGCCTCCGAGTTGGACGCGGTGAAAAAAGCTTTGGAATCGCTCCAAAACACGGTGGCCACCCTGCCTACCTCTCAGGAACTGAAAAGCGTGAAGAGAACTCTCAACCGAATACTCAAATCCGACGACATCAAAAACATCCAATCCGAAATTGAATCGATACGGGGGTCTGTCGCGACTTTACCTACCAACCAGAACATCACCGAGCTGCATGAATTGTTTGCGGAAATTAGAACGCAGGTCCACGACCTTGTAATACAGAGCTCCAAGTTGACGCTTGTAGAAAGCCTGCAGCAGATTATTGCCAGTGTGAAAGAGCAAATTGGGAGTATCGAGGCAAGTCAGGAATCGACTATAGCTAATTTCAGCACACAACTACATGACTTAAATGAAAAATTCAAGAGCCTTATTGTTGATGTAAAGATCAAACCAAACTACGACACTGTTGTTCATGCTATCGAGGAACACCTGGAATCGGTGAATGGCAGATTGGAGGATGTGGAGACTGAGGTTCGAACCAATGTAAACACTCTAAATGCCAGCATCGACAATCTCAAGTCTACGATTGTCATCGAACTGTACAGCATACCAAACAGAGAGTTCTCCTCCCCTTTCAATCCAGGTTACAAACTCTACATGTTGACTCCTGCAAAAGCCTATCATCAATTTTTCCTCGCTGGCACACTTCAGTTCGTCAAGGTTTCCTACTGGTCTTTGCCTCACGCAACCCACTACCCAATCATGACCGTGACGAACATTGGCGATGAGCCTAAAATAAGAGGAGTTGAGCTGGTCGATTTCACACACCCTGAAAGTCGCGAGACTGCCTATGCCGAAGATGCCACTCAAATTATCGACATAGAAATAGGTGACAAGCTGTATATAGAAAACCCAGCATTGTCTGCAGCCAGAAATCCCATCCAGGCTATATTCTTATTTTCGCGCCATGTCTAGGCAGGGTATCGTGAACGAGCTGCATAAACCTGCACGACGAAACTACAAACGACTGGCGGTGGTGACCAAAGGCGTGGATGACCTTTGGCAGGCTGACCTTGTGGAAATGAGTAGCGGCAACCTAAAAAATTTACATAAAATCAACAAAGGATACAAGTATCTTCTTACTGTTATAGATACATTTTCAAAATTTGCGTGGGCTTTGCCCCTCAAGGCTAAAACAGGTGTGTGCGTAATGGAAGCATTCAAAACTATTTTCAATGAAAGTGGCAGGCGACCTCGATTTCTTCAAACGGATAACGGAAAGGAATTTTACAACTTGATATTTCAACGGTTTGTTCAGAAGCAAAATATTCAACATTACTCGACTTTCAGTCACATCAAAGCCAGCGTAGTGGAACGTTTTAACCGTACTCTCAAAACACGCATGTGGAAACGATTCACGCTTCAAGGTAACCACAAGTGGGTCAATGTGCTTCCGGAACTCGTAAACGACTATAATCACAGTTTGCATAGCACGATACGCATGAAGCCTGCCGATGTCAGCAAGTCTGATGAGGCACGACTGATCTCTACTGTTTATTGCCCCAAGTACCGGTCCACGAACAAAAAACCGAAATTCAAAATTGGAGACCAAGTAAGAATTAGTAAATTTAAGCGCATGTTTGAAAAAGGCTTTACCAAAAACTGGAGTACGGAACTTTTCACTGTTGCTCGATTGTTACCCGGTAACCGTCACACGTATATAATAAAAGATAATCGCGACGAAATTTTGAAAGGGCGATTCTACGAGGAGGAACTCTCCAAAACAAAATACCCCAATACGTATCTTATCGAAAAAGTATTACGTAGAAAAGGTGACAAACTGTTGGTGAAATGGTTGGGACTCGAGGAAAAAAGTTGGATCGACGCAAACGAGGTGATTGTGTAACGGGTGCTTGGGAAGTGGTGAGGCGAATGCCAGATTTTCCCCCGGAGCGTCAGGCTAGGAAAAACGGCGAATTGTTGCCGGACAACATTCGCTGCCTTATTGTCGGACCTTCAGGGTGTGGGAAAACAACTTTACTTATTGATAATTTTCTTCTTGCTCCCGACTGGTTAGATTGGAAGAACAGGCACTTGTATGTTTTTTCCAAAAGTTTGGAGCAAGCAAAATATCAACAGCTGACAAAACTGTACGAAGGGCTGAGCATAGCTACTTTCGCCTCCGAAGTAATGCCACTAGACTGCTGCCATGAAAATTCGGTGGTGGTCTTCGACGATGTCATCCTGGAAAACCATAACGAAATTCGCAATTTTTTTACACAGGGGCGGCACAGAGGCATGGACTGCTTCTACCTTGCTCAGACTTTTTCTAAAATTCCCAAGCAGCTTCTCCGAGACAACGCTAATTTTATTTGCTTGTTTCGTCAAGACCACACCAATTTAAAACATGCTTACGATGATTATGTAGGCGGGGACATGAACTACAATCAGTTTTCCAAATTTTGCTCTTCATGCTGGAATCAAGATGATTTCGGATTCACCACGATAGACATGACGAGGAAACCCAATGACGGAAAATACAGAAACAAAATAAACAACTTTCTAAACGTTGCGACGTTACAAGAAACGTCTTGACGTATTATAAATAACAAATAATGAAACGCAAACTCGCAGACGACAACTTGAAGCTGCGCGACTACCTGGCCAAACGCTTCAGGGGTTGGAAATCAGAGAATCGCGGAATTTACGAAGAGAAAAAGCGACAGGACCAACCTATTATTGATGCTATAAGTGGACTAGGTAAAGACATCAAAGATGTTACCGAGCAAAATAAAGATTTAATCAACGAGCTCGTGCCACTTGCTGCTCGAAATTATGCTGTGCCTACACCGATATCCAGTATTCACACTACCCCGTTCGAACTTGGAGCTGCACCTCTGAGACGTCAGGTTCTAGGCAGTACCTCTTCGGACAAGGTAGTTGAATTAGGTCCGTTGGCGAGAGATTACCTGAGCACCGGGAAATTTGAAAAGGACGAGGTGTTTGGATTGTACCCCTCTGTGGAACTTAACGAGGGTGTGGTTTGGAAAATTGGAAAGTCAAAAGTTACGTTCGAAGGTGACGACGTGAAAATTAATTTGGGCGAGAAGAACAGCTGGACTAGGTATCCTGGCACTGTGGGCCTGTGGGAACTTATCACCAAAAAGCAACCTAAAGATTATACAGACGAGGATTACCAAAGTTACACAGAAATTTTAATTATAACAGATGCCCTGTACCAAAACAACGATGCAACACAGAATCGCGTAAAATCAAGCAGTGGAGAAAAATACAGGAACCTCATCAAGCCAATATGGAACCAAATTAAAACTGGCAGCGGTGTCAAACTCTACAATACCCTACCTAAAGAGTTTGTTTGGGTAGACGACGTAAGGAAGCTTGTAGATCGATTGCTGGTTATCGCAGGCGAAGAAAATGCAGGCAATCGCAACTTCTACAACGAGAAGGTGGGCATCATGGACATGATTAGCACCAAGCTTAGCAACTTTATTGTCAACGACAACAAAGGTATAGGTTATCTTATCAAAATCATCAACACCCTGCCTCCCAAATTCTGGAATGTGGCCGAGGGTCGAGGTCTCGTGAACGACATCATCAACAAGCTACCCTTCGAGATGCATCTACCAGGTTACCAATACTGCGGACCGGGTACTAAACTGGAACGGCGACTGGAAAAAGGAGACAAGGGGGTAAATCTGCTGGATGCTGCATGCAAGGATCACGACATTGCTTACAACACATATACGAATTTAGATGCGCGTCATGATGCTGATAGAAAATTGGAGCATGCCGCTTTCGGGAGACTCGTCAGCAGAGACGCCTCGCTGGGAGAAAGAGTTGCAGCATTGGGCACGACCATTGCGATGAATACAAAACAAAAATTGGGGTGGGGGCTGTAATTAAATAACATACAGTAAAAAAATGTCTACGCATATAACAGACTTACCAACAGAAGTGTTATACAAAATATTTACATTTACTTTCGACGATAGTCACGAGGATGTTAAAAAGCTTATTGATTTAGTTAAAATAACACCACAATTTCGCTTGCCTTGTGAAATGCTACTTCTGGATCATCTGAGAAAAATAAGCGGTGTAAAATCTTCTTCTTTTCCCTATGCTTTTTTTTCGGGCTGCTGATGAAAAATTGGCTGATAAGATGGACGAACTTCACGAGTGGAGACAGAGGAGGAGACGATATACAGACAACTGGTATGCTTCAAATGCTGAAACCAGCAGGATCATCGATCACTTGATCGCATTAGGCAATGCCGAAATTTTTTTCTATAAATAACATACTGTAAAAAATCTACGAGACCAAAAAAAATATTTTTTCGATATGAGTGAAAAAATTAGTGACGTCCAGGCATTAAAACAAATGCTAAATTTGTCAGTCGAATATATAAAAATTCAGGAATTGGAAGTGGACAAACCTTATGCAATAACTTCTGGTTCAATTGTTGCAACCCAGTTTGGTCCTAAAGTACGTCTGTTGCTCAACGGACAATACAGTCTATTTTTACCAGATCGATACGCTAGCATGTTATCCGACGAGAAGCTATCCATTTTAATCGAGAACACAACTCGAATCGTGTACAAGGGGACAAAAGAACTTCTTGGTAAGAAAACAAAGCACATAATCGAATTTGTTTAATAGCTGCAAAGTATATATAAATAACATACCGTAAAAAAATTATACGAGTGAGAAACAAAAAAATCTCGGAACATATATAAAATAACATATCGTAAAAAAAAAATACATCATGAAGCCCAAGGGCGTCGTGTACCAGATACCATATTCGAATCTGAAAACGCTGGGTGCCCTCGATGGGTTACTCACCAAGAAACAACGCGAGAAGAAACGTTCATGCTTGTCCAAAGGACATGGAATGAAATTGCTGCTCAGCACTCCACAATTGAAAAAGTTGCAGCATTCGCGGAAGCAGCAGAAGATTGGAGGTTTCATATTCAGCATTCCGGCCATCTTGGCAGCTTTAGGTGCAGTGGGCAGCTTGGCTGGAGGCAGTGCCGCTATCGCCAAAACCGTCATCGATGCAAAGAAGAACAAGGCCGAGCTGGAAGAACAGAAACGTCACAACCTGGCTATGGAAAAGAAGGGGAAAGGTGTGACCAAAAAGCGAAAAAACAACCTCGATGCTTTGAAGAAATATAAAAAAAAGAAGAAGCCCTGTCCAACTTCGATATTGAATCTCTGATCGAACCGCTGGGAATAAGGAACTTCAGGGGTGTTTTCATGTCCGATTCTCTACCCTCTGCTGTGAAGAAAAAGGAGTATGGCGTGGTCAACCTGGACAGTTACAAAAATCCTGGTACACATTGGATATGCTACCTCAAAATTGACGATGACAAAGCATTTGTTTTCGATTCATTCGGTGGCACACCGCCTGCCAGGTTGGTGAAGTATCTCAGTGTTGCCAACCTCTACTACAATGACAAACGCATCCAGGGTTTCACCGATGTTAACTGCGGCCACCTATGCCTTTCTGTTCTCGCATACATGTCTAAAATAAATAACCCCTCAGTGGAGCATTTTCAGAAAGCATTGTGGTACCTAAAACACCATGGGAGTGTTCCATCTCACCAGCGAGACTTCGGTCTTGAAACTCGCGTTGCATGACGACATCATCTATCCTAAATCTATTGCTCTTCGTGCATTCTACAGCATGTACCTGATACCCAATGTCACGGAGCACAATAACAAAATTACTGTTGGAAATGAAAAAATAGTTATCACGCCAGGACAGTACAATCTGTCTACCTTGCAAGCCCAATTGCCAAGAAATATACTACTATCTCAAAATTCTGTAACTCACAGAGTTGAAATTGTGTCTGCTACAGAAACAGTAGACCTAGGCACTGTTGGAGAGCTTCTGGGATTCGAGAACAACACAAAGCTCGAACCTGGCATCAAGCACATCGGTACCAACATTCCTAAATTTCTAGCCATCGAGACTCTGAACATACATTGCAACGTGGCAGAAGGCATGATCACCAAATCCTCGGATGGCATCCCAGGCAGCCACAAGCAGACAGGTATCATCGCTACGTTCAAACCAAACTCTGAATTCATGGAACCGATTATCTACACACCCTCACCACCGATATACTTCCCTATATCTCGTAATCGCATAGACAACATAGAATTGGCAGTGACAAACGAAAAAGATGAGGTGGTGAATTTTGCCGGAGCTACTACCACCGCCGTCGTGGAGATTAACGTATAATAAATAACAATCATGGAGCAAATCGAAAGTTACGAGTTGCAGTCCTTCCCACCCAATCGTCGCACGTTTGCCAATTTGAACGAACCGAACAGGGAGATCGAATACGATGTGGACGTCGGGGATGGGTTTATTCACCCTCACAGAGCTGATTTGTATATCAAGTTTGATGTGGTGAAGAGAGACAACGGCGAAGCATTTAACGCCAATGCAAATTTAAGACTTGTGGACAATTTTGTGCCGCATCTGTTCTCGCAAGTGGAAGTTAGAAAGCATGGCACCGTCATCGATAGGGTTGACTACCCCGGGATTACTTCTACAGCTGTGGGAACACTGAAGCTCTCCAAGACGGATGCAGCATACTACCAGGCAGGGGGATTCGAAGCAGATACAAAAATCAAAACTCAAAGCCACACAGTACTGTTTCCCATGCGCTTGCTTCCAGGCTTTTTCTCCGACTACATGGAGATTATGTGGAAGGGTGGTTTACGCGTCACTTTTCGCAGAAGCGCCAACGACAACGATGTGCTGATGCGTTACAGCACCTTGGGTGCAGACGGTGCAGCACTTGCCAACACACTACCCGACGCTGCCAAGTGCGTCATCCAGTCCATGGAGCTGCGCATGCCTGTGGTAGAATACGAATCTAATTACGGTCTCAAGTACAAAGCCGACATCTTGAAGAACCCCCAAGTACCTATCCAATTTTACGGCTACCAGTGCGTGCAGAAACCTGCTTCCGGCAGCCATTTTGAATTTGATGTTACTACGCAGTTCAACAGCATCCGGTACGATATGCCAGAGTTTACCGTTGTGCTCTTCCAGACAGGGAAAGATAATAACCAAGAGAAAGATTCTAGCCAGTTCGATAATTGCAAAATTAAGAATGTTTACCTCAAAAATGGTAGGAATGAAGTTTTCCCACGCGAGAACTACAATCTAAACATTACGAACAACGATTACCTGAAACTTTACGAGGCGTACACAGCTTACAAGAGAGTGACCTCCAGCAATGTGGACGTGTACTACAACCCCAACGAGTTCATAGCTCGCAGACCCATGTTCGTCATCAACACATCTAAGAGGAAGCATGTGGTTGTCAACGATCGTACCAACATCAAGATTGTATGCGAGTTCCACGACGCCTTGCCTGCAGATACTCTGTGCAGTGTCATTCTTATTGCAGAGAAAACATTTGTGTATGACGTCAAGAATGAAAGAGTAACTGAACAGTTTTAGATACAAAAAAAAAATAAAAAAAAATAGCACACAATAAGAAATGTGGAATTTTATATACACAAGTACAAATTGCAATTAGCAGTTTTCCAGAAGTTTAATTTTGCTGTGCCATGCATGTAATCGAGGAAGTGGAAGTAAATTAAAATTGTTTTTTTTTTTTCGCATTGCCTATTACTTTTTGTTGCACTCTGGGCAGGCCTTACTAGTTTGGAGGCGATAGTGGCCCCACGGAAGTGTGTGGACCCCACATTCAAGAATACACCTCTTGTCGTCGTGTGCATCCAGAGCAATTTTCCTAACAATATTAGTTGTAAGCACATGATCAACGCTTTGGATACGATGCTCTTTTTGTAGAATGGGCGATTTTGTTCTGAGGCACTCGAGGTAATCCTCAAACTTGAGGTGCTCCCGAACCACTTGCCTGCTTACACCCTTTGCCTTTTTTGTTACAGAACCCTCAGCCCGGATCGCATAGGCTTTGGCACGAAGTCCAGCAAACTCCACAATCACATCCCCGTCTTTCTCGTCCTTGAGTTTGCCGGGTATTTTTTTGTTCCGGGGCAGAATTCCATACCGGTTTAGCTGGGGATAGCCCGATGTGTCGAAAAGCTCTTCAAGAGCTGGAACTTTGGCTATATCGTCATACGCATCGACCGTGCGAACATGGTACACCAAGCTGTCTGTGTCTGTGTAGAGGAGCGAGATATTGTGGTTGTAGTGTGCACGTAATATGTCGTAATATGTCTCGAACATGCACAACTTGCTCAGATCCAAAACTGCAGCTCCCACATAGATGGGCTTGTTGAGTAGCACCTCGCGCCGGTTCATGTGAACCAGAGACATCTGTTCGTTGTAAATTGTTCGAGATCTGAACAGCGGGCTTGCAACAAGTCGACGACACTCTGTTTTCTTTGTCACCAACCTCACATCAACGCGATTTCGCACATTCTCCATGGTCTTCCCAAATACCGCATTGTTCATTAATTTGAAAAAATCGCGATCAAGTTCCGAAGTGGCAGCAGTGCGATGTTCGGTGTTCAGTTCGATGTACGGCTTCAACCATGGAGACTGCCTGAACAAGAGCACGCGGTAAACTGCTTTGACCAAGACCCCTTGCTGCATTAACCACTGGAGGTTCCGGTAGTGTAACACATAACGCTTTTTGGGCTCCAAGTCCATGACGAGCTTCGGTTGATCCGAGCCAGGTGGACACTTGAATTCCGGAGCAGGCGAAAGGTCACAGAATGTATCCTGCAGCTCCTCGGGGAAGTCAAGGTCCACCTCGGCAAAAAACCCATGTTCCGAATCGTCAAAACCTTTAACGTCGAAGTTGGAAGGATCAACCCACTCAAACTGTCCTGTTGGGAGTGGCTGCATCATGGAGTGCCCGTAAAGATTATTCACGTCAGTGTACATGATGTAGCTTGATGGTTGGGAGGGGTCGTAACCAGTGGCCATGTGGTGATTGTTGGCGTGTGCGAAGCGTTGCGACACTTGGACCATGCCGCCCCGGATAGCTCTCTCGATGAAAAGCATGATATCAACATCAGAGATAAGTGAAAGTTTAACTTTAGTCAGCAGAAGCATGGCCGACCATGCCAGTCCAGGAAGGCTGTAAAAATATACTGGGTCCAGGTTGTAAATGTTTATCGCAGTCGCCCGAAACGCCTGGAACACATCGGCAAGAAGCGTCACATCAAGCTTCAGGTATGCATCGTGGTAATCACCGAAAGTTCGGCAACCCAACTCGACCCACATAAACTGAGCATGCTTGTACTCCTCGTCGGTAATACCTGAACCTCTCAGCTGGCTGTAGAACTTATCCTGGGGAGGCAGCAACTCTTCTTCGAACTTGGAACGGTCGGTGACGTATTCGTAGGGGTAGACCCCTTTACGTCTGATGAGTGCGACATCTAAGTTCGGGAAACTTGATGTGGTAATGGCTAGTTGGTCGTCTCTGAGCTTCCCAGCAAGAGCATCCAGGCTTGCCTGGAGGAACCTCAGAGAGTCGAGGAACCGAAGCTCGATGCTCCTGCTTGAGTCGGGGATCGGCACCCGCTTGCTGATGCTAATATAACGCTCCTCGTTCTGTGCCAGGACATTGATTCTCGCATCGTCGTACCCTAGATGTGTGACCAAGTGATGGAAATCATATCCCGAGCCATTGTGAAAAAAGACCGGTATGAAGCGCGGGTCCCAGGCTCTCAAGTTACACCTGTTGCACCACGGGCCAATGTAGCTTCCGGTCCCATAATGGTCATGGTGGTGGACCTTTTTGTTATCGTCAGTGAAGACCGAGTTGCAAACAGGACAATTTAGAGCTATTTCGTGCTGATGCTTGTCTTCCGGAGACAGAGGCAGCATGGGCTTGGGGGCCAACAGCACCTTCGCTATCTTGATGGCTTCCTGTTGCATTCTCTGCAGGAAGTGTTTGACCGGGTCGCGACCGCGATACACATAGGGCTCGGAGGCAATATGGTCTCGCCACACCACAACATAGGAGTAACTCGAGGCCTCGTGGATTTGGAAAGGAATGGTAGAGGATGTTTCGGGGTTGGGCTCGCAGTTAGACAGAGGTTGAAGAAAGGCCTCGAAGTCTGCTACAATATAGGCAGGATGCTTCACCATAGCACTGTGCATGCGAAAGCACTCTACTGCACCAGGTTCGGGCAGGATAGTTCGTGCAGGCTTGTTGGTACCACAGTAGAGCATGTGGCGAGCTAGCTTCTCAGCAGCAATGTTGGGACCTCTGATGCGCCGGTAATCCTGCTGTTCTCGATTATAAAATATAGACAAGCACCTGCGACACACCTCGACGTGGGTTTTGTCTTTGCTCTGTTGACTTGAAACAAGCCGAGAGAGCGAGCGAATGAGGGTGTAGTGGTGATGGGTTTCGTCCTTGATGAGCAGAAGGTTGATTTCTCGTGCCTCGTTGTTGTTGCTCACGTTGCTCACCCGGATGGGGTGGACCTCATGTTTGTTCTCGGTGAGACCGTAAACATTGATGGCTAATTGCAGGCCCAACAAGTCACGAGCACGAACCTCAAACTTGCCAATATGCGAGACTTCTACAGGGTAGGCAATCCCGGCCATTGCATCCTCCAGTTCCGACTCATACTGCGTGTAGTGGTTAACACGGTACGGGTGGTTTTTCCAGTGAACAGGGTGCAATGCTGCCAGCACCGACCAGAGGAAGCATTTGGTGTCTTTGTTCCAAATATTGAGAACAGCTTTCCTTGCTTCAACCTCGGGTGGCAGGTCAATATAGCTAGACCCTGCCAGTGGCAGGAATTTGTTAAGTTTCAGACGAAGTTTGTGGGGCTCGCCACACAGCGAACCGCCCGAGCCTTCAGCCTGATGCTCCTCGTGCTTTGCCACAAGCTCCTCGACAAACTTGTCATAGATGCTGTCGAGGTCAGTGACATCTGCCTGATGCAGTGTTTTTGCTTTTGTGGCATGGAAGAATTTATATATTTCATCAGACGGTTTCTTATACTTGCAGCATAGCACAGCATAGAATTTAGTGGAGTGTGTAGCCAATGCATCGTTGAGGATGGATATTATCTTAGCTCGCTCGCTCTCCAGAAAACTACGCACATCGCAGAAGCTGTCTGATGTTATGTTAAAGTCTTCTAATAAATGCTCAAACGCAAACCGGTCTGCTTTCTTCGCCAGCTTGACGCGTTTGGCAGGTGGCGATGCATCGAGGGAGGTTACTTCTACCTTTCGCTTGGAAGGTTGCGGTAGAGATGTTCCAGTGCTCTTGCAAGTAAGCTGGTGTCGCTTGAAGTTGGCAATAGAAATATTTTTTCCACACTTAGAGCACAGTTTGGTTGCACATATTCGCTTTTCCGGCACACAAGTACGACAGTGCCTTTGAAAATTTTTACTTGACACAGCAATTTGGCACGAAGGGCAATTTTTTACAGAACGCATAATGCAGAGATTTTTTGGGGGTATGTTATTTAATATCCAATGGTGTGCAATGCAAAATATAATTGTTTATTTTTTTAACTATTCTCTATGACCTTACTTGGGTTGTTTTTTTCGCCAAATTATATGCTTCTAGTCTCCTATACAATACAATATACGTACAATATTGTCAAAAGCGTCATATTTGAGCATGTCGCTTGTCACCTAAACACTACAGCTGACAGGTTGGTAAAATCTGACATCAAAGCAGATAATACACTTAAGTCTTATTTATATATAATTTTTACGGGTGTACAATATTGTCAAAAGCGTCATATTTGAGCATGTCGCTTGTCACCTAAACACTACAGCTGACAGGTTGGTAAAATCTGGCATGAAGGCAGATAATACACTTAAGTCTTATTTATATGTAATTTTTACGGGTGTACAATATTGTCAAGAGCGTCATATTTGAGCATGTCGCTTGTCACCTAAACACTACAGCTGACAGGTTGATAAAATCTGGCATGAAGGCAGATAATACACTTAAGTCTTATTTATATATAATTTTTACGGGTGTACAATATTGTTAAGAGCGTCATATTTGGGCATGTTGCTTGTCACCTAAACACTACAGCTGACAGGTTGGTAAAATCTGACATCAAAGCAGATAATATACTTAAGTCTTATTTATATATAATTTTTACGGGTGTACAATATTGTTAAGAGCGTCATATTTGGGCATGTCGCTTGTCACCTAAACACTACAGCTGACAGGTTGGTAAAATCTGGTATGAAGGCAGATAATACACTTAAGTCTTATTTATATATAATTTTCAGTGTTGCCAACACCTTACTCGAAATAAAATCACCAAGGTTTTTTCTTGGTCTAACCTATGTTATTGAACTGCGTCGTCACGTCCAAACCCGCATGAATTCCGGACACTATTGGTTCTATTCATATTTTTTCTTACGTATAGGTGTACATGATGAATCACCAAACAGATTTTTCCTAAGTCTTACAGTTTCCAAGATAACCCCACTTCCGGTCGCCATTTTGGATTTCCGAGCATAGGTTCTATTCATACTTTTTCTCACATATAGGTGTACGTGACGAATCCGCAAACAGATTTTACCTAAGTCTTACCGTTTCCAAGATAACCCCACTTCCGGTCGCCATTTTGGATTTCCGAGCATAGGTTCTATTCATACTTTTTCTCACATATAGGTGTACGTGACGAATCCGCAAACAGATTTTACCTAAGTCTTACCGTTTCCAAGATAACCCCACTTCCGGTCGCCATTTTGGATTTCCGAGCATAGGTTCTATTCACATTTTACTCACATATAGGTGTACATGATGAATCCGCAAACAGATTTTTCTTAAGTCTTACCGTTTCCAAGATAACCCCACTTCCGGTCGCCATTTTGGATTTCCGATCATAGGTTCTATTCATACTTTTTCTCACGTATATGTGTACATGACGAATCCGCAAACAGATTTTTTCTAAGTCTTACCGTTTCCAAGATAACCCCACTTCCGGTCGCCATTTTGGATTTCCGAACATAGGTTCTATTTACATTTTATTCATGTATAGGCGTACGTGATGAATCTTCAAACAGATTTTTCCTAAGTCTTACCGTTTCCAAAATAACCCCACTTCCGGTCGCCATTTTGGATTTCCGAGCATAGGTTCTATTCATACTTTTTCTCACATATAGGCGTACGTGATGAATCACCAAACAGATTTTTCCTAAGTCATGAATTGGAGGGTCTATGAAAACCTATATTAATTCTCGTAAGAGAACAGAAAACAAAAAAAAACAAAAAAAAAAAACAATACTGTGGTCATTACAACAAATAGTCTTCTTCAACCCCTATCCAAGAAACCAAAAAATCATCATCCTAACTAGAACCATGTAACTATCTGCCATCTGTTAGAGGTTTTGTGAACCAAGTGGTGCTTTGTTTGTGTGTACAATGCTTTTTGCACTTGGTTATCATCACCTAACATGTTATTAATTGTTTTTTAAAATTAATTACAACTGAAAACTAATAATTAATATTATCTAAAGTTACTAATTAATATTATACAAGTAATTGATATATTTTTTTTGTTCTTGTTGCTAGTGTTGGGTAATTATAATTGTTGCAAAATATTAGCTCTCGCGTATGACAGTTTCTGAGTTTTGTTGGGTATATATAGACGAATCGAAATTTTACTTGTTATGTTAAATTGTATGTTAGGGTACATGGTAGGAGAAATCATTGTATATTAGAGCGCTCTTTTAATGATTTGCCTATAACTGCATACAGGCAGCCGTAAATTTAGCATAAAATATCCTGATCCTGTTTCTTCTAGCATGTGCGACGTTTGTTGTGGTGGGATCATTGGGGGAAATGTGATTCTCCCATGATGTCATCTGACTTACTAGCATATGCGATACGAAGAACAGGTGTGTATGTGGCTTACTAGGATTAGGCTCATGGTAATGAGGTCCTAGTAGCTGAAACGTTGTCGGGGTATTTTGCATTTTTTTTTATTACGTGCTAAACTACACGAGAGCCTCTACGTGATTTCTAACCCTTCTCGCAGATTAGTATTACGTCGCTTTGGATAACCGTATTTAAATAAAATTGGTGACATTTGAAAAAAAAATAAACAGAGGGCCATAGACCCCTCTCATAAAAGGCTACAGTGGGCCCACAGGCCAACTCTGTGCCCTCAACAGTGTTGCCAGACAGGGTACATGGGCCCCTCGGGCCCTTTGAAAATTTACAGTGAAAAACCCAGTAGGTTGACAACACTGTCAGAGGATCTACGGCAGTGTTGCCAGATCATAAAAGGTTACAGTGGGCCCACAGTGTTGCCAACTCTGTCCTCAAAATATACATCATAAAAAACTACGACAAGGGCCCACAGAGTTTGCAACACTGGGCGCACATAGGTTCCTCATAAAAAGCTACAGTAATAGGCCACAGTGTTGCCAACTCTGTGCCCTCAAAATATACATCATAAAAAGCTACGACGAGCCTCAAATGATGATTCGAGCCTCAAAAAAAGATTCAGAACTCTCATGTACGCTGAGGCTAGTGGGGTTAACATACACCGTAAAAGGCTACGCCTCGCCCGAACACATGTACACTCACACACACAAAAAAAAGCTAAAAAATTATACACCGTGAAAGGCTACGCCGAGTTGGAAATACTGCTGGTGAGGTTAACATACACCATAAAAGGCTACGCCTCGCCCGAGTTGGCAACACTGCTTGTGAGGTTAACATACACCGTGAAAGGCTTCAAAATATCAGTTGGTGAAATTTTCGTGGGGTGAGTTGGCAACACTGAGCCTCAAATGATGATTCGAGCCTCAAATGAGGGCGTAGAACCCGGCCACTTCCACTACTGAGGCACATACTGGTTCGGATCCCACTTTAAACTGTAGGTCCAATCCCGATTAGCTTCACTGTGCATAAAGGGACTTAAAACACCAAATGAACCAAATCAATCAATCAGTCAAAGGATCGTAAGTCTTGGGTAAGACAACAGATGTTTGCGTTGTTCAGGATGAGAAATGAGGAAAAGTAAGAAAAATTCGAATATAATGAGGAAAGTTAGTATGGATTTTTCAAAAAAACGCGTTATGTTGTCTACTTTCGATCTCGCCACCGAAGTTTCCAGATTCGAGTCCTGGCGCGGACACGGGTGTTTCATGGAATCATCATTCATCCTCATCGTTGCGGAAAATTGGCATAAAGTAACAAAAAATGCAACCTTAGCTGATAGTTTAGACAGTGCAAACCACACAAAAAATAAATGTAGTCCTGTTTTGAAGACATTTCAATATGAACAATGAGCTTCCCCGATGGCGCAGTGGTAGCATCGTTGCCTTGGAATCAAGGGGTCCCGGGTTCGATACCCTGTAGAGGCACATAGTGGTTCGGATCCCACTTTAAACTGTAGGTCCAGTCCCGATTAGCCTTACTGTGCATAAAGTGGAATTAAAACACCAAATCAATAAACAATCAATATGAACAATGGCGGCTCGAAAGAAAACTGAAAAATAATATAAGTTAAAATTTATGTATTCGTGGGGTGTAAGGAGTGACCCTTTATGAAGGCACGAAAATACAACCTCACCTCCACGTAGTACACCCTGGACCGCATTGTTAGAGACTAACGAGGCCCTGGCGACTGAACTCACGGTCAGTATAATCCTCTGTGGGGCCTGTGTCGTGTGATGTCCCTTCGTGATGATATGATATGATTTGCTTTATTTTACTTCGCCTTTTGTGCCACTTTTGGCTAATTTACGAAGATGGAGATGAGTGATGATATGATGAACTTGATGAATGGACACTCACAAATATCCATGCCCAGGCCAGGATTCGAACCCGGGACCCCTGGCATCTAAGCGCGATGTGCTAACCACTCCGCCACAGGGACCGGCTGATGTCCCTTCGTGCTTGTGACTGTACTTTCATCAATTTCATCTTATCACCATTCATCCTCATCTTCGCGATTAGCCAAAAGTGGCATTATAGCTAAGTAAAATAAAGCAAATCATTCATTCAATCATTATGTATTCTTGCTCAAGCACAAACTGATGGGAAAGGGGGATAGAGGAAATCATGTGACAAACCTCCACTATCTTTGAAGTCGTTCTCTGTTACGTTCTGATTGCGAACCGGATGAACCGAAATGCCGCAACCACTGAACTGTGTATATATAGGTGGAACGACTACTATACGGAGCTAAAGTGAAGCCATCCGCTCGGTTAATCGAAAGGCTAAAGCAGACGAGTTTTCGTACAGCAGCAACGCGTATTTGTATGAACAATTCTTCGAAAAGGCTGACAATAATGTATTGTAAAGTAGTAACAAGAAATACCTCATCTTTATTTAAATACAGTCAACTCTCTCTACGGCGGCTCCCGAATAGCATTCAAAATAACGGCAATTTCCCTGGAAACTGTGAAAAATGTGGATGAAAGGTCGAAAATTTGAATGATTTCAGTCGAAAATGAGTTTGATACACTTTTTTTGACCTCCATATACAGCACCAACTAGTGTTCTGCGAGCCATATGTGGTTCATGGACTTACGTATATACATATAAAAGCAACTCCCCCTCACCCCAAGTCCATGATCAACATATGGCATGTAAAAAGATTACTTCACAGTTGCAGAAACTGCTTTTTGAAAGTAGTAGCCCTATGTGAACAATCGCAAAACCAAATGAAAACGAATGACACAATATCAATATTGTATATATGTATTTACTGCACTTCAAGCGGAAAGCTTATGAAATAAATTTAGCAATTATCATAAAAATAAGCGTTTATGCACTGCAATAATGTTTGATGCCTAGATTTTCCTGCTTCTTGAACATTTTTAGATAATTTTCCTTTTCTGAAATTTTTGGCTTGAAAATTCCCAATTATGAGAAATTTCTGCTGACATATTAGCGAACTTAACTTAACTCTTTTATGGCTATGAAAACGATACACTATATTAAAAAGAACAGCGGAAGAAATATTGTATTCTTGAAGGTTGCCTAATCATAGAGCACTGTGAGATTGGAAATGGAAAACACAAGGATTGCACATGGATGCATCGTGGCCGAGTTATTAACTCTAAATCTAAGAACAATTGAAATATATAAAATTGGATATGAAACATATATTGATTGTCCAACATCTGCTGTTCCAGTTCTAGTATGTCTTGAGTCCTTTGTATTTGTCTCATTAATGCTTCTATTTTGCAGTATTTTCCAGATTTCATGGTTGTTTAGACATTAATTGGTCGCAAAAAAAAGATTTTTTTAAAAAAATGGAGAAACACATTACGAACCTTTCATATCTATCATATCAGCCCTCTGCCTACCTTCGTGGCGAAGTGGTTATCACAGCGCGCTACGACGCCAGGGGTTCCGGCTTCGAATCCCGGCCTGGACGTGGATGTTCTTTGCGAGTGTCCCTTCATCAATTTCATGATATAATCACTCATCCTCAACTTTGCGATTAGCCAAAAGTGGCAGAGAAGCGAAGTAAAATAAGCAATATTAATCAATCATGTAAGCTTTTCATATTTTCAAGTGGACTTGTCACACGCAAAAGATCTGCAAACAACCGATAAGGATTATTAGTTTTCTTCTATTTGCACACATTACAAGAAACTTTTCTAGCTGGATAAGCCAAGAATTATGTTATCAATTCTGCTGCTCTCAGCTGAAGAGACAGGTATGTAAGTGCTTCCCTGCGCTGGTTCCCGCGCACTGTGTGGCAACGTCAACCGGGCTGCGTTGCCTAGTTCGAGCGTCAGACCGACCTCTCCGGGGCACTCTTGTGTCATCCCTGACCTTTCGAGCAAATGCTGTCAGTTTGTATCACATGGATTACCTAGGCCAACTCTACAACGAGATCTTTAATTCATTTAAACCTCTGAGCACAAGGGCTTGTGCTACGACTTGGCAACAGCGTGAACTTCTGCCACCCGCCTAATTTCATGGCCGTGCGTTTAGTGATGTAAGATTAATACATATTGCAAGCAGATAGAAGATGTTACAGGGAAAGAATGTTTTCGTTGCTTTTAATGCAAAACTTACAATTTCCATTCTCACATCCGGTGGGTGTACCAGCTTGAACAACCGGATCTGAATCGACAGGAAATGCAATTTGTATATCTAAGCAGCCGACCCTATCTGATATGATCGGAATGAATACTGGGTGTGAGTTTTTGTTTGGAATGTGGAGGTAGCACATTCAGTCTATAGTGATAAAGCAGGTATTTACCTGGAGGATGGAACTGTGTTTGAATTCCCCGATCCGAACCGATTATATATTAACATTTTTTATTCTTTTTCCACACAGAGATCCCACAAGGTAGAATTAAACATAGGGTTGTAGGCAGTAGCGTGCGCGGGATTATTTTTTATCGGAAGCGGCAGATATTGTAAAGGTAGATATAAAGCTGCGTTCTGGGGAGGGGGAGAGACAGGATACACTATAAATTTTCATAATTGCCATTGTAATCATTGTATTAAAAGTTGTTGACAGACAAAAATGGTAATCGGTGGTTATTTTAAGGGGGTTTCCCCCGAATTCTTTAACTGTTTTCTTGAAAATTTTGTTTTCTCAGAATTTCGGAGAGATTTGTAGCTCCATCGGCTCCCCCTCTGAGTACGCCAGGGGGTTCCGGGTTTACTATCCGGTGGAGGCACATAGTGGTTCGGATTGAAATTTAAACTGCAGGTCCAGTCTCTATTATCACCTCTCTGCATAAAGTGGACTTAGGTTATGACATTGTTATGGATCTATTGAAAAACACTCTAAAATCGCTACAAGTTATATTTCTTTGGGGAAGAAAATCTGGGTAGTGGAAGAAAACAATGCAAGGGTGAGATATAGGTGCAGGAATTTTAAGGTGCTTTTCAAAAAGCTCTTACGAAAGGCAAATTACTCCTGACTGCACACATCGCCGGCTAAATACTATTTTGTCACGTTACGTCACTCTACAATAGATATAGATTTGGCAGCTCAAAGATTAGCTTCTCCGACTAGTTTCTAAAGCAAAGAACCAAATCTACAAGGAAGAAACTCATCGAATTTGTGTTAGTAACCTGACAACGTAGTTGCCTCGAAACTTGGGCAATGCGTTACCACGGGTAGATTATTTTCCTGGTACGAAAGATAGGACAATAGTAGAGATGCTCCCCCCCCCCCACTTTCTATCACACCGTGGTGATTATTATAGATCTCGATCCTACTCTATGATAGACATGGTGCGTAGGATTAAAATCAGGGATCGAAATGGAAATGTTCACAAAACGGAACGCTTTACTTTTGTTACAACAGTTTCGTTACATTACAATAGTGATGAAACGGAACGAGAAAGTTCCAGACCTTCACGAACCAGAACGCAGTTCCGATCCGCTCTGGTTCATTTCGATCCCGATTAAAATATTGCTATACTCTGTTACGGCTATCTCTGGAGCAAGCGAACGAAAATACGTATCTGCGCAAGTAGTGACGCGAGACTGCTCCAGCAATGAACACGTGAGAGGGAACGGGATTGCGTGGAGGGAGAAAGCGACTGCAGTTACCAGCCTTCGCAGCAGCGTGTGTGCAGCTCCACAATTACGCCTACATATACTTCGTCTCTGGAATCTGTGGAGCAAGGCCACGCATAACGGAAGAGAAGGGGAGAAAGCTTCTGCAAATGGCTGGTTTGTTTATGCATGTTGTAAAAAGAAGAACAATTCTCAACCAGACAACGTCGATTTAAAAAAAAACGAAAAAGAAAGTCATCCTGCGCGACATTTTTTTTAAAAAGAAATGATATATTCATCATTTTCCTGCTTCCCTTCTTTTGAACGGCATAAAATTCATCCACTTTTCAATTATATTCACTAAAATGGTTAATTCATTGATTTGTTCAGCTCAGGGTAGAAGTCCCACTTACGTTTTTCTGAATTGTAAAATTGTAATAATTACTAGTCACTGCTAATTTGTAAATATTACTAATCATTCAACAATATAGTGGTGCGGATTCCACATTAAATGGCACATGGAGTCCTGATTGTCGTATCTTGGCATAAGTGGACATGAAACATATTCACAAAACCTTTAAAGGGGAAAATATATGTATTTATTTACGAAAAGAAAAATAGAAAAGCGTATATTCTTTCATTAGAATCAACCTTCTACTATATTTGCAAATCTCCATCACATATCTGCAGGGTCGGCTTAAGGTCGGGTGACCCTGACAATTGGCCAGGGACTTCCCTCGGTGGCGCCAAAAATTGAGTAGCGCCAAAAATCTTATTTGTGGTCACAGAAGGTGGCTATTTTTTAAAAAAAAGACTTGGGTTTGTGAAGGCAAGAAGTAATTCAAGTTACTGTTGTATAGTAATTGCAAAATCATTATGTGAACAATAGACATGTTCTTTAGCAGCAACACTTAACGTATTTAAAAAATAAGCCTATTTCGTCATTAAAGCCGTAAATATATTACATTGTCATGTTTTTCATTGGAGGAATTTAGAAAGTAAAGGGTCAGGGTAGAAGGTTGGGGGGCTGGTAGGGTTGACAATAGGAGGCGCCAAAAATCAACCTCCCGCGGGTGAAAATTTTATCTTGAGAGTCGCCCCTGTTGATGTCAGTTCTTCAGCCAACTTAAATATTACCTAATATGTGGAAGCCATCATCAGGAAGTTGATGGTTTTTCAAGCCCACTTTATGCACAGATAGGCTAATCGGGACTGGGCCTGAAGTTTATTGTAAGATCCGAACAATTATGTGCCTCCACCGGGTCTCAAACCTGAGATCCCTTGATCACAAGGCGACGACGTCATCACTGCGCCATCGGGAGGCATGATGAACACACGAGGCGCCTTCTAATGCAAAGCGAGGCGCTCCTTTGCACCAGCCTTCTATGCGACTGGGGTTTCCAGAAGAGAGTGCATAGAGTGCATGTGGATCATGTCGCCGAGAATTCTACCTGTGTTTCTACCGAGGCGCTAATTGAGTTTCCGACAGCCGAACACCCCTTCCAACCACCGCATATACGAGACGTAGACAAAATGTTAATGAGTTATGCTGTTGTTATAAGTGTGCGTGAGTCTATTAGCTGGCAACTCACTAAGCACGGTGGTGTCCCTCACTACCTTTAGCGTTTACCACTTCAGCCAAACTGCCGAAATCCGTGGCTCCGAATGTTTATAATATGCTTAACGTCAGCATATTGATGTAAGTATTAGATGTCTATTTCTCAAGTGCTACATCGCACAAATATTCCGATAATGCATATACAATTATGATATAGAAACAGTGAATGGAACCACATTCGCAATCACACGCATTACTAGGTATTCGAACATAGTACTGGCTATGCTCTATATTAACATAAACAATATATTACTATTTGTATTTTTGTATGTTACGTCACTAGCTTATCCCGGGTTCGATACCCGGTGGAGGCACATAGTGGTTCGGATCCCATTTTAAACTGTGGGTCCAGTCCCGATTAGCCTTACTGTGCATAGAGTGGACTTAAAAACACCAAATCAATCAATCAAGTCACTAGGTTAATCGCAATGCTGACGATGAATAATGAAATGAAAAGCAGCAAACAAAGGAAATCAATGTCGATGCCTGGATTCGAACTTAGAATCTTCGAAGATGATATCACGAAGCTAACATTGAACGCATCCTGCAACCAAGGTGGCACATAAAAGATTAAAAATTCTAAAATTTTACATAACAATAGATTGTAACTGTTCACATAAATTTCGAATAATGATTATATTGGCAGTAGTCTTAGTAGTGATAGTGTTGTTCCAGAATTTTATTCATAATTAGTCGATCATTTCACAAAATGGGATTAAATTATTATTAAATGGAAAATAAGCGTGCAATATCTCCAGATTTCAAAAATAAATATATTCCATTAGACCGAGACCTGTATTGGCTTCACTCATTCTGGAATTAAGCTGTATGTATTTTTTTTTTGTATTTATATTTTATGTTATTTTACATCGCTTTTCCACCTCTCTAGGTTAATCGCGAAGGTGAGGATAAATTTATGAAAGAGATGAGTGCAAAAACACAACCTAGGATCCTTCAGTTTGGAGCGCTCTACGGTAACCAATCCGCCACACAGGTAGGTTTAAAGACTATTTGATTAGCATCCTTGTTACCATGAATTCTCAATGGATGGATAGAGGCATGACGTACAGTCAAGAACACTTCTGGGTTGTAACCATTCCATTGAAAATTAATGGTGGTGTTGCAACCCAGAAGCGTCCATGACTGAACCAAAATCTAGTGTTTGGAAAGTTACTTTTCAAATGATAGGGAGTTATAGTTCCAGTTCCTTTGCTCATAAAGTAACTGCTCTTCTTATTACTGATGACTATCTAAAATTAACACTGATTTCCATTAAATTATATTTATTTATTTATTTATTTATTGAAGCCACTTTAAACCGGAAAGAAACAACAGTAAAACAGTACACTAGTGTTAAAATGAACACACGAAACAAGATAAAATAAAATAAAATAAACAAATATAAATATAAACATAAACAAGTCGAGACAGTTCCAAGGTAAACATTTGAGTTTCACAAAAGCATTACTCATATGCTTAAATATGAAAATACAGTTTTTTTTTGTATAAAGCAAGAAAATCCAAAGTAAGCCGTTAATTTTTTAAAAAAATCATGTAACAATTTACTCGTAACAAATAAACATGTGAATTCTAATTCTATTTTTGTTTGTTTGATTTGTTGTTTTAAGTCCACTTTAGGCACAGATAGACTAATCAGGACTGGTCCTTCAGTAAAGAGTTGGATTCGAACCCCTATGGGCCTCCACCGGCTATCCAACTCGGGACCCTTTCATTACAAGGCAATGACGTTACCAGTACGCCACCGGGGAGGCCTCTAGTTAATTCTATTTTTGTAGGAAACTATCACTTTTGAAATGAATAAAAATAAATGAAAACTAAATTATTTATTTATTTCTTGTTTTGGATGGCGAACTTAAGGCACAAGCCTTTTCTTCCACTTAACCGTCTCTACTTTACATTTTATAATAACTAACTGTTTGCGAGATATATAAAAACTAAAAACATTAAAATACCAAAAGAAAATGAAAACTCAAAAAGAAAAAGAAAAGAAATAAAGGCACAGAAAAATACATATACTCTGTAAGAAAAGTAAAAAAAAAAAAATACACGTAAAACAAACACACACACAACAAACATACTCAAATTACAGAGAAAGTCAGTGGGCGTTGGTCCTACAAGTTTACACGAAAGGTTTCATTTTTCTTATTTCCCTGTGTTCAGTACTGGTAACTTGACTCCAGAAGATGATTTCATAATTTTGATTGAAATTGACCTAGAGAAGAAGAGTTTTTTATGGCACTTGGGAGGTCGTTCCACGCTCTGGTAGCAGTAACCGTGAAAGAATTTCCGTAAAACGTTGTCTTGTGGGAGGGGAAGGGCAGCAGAGAGTTGTCTCGCCAACGAGTTGCAAAGGTGTGTGCTGCGCTTAGGGGTTGAAATCTAGTTAGTTAGAAGTTCCTAAAAAAAAAGTAATTGATTTGCAGTTATTAGTTTCAAAAGCTCAATAGCAGTTACTCCTAAATGTAACTGTTACTTTAAGTGTAACTGGGTTGAAAGTAATTCGTTACTTCCAACACTGCCACAAAAATATCCTTAAAACTGATACTATCTTTCGCAATTGAATTTCATGACATCTCTGACTGCTTCCATTTCATCTATGCTTAATAAAAGTAAAGAAAGAGCAGTTTCTGAATAGAGCATGGAGGTATCTTGGTGACTGCTTTGTTTCCAGCAATGAATGTACGAAAGAGAATATTCTTGGAGCTACGCAAATTCAAAGGATTGGGTCTTATCTACGCATGCTGAATCTAGGCGAAGAACGCCTCTCTTGTGAATGAATGTGTTTGTGTAAGAAAGCAGAGTTGAATGGCGGTAAACATGAAGTGAAGATAACGTTACAAAGATCACTCAACAACCAAGGGTAATGAAGCTTTATGAAACAAAAAAAATCTAGCTTTACGTAGAATGAAATACCATAAACAATCGCCGTTCCGTCACCGCGATTCATAAACCTAAAAAAAACTCTCATGGAGAAATGACGTTTTCAATCATTTTCTCCAGAACATGGTTGTTTCTTTTAGTAAATATGTTCTTTGTCGGGGGAATTTCTGGAGCAATCGAACGAAAACGAGTCCCTGCGCAAGTAGTGACTCGAGAGGGCTCGACCAATGAACGCGTGGGAGGGAAAGTGAGTGCGTGGAAGAGAAAACGCGGCTGCAGCTACCAGCAGTTTGCAGCAGCGCGCACTGCTTTGCTACACCCACTCATTTTCTCCTTTTCCCTACCTTTATGCACGGTCTTACTCCACAGATTCCAAAGAGAGAGAGAGAGAGAGTGTAGTTGAATGAGCCTCTTGCTACAAATGTGTTCTCACTGAATGACGTAATCCCTTCCTGGGTGTGGGTGCTCTTTGTGAGTGTTGCTTCATCATATCATCACTCATCCTCATCTTCTAAATTAACCAAAAGGGGCAGAAAAGCGAAGTAAACTAAATCCAACCAACCCGCCGGGCCTTGTGGTGGTTATGTAGTGCAATGCGGAGTCAAGGAAACTGTCCTCGAATCCCAGGTAAGTTACGCGGTTCCCCGACAGCCAGGCCCGTAGGCAGAATTTCATTTAGGGGGGGTGGTGTCCGTTATCTGCAGCCGCCCTGCAGCTACACAACAATTATAAAAAGCGGCATGTTTATAAGCGAACGGAACATTTGTAGGATTTCTGGGGGGCTCTCAGCCCCCAGAGCCCCCCACCCGCCACAGTGATAACATCGTCGCATCTTAACCAAGAGGTTTGGGATTCGATTCCCGGAGGAGGCACATACTGGTTCGGATCCCACTTTAAACTGTAGGTGCAGACCCGATTAGCCTACCTGTGCATAACATGGACTCGAAACAAACAACTCTGAACTCAAATAAACTGAAACCAGGCAGGTGTTAACTGTGGTGGTTGTCCCATTCCATCAATTCACCGCGGAGGCAATCCTAAGAGGGCAACAAAAACTAAAAATAGATTGACTGATTTGGTTTATTTTACTTCGCTTTTCTGCCACTTTGGGCAAATCGCGAAAATGAGGATGAGCGATGATATGATAAAATTGATGAAGGGACACTCACAAAGAACACCAATGCCCATGCCTGGATTCGAACCCAGGACCCTTGGTGTCGTAGCGCTCTGTGTTAACCAATTCGCCACGGAGGTAGAAACAAGCGACGTTAAATGTCCATAATTCATTCATAAGTAGCAAAATAACGAAGTTCGACTGGCATCGATTTTTTATGCGGCGTGACACTGCATCCGTTATTGGCATCTGATCGGAGGAGAAACTGAATGAGAGGATTCCGTCTTGACGATTGAAAGGTTTCGATTCCGTTCGATTACTTTTTTATATTTTTACTCCACGACAAAAAGAAAGGGAAAGGATTTTCACCGTATCTATTTTATTTTTAGTGTCGTAACATGGGAATTACCACCTAAAGCTTAATGTAAGAAAAACTTGACAGCTGACATGCGAGTTCCCAGTCTCCCCGGCAACGCAGTTTTGTTAGTCGATATCTGAGAGTTGCCAAGCAACGCATCCCACTCCCCAGAAGACCTACAAGTTAGCTCAATAATCAACCCCTGCGTATTTAGCAACAAAATCACTGATTATTTTTTCTTGTTCTTTAGAGATCCCTGCTGAGACAGTCGTATAATGCGCTCAATCATTTCAGTCGGATTCCTTCTCTCTTCAAAGCCCAGTTTCGACTGCAGAGTTCTTCAATTGCCTGCTACATGAGTAGGAGGATCAGCGGTATCTCAAGTAAACAACAAAAAGCAGGCGATCACATATCTTCGTTTCCAGACCTCGTGCGCTTTGTCCAGGGGGCTCATTAAAATAAGAGGTTGGAGAAAACCAACGGGTGAGATTGTTTCCGGTGCATTCTGGGTAATAATCTTCGTTGCGGTATGGTAGTCACTTCTCATTTTCTTATGAGGAGTGTTTCGTGCGTAAGGTTGTATACTTGACACGATTAGAGTGTCGGTGAGGGAGTGATCAGCGTAGCGTAGCGAACCCTGGTTCGATTCCTGGCAAAGCATATGAATTCTTGTGCTTCGCAAGGAAAAGTGAGCAGAATTGATTTACTGACTTGGTTTATTTAGTTCGCTTTTCTTCCACTTTTGGCTAATCGCGAAGATGAGGATGAGTGATGATATGATGAAATTGATGAAGGGAGACTAACGAAGAACACCCATGTCCAAGCCGGGATTCAAACCCGAGACCCCTGGCGTCGTAGCGCAGTGTGCTAACCACTCCGCCACGGAGGTCAGCATCAAGGGAATTGGAATAAAATAAATACATAAATTATTTTAGTGAGCCGGTAGGACGTCTTGATGCGACGTACAAAAGTTCGGGTTTAATTTCGGAGAATGGCGGTTGTGATTGATTTCTTTGTTTGATTTGTTAAGTCCACTTTATGCACAGGAAGGCTAATCCGGACTGGACCTACAGTTTTAAGTGGGATCCGAACCACTGTGCCATGTGCCTTTACCGGGCAACGAACCCGGGACCCCTTCATTACAAGGCGACGACGTTACCACTACGCCATCGGGAAGGCAGTGGCGATTTCGACCAGAAATTTTCTCGTTACTCTCCATGTATAAACAGAGCGTGGTGCTGATCACACTGACTGATTTTTTAAATTTTCTTTGTTTTGCGTCTCTTTCCTTCCACTTTTGGACGATGTAAATCAATGATAATTATGAAAATTATGAAGGAACGCATACAAACAAACGCCAATGGCCAGTTCAGGACTTGAACTCTGACCCTTCGGTGGTGAGATGGTGAGTTGATTGTCGAGTTAGAGAATGTGTGGAGCACTAATAACTTAATTATGTTCTGGTAGCGTCGTCGCCTTGTAATCAAGGGGTCCCGGGTTCGATACCGGTGGAGGCAAATGGCACAGTGGTTCGGATCCCAATTAAAACTGTAGGTACAGTTCCGATTAGCCTTACTGTGCATAAAGTGGACTTAAAACACCAAATCAATCAACTTAATTAATTATGGTGCTAGATTATGATCTATCTTTTCGCTAATACTAGAAAGAGTGTGTGATTATTCTCTGAGGTAGAAAACAAATGGACTAGAGATCAGTTTTGACAAGATATCTGTGCTTCGATAAAATAATTGAATCTTTTGGAGAGACTTATATGAGATCTCTAAAGTTCATCAACTAACAGGCTACACTAGCATAACCGTTAAGAAGAAAAACTGCAGAGGGCGTTCCGTGAAGCTTTTTCTGCCATCGTTTTCGAAGCTCCTGGGAATCTCTGATGATATTCCGCGTCACGTCTCCAATTACCGGTAATCCTCTTTTTGCTCAAAAAAGCTTTCGTCACTTCAACTTCTCCTCGCTGTGGCTGAATTTTTTCACAAAGGAAAGAGATTTTACTGTCGTCCCAGCAAAAATTGACTAATAATACGTAAACGTGAATTGGAGCAACACAATAGCCGATGCTCAGCCTCTTAGAAAAAATGCTGCGATAGTTGCTTTAGTGAAGGAGATGGACTTTCCTTCACTCAACTGTCATCTTCACTTTTCCACGTGTCCCGACTGTCTGATAATCTCGCCATGACACCAAGACCGTGGGGTCGATTCGATTAAAAATATGGACGTAAATGTTATTTGATTTAATAATCATAATCAACATTGTCGTATTTAGTATTTTCTGTTAACTGTAATATTTTTCTGTAAAATACAAAAAAAAAAATCGAACAATGGCCAAGTCAGGAGTTGAACTCTTGACTCCTTGGTGGCGAGATATGTTTAGAATGTGTGGATCCATAAATAATTATAAAGCAGGCTATGCAGCTATATTATGATGGAAGCATCTATTATTTCTAGTACTAGAAATAGTGTGTGATTATTCTCTGAGATAGAACACGAGCTGGTATTCACGATCAATGTGCATTGGCTAAAATTCATTTAAAGAGAGTTATACTTTTGAGAGGAGAGGAGCTAAAGGGTTACACACATGTTTGTGTGTCCAATTTCACAATAAAAGCTGGTTCTATTCTAGAGGTGTAAGTAAAATTTATCAAAATTCATGCATATTCAATATCAGTGTGCTTCAGCTAAAAATTATTTTAAATCAGTAAGATTTTGTTTTCGGTGTCATAAGACCATAATGCAAGTTTTTTCCTATATACCTGGTAGCAATAGGCAAGATCAAAACGTTGAATCCATTGGTGTCCCATGATTTGACTGCAGTGAACAAGGCATGGCGGCTAGAAGTCTACAGCACCTCATGCTGAGCGATTATTATCGGGAATGAATTTCGCATCGAATTATTACCAAAGATTCGACAATTGTTGCGGATCAGCAGAGTCGTTGGATGCTACCGATCGTCCCAGGCCCCGCCCCAAGGTCACCTCTCCATCCTCAAAATGTGCTTCTTCTTGCTTGATTTCTGCAGCTGTAATCATTCACCGCGTCTTCCTTGGTTAAGGTGAAACCCTAAGGACTTGTTTAGCCACAATGAGAAAAATAAACACACACACACTAGAACCAGCCAACATTGACGAACAGTTGCATCCACGTTCCACACACACAAAAAAAAAAGCACCTGCAGTGGAACCACAGGCAAAAGAGCCTGCGCAGATCCGCGAATCCGGTGCATCGTACTCCCGCGTAGAAGGGAGAGGCAGATTGGAGCATGCATCCTTTTTGCCCGAGTTGAACAGGTGGAGGGGAAGGTGCGCGAAGGATTTTGGAAGAAGGTTCTTTCCCTTGTGGTCGCGCTTCAACCACTTCCTCAAGGAAACTCTTCACCTCGCCCCAACTTATTATCGCACCTATATCTTGTGTCACTTTGTCGGGTGGGCGATTTGAGAACAACATACACTCCGTTCTGGGAATCTCTGGAACAAGCGAATGGAAACAAGTCTCTGCGCAAACAGTAACTAGAGAGGGCTCGACCAATGAATGCGTGAGGGGGAAAACGCGACTGCAGCTACCAGCCGTTGGCAGCTTTTGCTCCGCCCACTCGCTTTGTCACCTTCTCTACCACTATGTGTGGCCTCGTTTTACAGATTCCAGAGAGAGAGTAGATGTGTGTCTTGTATTGGATAAGTTCTTGGTATCACAGCCAAACGACACTTCTTCAGCATAGATTCACACTTTAGTGAAACGTTGACAGTAGTGTCTGATTACTGAATGGGGTCAGTTTGATAAGGGCGCGTTCCGAAAGTTGCAAAAGCTTAATGTGTTAAACAAGTTATGAAAATTGGCCGTTCCTTAAGTCCTCTTGTGAAGATTGTGAAGTTCCTTATGGCGTAGATAAAGTCGCCTTTCGTGAGATGCGTGAAGTTCGTTGTAGCAAGAAACGAATGGAGCTGAAGGCAGGTTTGTTCGGAGAAAATCGTCTGCTACTTGCAGACAATGCACGTACATGATATGGTCCCTTCAAACTGCACTAGTTCACAAAACAAAATTGGATTTTCACAGAGAGAAATATGAAGCAACGTGCACAAGATGAGTGTCCCTTAACTGTTTTTAAAATGTTATTAAAATGAGCAAGTGTGTCTACAGTTTCTTTCTGCCAGAAGGACTGGTCTCCAGCTCGACGCTTTGTGAAAATTTTCCATAAACAAAACACTTGGACATTCGCTAGGTGCGTTTCTAAAGTTGGTAAAAATAACCGGTTTCACCAGGTTCATGAAGCCAGTTTTTTCATTCGAAACGTGAATTTCGTTACGACTAAAGGAATGTGCCGTGAAGCCGGCCCCTATGGCGGAGTGGTTAGCACATCGCGCTACGACGCCAGGGGTCCCGGGTTCGAATCCTCGCCTGGGCATGGATATTTGTGAGTGTCCGTTCATAAATTTCATCATATCATCACTCATCCCCATCTTCGCAAATTAGCCAAAAGTGGCACAAAAAGCGAAGTAAAATAAAGCAAATCAAATCAAATCAAATGTGCCCTGAAGTCCGACCGCCCAAAGAATAAACTCCAGGAAACCCAGCCTTTCCGTTCCGCCTCCAGTTGTGGGAGTTCAAAGGGGTGGAAAGCTGTGTTGTTACACGCCTGATTTTGGTTCAGTCGTACACGACACCTTTTGCTGTCAACATGCACCCTTCGCTCGCATTTCAGGGAGAAGCAAGGAATGTGAGACCCATTCGCTTGCTACGCGGCGGCAACCATTAGATATCGCTTGGCCTTGTTGAGGGTGCCACCTGTTTCGAAAATGACTTGAAACGAAAAATTTGGCAACGCAGAATGCTACAACAAATTTCCCTCACCACGGCAACTGGACCAAACTTATTGGTTCAGCTGTCCCTGGCGTTCGAGGGAAAAGACAAAAATAGAATTTTGAAGTTTGTTCTTTTGCCGAACAGGCTATAGGTGTGTACTGTTCTTCTTAAAGCTATACACGTTGTACGCTATGTACACGTATGAACATATCTGTCACCTATAGGCATTTCATCTGCATGAACCTAATAGTTTGCTCTTTTTGTGCAAGGTTTACACATCTTCATCCTTAACTTTCTCTGTTTAGCAAGGTTAAGTCCAGTCGCTTTTTGAATAAACTTCTTTGTCGGAAGAACGCCTCAGCAATGTAAATAATATAAAACAAGACAGGATAAGGGAATGAAAAGCCAACGGTGCGTGTATCTACCTGATAAGTGATTCAATGTTACAGCTTTGTAATCAATCGAAGCTGGTTAAATTTCCCTATTGAGAAGAGTATTTTGAATTGCCTGGGATATTTTAGGTTCAGTACCTATCAGTAGCGGCAACTTCAAATAAATTTGGGAGGGCAAGATTGACATATAGTACAACATATGCATTTCTTGAGGAGTTTGGGCTGTGCAAGTGCCTGTACCGATCAGCTTCAGCACATAAAGTTAACCTAAATGTTTCACTTATATCGTAAAAGGGCTCGGTGAAGTATTTTCATAACCAATCACCATGTAATTGGGATCAGCAATTTCCCTATCGTTACGGTTAACTTGTAGTAAGTAACCATAGCAACGAAAAACATTTTACTTCTGTCAATTGTTAATCTCACGTCCTGTGAAACTAGGACAACTCTTCTTTTTTTTTGCCTAATTATAATGCAACGACCTACACCACTGCGGTTAACCTAGGCGTACATTTTCCCTATGCAAAAAAGTTTAAAAAACAATGGCATGCTGCTGGACTCCGGTATTTGTCTAATGAGAAAGAGTGTGCATAATATGATTTGGAACAATGTACAAAGCTGTGAGCTTAATATTCATGAAAAACAGCAACTCTTTAAGAGAATACGGATGTGGCATGAATACATTGCTGGCATCTCTCTTGAATATAAAAATGAACATCAGAACGATTGTCTTAAGTTAATTTTTGTATCCATTGAAACAAATATGTTTCAGTGGGAAGAAGACTCGTAGCCGGGAGATTTAAAGTTCAAATCGCGCAACCTGGAGGAGAATTTCTGTGGTTTTACTCAGCTAATCCATGGGAACGCTGTTGTGGTACCTTCAATGACTGAACTTCCACGTTGGCGTAGTGGTAAGGTTGTCGCCTTGTAATCAAGGTATTCCGGAATCAATTCCCAGTGGAGGCAAGTTGCAAAGTGATTCAGATCCCACTTTAAGCTGTAGGACCAGTCCTGACTAGCCTGTTGACTTTTGGCACCGTTAATGAAGTATTTGTATTTTTGTTAATTAACGTCGCTTTTCTGTTACTTTTGGTAAGACGGCGATGAGGAAGGATCATGATTAGGTGAAACTGCCGAAAGGACTCTCGCAAACACCAAGGCTCATGCAAGGACTCGAGCCTGGGGCCGCAGGTGGCGAAGTCGCGAGTCCAACACTCAACGCGCTCGGTCACCTAGACGACCATTTATTGAAGGAAGTGGACATTTTCCATTCATTTTCATGGTTCTCTCGCTTCCCCATCGCGGTTAAAATAACTATATTAATCAAATCAATCGATTAGCCAACAAAACTAATTGAAACGTCTGGACGTCACTGGAAGGAATGTGGTTCAAAGATGGAAATAGCCAAAATTTTGACGTTGTTAACAACGAAGAGCTAGATGTTATTGAAAAAACATATGAGCATGGTGGTATTACTGCCCCGCAATTCATTAAATAGGTCGTAACAACGTGCGGTGTCTTGTACTTCGTTATGTAATTTCCCCAAAGTGTCTTGCGGTCTTTCTGGAGATCTTGGCTGAAACTCCGCCGGAAATGCTGTCGCCTGGAATTAAATTTAATAAACCTCAGGGTTTCTGTTTTGCCGTCGCAGACGCTTCCTATGCCACAATTCTCCAAACGACGTTCTACACGATCAGGATTCCCATGGGTACAAGAAACCTCTCTAGAACAGAGATGGAAATAGGTTTCAGAGTCTAGGAGGATGAGCAGTTAGTGGCGTGTCCTGAAAATATGAGTAAAATATGCAAACTCGTAACGAGTGAAAAGAATTTAATTAAATTGATGTTTTAAATCCACTTTATACACGGATAGGCTAATCGGGAATGGACTTACAGTTTAAAGTAGAATCCGAACCACTGTGCAATGAAAAGCGCCGGTTGAAAGGACAGTACCTTGATCCACTTATAATGGAATATTCTCCGCGTTCATTTCTATACACTCTATCTCGGGAATCTGTGGAGCAAGGTCGCGCATGACGGCAGAGAAGGGGAGAAAGCGAGTGGGTGGAGCAAAGCCGTGCGCGCTGCTGTAAACGGCTGGTAGTTGTAGCCGAGTTTTCACTTTTCACGCGTTCATTGGCCGAGCCCTCTCGAGTCCTACATCCGGGTACTGCTCCCACCACGCGCGGTCTGTCATCTGCTGGAAGACCTTGGCAACCATCACGTGAGTGCATTCACCCACTAAGAGGAGGGCTGGAAACATCACGTGGTTTGTTCTGTGCCAGCCTTTCCCTTTACGAGAGGAATCTGAACACTCGGTTGCCGCATTCACAGTGAAGGGGAGAGGAAGGAAATCAACGCACAGGAAGTAGGTATGGCAGACGCCGAGCGGTTGCCTTCTGAAAGCTTGAATAGCTCTTGATATTGTATGCTTGTCCCGTCGACAGCAGTGTCAGTCCCCATGATTCCAGGAAACATACGTTTAGTAAGAACGGTCAGCAGTTGACATACCATTTCTTGGCGGAAGCTGTACCAAGAACAACCTTGCGGCCCATAACTTTCTCCTTTTTCCGACAGGATCAGAGTTTAAAGAGCCCGCAATGCAACTAAATCAGTGAACTGACTATTCTCAAATTTCCGAAAACAACGTGTCATTCATTCTGTGCGTGCATAAAAGTTCCTCTCCACAACAAAATTTATCTTGCCAAATGAATACAAAAACCTATGATTCCCAATTCTGCGGGAAATTTCCCTTCATTTGAGAACACAACATGAGAACGTAACTTTGAAAAAAAAACTGCAATAGTTTGGAGTTGGTCCAGCGGGTGAGCTTGAACCGATATGACAACAGTACCTATCATTTGTTGGCAACAATGGGCGATTTGTTTATTTTTGCTCCCATCTGCTAACTGTAATGTTTATACTTGGTTTGCGTACGGGCATAAATTGGGATCGTGCACGCTGGAAACTAAAAGCAGTGTGTATTCCGTGTAGAAACCTGTACGTGATTTTGAATACTATTAAACCGTGCAATTAAAAGATCGAACGAGTGTGTTAGGTGGTAAAGTATTTCTAATTAGTGATCTTTGTTTAAATATTACAATTTTTAAGCTTGAGTGACAAAATTCATCGCGAACACAATCCGCTTAGAAAAGAGACGCACGTGAGGATTCGTTGTTGAGAAAGATTACAAGACTTTGAATTATATTTTAGTGCATCTGCTGGGACTGAATAATCCCTGTGATCCCTGTGCGCTCAGGCAAGGGGGAAGGGGCTCTGCGGCTGAAGCCCCCCCTGAAATAATACAAATATCTTATTTAAATAGTGTATAGTGGTAATTGATTTATTTTACTTCCTTAACAGGTGTAAACAACTTCGATAGTAAGTTGTAATACACTGAGGAATTCGTCTTTAGAGCTTCTAGCCCCAACCTTTTCCCCTTTACATGGCGGCTGCTGATAATTGATGAGCCCACCCGAAATAATTTTTTGGGCTACGGACCTGTGTGTGTTGGTCAGAAAATCGTGTCAGAAACGTGTGCCGAAGACTTCGACCAGATCGGCCGGTTCCGCAGATAGTCGCATGTAGGAGTAGATGTGCATGTTCTTCATTCCATAATCTCAAGTAGTCTAACTCGTCTAATAACCACTTCAACACCTACACTGTGTCTCAGGCATCTGTGGAGGAAGGCCGCGCATAACAGGAGGGAAGGCGACTGGGTGGAGCAAGCAGCTGCAAACGGCTGGTAGCTGCAGCCGCGTTTTCCCCATAATGCACTCACTTTCCCTATCACGCGTTCATTGGTCAAGCCCCTCAGTGAATTCACTCACCATTTCTATTTTGAAAAAAGAATGTATGATTACGCTGTCCCGGGAATCTCTGGAGCAAGCGAAAGAAAACAAGTATCTGCGCAAGTAGCGACTCGAAAGGGCTCAACCAATGAATGTGTGATAGAGGATTTGAGTGCATGGAGAGAAAGAAAAGCTGCTGCTACCAATCGTTTGCAACAGCGCTCACTGCTCTGCTCCGCCCACTCGCATTCTCCCCTTCTCTACCGTTATGCGCAGCCTTGCTTCACAGTTTCCCGATACAAAATATAATTTCATTTTTGCGGCAAATTTCAGAAATAAAATATATAATTTAAGAAGGGCGGTATTATTTTTGCTGCACTGGAGGAACAAAAGTTAGACTGTGCACTAACCACACTCATATTTCCCCTAATTTTTTTCTACTGGAGTCTGCAGTCAATGAAAGTACAGTATGCTATCATAGTTTCGTACAATTCGTTAAGAGATATGTTTTTTAAGTCTTATTTGTTCAATATCCCCCCTAATATCTGAACCGTTATGTGTATGTGTGCAGAAAGGCAACACATTATTTTTTTTAAAATTAGACACGAATAGCCAGCAAAATTTGGCCTTTGTGCGTCAGCGAGGCGAGGTTGGATTTGTCGATGGCGGCGAGCACGAGAGAGACAGAAGGGCTCGCTTCTCTTTGATGCAGAGGATGTAACGCTTTGCTCTCAAAGTATTTTCCGCATTCAATGGAAAAAGGGCTCAGGACAGGATAGAAGCAGAATTTGCAATAAATAGGAATCTTTCCTTCTCCTCTGGACAAACATATCTGACTCATGGACGCCGTGATCAAGAGGCACGACACTTTTCCAAGAACATTCTGGTCACACTCAGCCTGCTGTCCTGTAGTTAACTCTTACACAGGAAGACAAAATATTGATTTGTTTCTCTAATAATTCGTGTACTTACTTATACATTGCGTTTAACTGCGAAGTGGAAATTAGACAAAGTTTTATTGTTTTGGTTTACCTAATTTTGCATTTCTGCCATTTTTGGATAACCGTGAAGATGAGGATGAGTTGATGAAATTGCTGAAGGGACACTCACAAAGAATGCCCAGGCCGGGATTCGAACCCGGGACCCTTGGCGTAGTAGCGCCCTGTGCTAACCACAACGCAGATCGTAAAGTTAGACAAAGTTTCCACAGATAGGTTCTAGACAGAATTCTAATACTAGGCCCTACTCTTTCATCAAGGACATACAGTAGAATAAGTGGATCCCGCTTAAAACTGCAGGTCCAGTCCCGATTAGCCTGTCCGTGCATCAAGCGGTCTTAATGCAAAAACTCAAACATAGAACGTTCCTATCGTCTCCATAAACACGCTATATGTTTTTATTTTAATTGTAAATATAACTTGCATGACACAAAATCAGTCAGGTTGGAAGATATCAAAATTTGCAATGTAAATCGAATCAATCAACGATAGACACTCGCCGAATGTACCATTGTAGTCAGGAAAATTTCTTGGCATTTCTTCCTTGTTGAGTCAACAGGACTGTCTTATCTAGAACCTCTTGTTTTCTTTACTTGAAAAGGACTGAGTTCTTCATTTTTAATTTTCTTGCGCAGCGGGTAATAATCCTCTACCTGCAAATCTGGATGAGTTGAAGCGTCGAATGTTGAAAATGTTGAAGTGCGTGTGGAACGAAATGGATTATCGTTCTGCCGTTTGCGTCATCACGCACCGTCCTCGTATTGAGTGCACAAAACTGTCTCCTGTGACGCACAACACATGGTTGTATCTTTGAAAGAGAAAGATTTGTAATCTGCTTCTTATGGCCTTCTTTCCCGTATATTCCGGATTATCCTATCAGAGTAATAGTTCTTTGGGGAAATCCGGATGTAGAATTCAGATTCCAAATATTGTTTTGGCCACTTTGGCCTTTGATCAGAAATGTTTTATATGGTTGGATCTTACCTAAAACCTCTATCCACAAAGACACAATTATAACGTTGAGGCTTTCCAACACCCGTCCCTCCACATTCAAAAAAAGAAATTATCGAATTTGCCAAAGAAAACTCTTTTTTATGTCATGGTATAATTAATTTCTCCTTAAATTGCATTGTGCCGAGAGTTTGAATCACTAAAGTGTGCCCTAATTAAAGAATATCACATGAGCATACATTTTAATTTTATGCATATTGAGCAAGCATTTATTTTGTTACAACAAAACAATAGGTTCTCATGCAACATAAGCATGCAAATCATCAAGTACGTTTCAGCAGATTTTATATGTAGGCAATTATTATTTGTCTTCAAAATAAAAATGAATGTACGTACACTGTATATAGGATATTTGTAAGTTTATATAATATGACTTACTTTGCTAAAAATTCAAAACCCACTGGGAATCAAATTAGAGGCACTTTGATTACCAGGCGCCAGATTTAAGGCTCGGCTGGACCTTTGACATGCTAATGGGCGATTTTTTTCAAATTCTCCTCTCCATTCGAAAAATTTCTTGGATATTTCAAAATATGAAACATTACATCAGCTTAGAATTCCTTCTAGAGCATTGACGTGAAATTTCATGTAGTTTTCTTTCATTGTTGTCTAGATATTATCAATAGTTTAATAGACTTATGTAATCACAAAACTATTGATAATATCTAGACAACGGTGAAAGAAAACTACACGAAATTTCACGTCAAGAATCTAGAAGGAATTCTAAGCTGATGTAATGTTTCATATTTTGAAATATCCAAGAAGTTTTTCGAATGGAGAGGAAAATTTGAAAAAAATTCGCCCATTTGCATGCCAAAGGTCCAGCCGAGCCTTAACCGTAACGTTTACGGGAGTCCGTTTGCATTTTAGGAAGACAAACTTGCAAACAAATCAATGTGTAAAATTTGCTAAAAATGTTGTTGTTAATGCATAGAAGCTAACCGGGACAGCTTTACATTCTAAGCTCAAATAATTGTTGATATTACGTAATTACACGATCTATCATATACACTATCTATGGACATTATTTTAAAAAAACAATCACTAAATGTGCAGACAATTGGCAGGTTTGATCAGGTAATATTCTACAGTCGGATGTGCAGTTGAAATCAAGGCAATGTAAATTTGTTCAACCTCCTCTCATCGAATCTATGAACTCTCCATACAAAACAAGAGGTCCCAGGTACGATTCTCGCATGAAGATGATTTTTTTTAAAAAATCTATCTTCTTTAATTAAACAAGAGAATTGTAATATTAGTATATATAATAGCAATGTAAGATGGCCACAGCGTTCTGCATCAGGAATTTCCTAAAAAATAAACAAATAAATGAGTTGATACACGTTCAGAAAGACATTTTTACATGGAAAATAAATGTTAGAAGGCCGTGAGATTATGATATTCTGATGATAATTGTATACGGATTCAAATATATTGACAAAAATTAATGAATTAACAATTTATATTTGTGGCAATTCAACACACGCTAATTTCACCCTTTTCTCTACTCGAATTAAATGCAAGTTTTATATTACGTAAGTTTTAGACATATTCCATTGCGGTCATTGTCCACGCCGTGTGAAACAAGATGGTTCCGTTTGGTATTAACTTTGAAATATTAAAGAATATAATCTCCATTTCTTGCAACTGAGAAGAGGAAAACATTTGGAAGATTCTCATAAATATGAAAATAAAATTCGTGTTTTTAGTGGAGTAATCGCATTTAATATCAAAAATCTTGCTCTCAACTCAGCCAAAAGACATTTCGCCCCGAGAATGTATTTGATCGGAATTTTAAAATGTTTTTGATTGTTTCATGTTGATAATTTGATTAATGCGTCCATTCTTGATGCTCAGACGATATTTTCTGCTGCTACCTCCCCTCTCTCTCTCCTCTTTGTTCCATGTCCTCTGCTTCAATCTCATAGCGCCCTCTATTCTCGCCTCTTGTCACCACCCCTCTCTTCTCCACTCCTTTTATCTCCTCTCCGGTCTTCGATTCCAGACTCCACTGCACAGTTTTACTTTCTTCTCTTTGACACTCCCCTTTTCTCGTCTCTCAACTCATTCCTCCATTCTCTTCTAACTTTTCTTCATCTCTCTCTCTCTCTCTCGTATCTTCCTTCCTTTCCTCACATTTCTTCTTCTCTCCACTTCTATCCTCTCTTTTCTTCTATCCGCTGCTTTTATCTTCTCCTTTCGCCTCCTCTCCTCTTCTCTCCTTTCTTCTCTTCTCTTGAGTAGACTCATCAACGACAAAATAATAGTAGGAAATATATTTTCTTTAATTTGTGAAACTCTATTCCTTTCTTAAAGTGTCTTGTCATTTGCAATGTAATACTGAATGTCTTTATAATTTTAAATGCATAATTCTTGGTTTTATTCCTTTCGCTTATGTCATACATATCTATTGTGCACGTTGCAGCCCTGAAATTGAGCCTAACTCTATACGCAACCCACCAACGCTTTGTGAAAGTTGGGTTTCCTATAATCAAACGTCAGTGTCGTAAGATGTTTGAGAGACACTGTACCACTAGGCTACCAGGAAGGACCAGGGACAACTTGGAATAAACATTTCCCTTCAGTTCCTTCAGTCCTGACGGACTTATCGGGCTCCTGCCAGAAGCGTTTATTATATTACCTTGTACAATGTCTCTCAAAAGTTTTAGGACAACGACATTTTAAACTAGGCAACCCAATTTACACAAGCCGTTGGTGGGTTGCGTGCAGAGTTAGGCTCAATTTCAGGGTTGCCACATGCACAATAGATATTTATAAAATACGCGAAAGAAATATAAACAAGTATTATTGTATAAAATTATTAAAAATATCACTATTATATCGCAAATGACAAAATTCTTTCTGAAAGAAAAAAATAGGTTTTCTAGTATTTCATCGCTGATGAGTCTACAGTAAGGAAAAGAGGTGAGAGGAAACGAAAGGTTACAAAAGAGAGGAGAAAGAGAAAGCGAAAGGAGAAGAGGAAAAGTAGATGAGAGAAGAAAGATAGGATAGACGAGGAGAGGAGATGTAGTGAGGAGAATGGAAAAAGATTCGAGGAGAGATGAGGAAAAAAGAACAAAGAAGAGAAGAGAGGAGGAAAACGAGAGAAGAGGAGAGGAGGAGACGAGAAGACGGAAGTGGAGAGTAGAGTAAAGGAGAGAAAAAGAGAAGAACGAAAAAAGAGAGAATAGTGCAGTGGAGTCGGAATTCTAAGACAGGAAAGGAGATAAGAGGAGTGGAGAAGAGTGGGATGGAGATAAGATGCGAGAAAAGTAGGGAAGGCGATATGAGATAAAAGCAGAACGGAAAGAGGGGAGAGAAGAAGGAGAAGGAACTGGAGAGAAGAGGTAGTTGCAGAAAATATCGTCTGAGCGTCAAGAATGGATGCATTGGTCAAATTATCGACATGAAACATTCAATAACATTTTGAAATGTACTGGAGAATATATTAGATCGGTGCGAAATGCCTTTTGGCTGAGTTCAGAGCAAATTAAAATCTTCCATGTAAGATCTTTGATTTTACCTGCGATTACACCACTAAAAAAATGAATGTAATTTTTAATATTTATAAGAATTATTCAATTTTTCTCCACTTCTCGGTCAGTTGAAATGGAGATTTTGTAATTCAATATTTCCCCTCCCCCCATCGTTAATTCCAAACTGAATCATTCCGTTTCACACGGCGTGGACAATGAACACAATGGGATATGTCTAAAACTTACGAAAATTTTCTGCCACCGGAAGGGTTTGAACCTACGACCATCAGATTGACAATCCTGAACGGTAGCCACTACCCTACAAGCTTTAGCTCCTTAAACCAGGTAGAAGAAACACTACACCACGCCTTTACCTTCGAATGAAACAACAATTTTTTTTAAGTATTCTGTCCCTCCAATATTGTAAATGTCGTTTGGTATACGTGTAGTTGAACTTTAACTTTAATTTTGATTTGCTTTCTTGTAGTATAACCGATATCTTCGAGAAATAATTTTCGAAGTGATTAAAAACGAGAATATTGGTAGTTGTGAAAATGCGAGTTATTTCTTCTAACTTATTATTGTGATTAGACATTACTAATGGAAAATAACTAGAGGCTTGAACATTACAGGACGATGTTCTTTTCCTGTGATACTGTAACAGACAAAATGCTTGTTTACTGATGCAAGTCTTGTGTCCAGAACAGTCTTATGAAATGTATTTGCTGTTGCGTAAGATAACACGAAATAATTACACCGTGTGCGAACTACCAAATCTGTGCAACGTTATACGTAAACAGGCGGAAAATTTTATTCATAAAATCACTTCACATTTGACAGTGTTAGTCAAGAGAGACTCGTGGGACACTGTGTTAAGGTGCTGGACTAAATCCTTCTAATTTTTCTTTCTCGAAGAACAACAATTTCTAAGGAAGAGCAACAGTGATGATCTTTCTTATTTCTTTTAAATGCTTACACTTTCCTTTAATTGGGTTAAAAATAAATAAGAATATTGCTTGCATTTCTGTCATTGACGTAGACCAGAGAGAGAGACAGACAGACAGACAGATATTACAAAATAGTTCATATAGTGCGAGCGCCATTAAAAAGTCATGATAATTCTATGTTGCGTACTTAGAATTATTCATACAATAAAGAACATGTCTAATTGTGAGTTAACAAAAAAAAAAACAATAATAAAGAGACATTTTCGCATCACGATTGCAGTTCGAAAAAGTCGGGACAGGGATTGAAAGTAACGCACTGTCCTGACTAAATCGGTGAATCGGACGTCTGGTAGCCTTGCATCAATGATTATAAAACTAAAACCACCCAATATTGCAGCTTGAAGACTTTTGGCCAAGAAACAGATTGATTTATACAAGAGCAAAATTGAAATTTTTACACATCCTTGCATTGAACTCAAGTGGGAAAAGGGGTAAAATTAGCATGTCCTGAATTGCCACACATATAAGTAGTTATTTCATGAATATTTGTCAATGTCTTTGAAGCAGTACACAATTATCGTTAGAGTATCATAATTCACGATGTTATATATAAAAATATCCCGTTGAACACGTGTCAATTCATTTATTTGTTTACTTTTTTTATAAATTTCATATGCAGAACAATGTAGCCACTATATACTGCTATTACAAATAATGTTACCATGCTCTTGTTTAATAGAAGGGATCTAGTATGGAGGATCGAACGTGGGACCGCAATGCTTTCAAGAACTCTAACCAATACACTACGCCCTTTGTTTTCTTGGAGCTAGTGTTCCTAATTATTCTTTCGCCTCAATATTGTAAACGTTATCTGCAAAAAAGAAGTTAAATACTCAGATATAGCTCTGTACTTCTAGAATTACTTTATACACATGCATTTGAAATTTAACTCTGAATTTCTTTCTTCGTATTAATATATCTAAGCTTGTGAATATATTTTATTTGTAATTTTATAACGGTTTCATGAACATCTACGAAATAGTTCCTTATAACTTGGAATATGGTGAATAGATATAAAATGTCTTGAAATTAATTTTCGACCACTAGATTTTGGCAAGGGAATTATGTGTGATCCGTTTCCAGTTATTCATTGCTTAAACAAACGTTTTAAAACTATGTGGAATTTTCATTCTGGGATAAGTTTCTTTACTTGCTACATGTATGCGAACTACACTCTGTCCCACTTATCTCTGGAGCAGGTGAACGAAAACAAGTATCTGAGCAGCGATGAACACGTGAGAGGAATGGGATTGCGTGGAGGGAGGAAAGCCACTGCAGTTACCAGCCTTCCCAGCAGCGTGCACTGATTCGCTCTGTCCACTCGATCCCCTCTCTCCTCTCTCCACTTCTCTTCCTCTATGCGCGGCTTTGCTCCAGAGATGCTGGGACAGAATCCAGTTAATTGTTTCTCAAAAGGTATCATCTATCTCTGTATACCACACATTTAATACTTACTCACATGGAAAAAAAATGTCAATTTTTATTCAGGGGTAGTTTCACAGTTACAAACTATTTTGGCCTTAATGAGAAGTTTAGTGTAAGTAGGCATTTTGTTTATAATTTTGAAATTGAGGTCGTCTAAGGTTGAAATCCTCATATTTAGGGCTTGAACTCGTCACTTAAGAGGTTGAAGATCGTCCTCTACTTTGTGCGTGACCTTCTTTATTTTTATATTCATTTATATCCTCATCGTCGCGATTATCCAAAGGTAAAATAAGAAAAGTCCTCCTCCGTGGCCTCCGACTGCAGGACGGCATGGATTCGAGTCCGCCTATGCTCACTCTCTAGGTTTTCGGCCTGTGTATGGGACCGGTGACAACCCACCATCGTGAAAAAATTGGGGAGCTACGAGTGAGTAGCGTAACCCGGTCTCAGAAATCTCCTATGGGGCATGTTCCTGGGTAAACAAAAAATAATCGATCAGACAATTCGATTATCGAAGGCGATAAAATAACCTCCGGTTGACCAAGTTGCCAATATAAATACATGGAATACAGATTGTCTTCGAGCTTACATTGTTAAAAAGGAGCGGATACACGTATTACTATCCCAATAATTATTCAATACGGTTTTTTGATTGTCAGAAATTATCACTTAAAATATTGCATGTTGAGCTGGTGCCTACCTAGCCGCCTCTGATGAAATCTACCATTCTTCAGATTCTCTTTAAAATTCGACTCGGGTCACTTGTAACGTGCTGGGTGCAGACACTGTGCATCAAAGCACAGTGTTTTCCGATAAGAAGCGGCCTTGAATAGCGTGAGTGAGTCACTTTGATCGCGAGCAAGCTAGACTATCAAGCTTGTCTGCCTTTGAAAACCAAGTCATTTTTTTCACGGTTTCCGAACGCGATTGCTATTGTAGAAGTATATATTCTCTCAAAAGAGCAAGAGAGGAAATTCGACCAATGTTCTCCCGTCGTTTAAAACCAAATATTATCTATTAAACGAAAAGTTCACGATTGTCAATAAACGGTTTAACCTATCTGAGCATAAGGTGAATGTAAATACTAAATTTAATAGAAAGGTTCTCCAAAATTTCTCTTCCACTGTCTACGTAATGTCAGTACCCAGGGGAGGGGCCATGTGGGCCATGCTTCCCCCTCGAACCCTAAAATATTTAAATGTGAACCTATAAATAAATAAATACGAAAATAACATCGTCGATTTTTTAAATGAGTAAAAATTTCAATTTTGCTTTTGTATAAATGAATCTGTTTCTTGGCCAAAAGTCTTCAAGCTGCAATATTGGGTGGTTTTAGTTTTATAATCATTGATGCAAGGCTACCAGACGTCCGATTCACCGATTTAGTCAGGACAGTGCGTTACTTTCAATCCCTGTCCCGACTTTTTCGAACTGCAATCGTGATGCGAAAATGTCTCTTTATTATTGTTTTTTTTTGTTAACTCACAATTAGACATGTTCTTTATTGTATGAATAATTCCTAGTACGCAACATTTAATTTATAAATATATTATTTTCTAAACACAGAATTATCATGACTTTTTAATGGCGCTCGTACTATTTGAACTATTTTGTAATATAATTGGGTCTGGTCCCTCCCTCAAAGAAATCCTGCGTACGGGCCAGGTCTACGTCAATGACAGAAATGCAAGCAATATTCTTATTTATTTTTAACCCAATTAAAGGAAAGTGTAAGCATTTAAAAGAAATAAGAAAGATCATCACTGTTGCTCTTCCTTAGAAATTGTTGTTCTTCGAGAAAGAAAAATTAGAAGGATTTAGTCCAGCACCTTAACACAGTGTCCCACGAGTCTCTCTTGACTAACACTGTCAAATGTGAAGTGATTTTATGAATAAAATTTTCCGCCTGTTTACGTATAACGTTGCACAGATTTGGTAGTTCGCACACGGTGTAATTATTTCGTGTTATCTTACGCAACAGCAAATACATTTCATAAGACTGTTCTGGACACAAGACTTGCATCAGTAAACAAGCATTTTGTCTGTTACAGTATCACAGGAAAAGAACATCGTCCTGTAATGTTCAAGCCTCTAGTTATTTTCCATTAGTAATGTCTAATCACAATAATAAGTTAGAAGAAATAACTCGCATTTTCACAACTACCAATATTCTCGTTTTTAATCACTTCGAAAATTATTTCTCGAAGATATCGGTTATACTACAAGAAAGCAAATCAAAATTAAAGTTAAAGTTCAACTACACGTATACCAAACGACATTTACAATATTGGAGGGACAGAATACTTAAAAAAAATTGTTGTTTCATTCGAAGGTAAAGGCGTGGTGTAGTGTTTCTTCTACCTGGTTTAAGGAGCTAAAGCTTGTAGGGTAGTGGCTACCGTTCAGGATTGTCAATCTGATGGTCGTAGGTTCAAACCCTTCCGGTGGCAGAAAATTTTCGTAAGTTTTAGACATATCCCATTGTGTTCATTGTCCACGCCGTGTGAAACGGAATGATTCAGTTTGGAATTAACGATGGGGGGAGGGGAAATATTGAATTACAAAATCTCCATTTCAACTGACCGAGAAGTGGAGAAAAATTGAATAATTCTTATAAATATTAAAAATTACATTCATTTTTTTAGTGGTGTAATCGCAGGTAAAATCAAAGATCTTACATGGAAGATTTTAATTTGCTCTGAACTCAGCCAAAAGGCATTTCGCACCGATCTAATATATTCTCCAGTACATTTCAAAATGTTATTGAATGTTTCATGTCGATAATTTGACCAATGCATCCATTCTTGACGCTCAGACGATATTTTCTGCAACTACCTCTTCTCTCCAGTTCCTTCTCCTTCTTCTCTCCCCTCTTTCCGTTCTGCTTTTATCTCATATCGCCTTCCCTACTTTTCTCGCATCTTATCTCCATCCCACTCTTCTCCACTCCTCTTATCTCCTTTCCTGTCTTAGAATTCCGACTCCACTGCACTATTCTCTCTTTTTTCGTTCTTCTCTTTTTCTCTCCTTTACTCTACTCTCCACTTCCGTCTTCTCGTCTCCTCCTCTCCTCTTCTCTCGTTTTCCTCCTCTCTTCTCTTCTTTGTTCTTTTTTCCTCATCTCTCCTCGAATCTTTTTCCATTCTCCTCACTACATCTCCTCTCCTCGTCTATCCTATCTTTCTTCTCTCATCTACTTTTCCTCTTCTCCTTTCGCTTTCTCTTTCTCCTCTCTTTTGTAACCTTTCGTTTCCTCTCACCTCTTTTCCTTACTGTAGACTCATCAGCGATGAAATACTAGAAAACCTATTTTTTTCTTTCAGAAAGAATTTTGTCATTTGCGATATAATAGTGATATTTTTAATAATTTTATACAATAATACTTGTTTATATTTCTTTCGCGTATTTTATAAATATCTATTGTGCATGTGGCAACCCTGAAATTGAGCCTAACTCTGCACGCAACCCACCAACGGCTTGTGTAAATTGGGTTGCCTAGTTTAAAATGTCGTTGTCCTAAAACTTTTGAGAGACACTGTATAGCGTCTCTCAAGCCTTAGGACAGCGACATTTTAAACTAGACAACCCAATTTACACCAAGGTGTTGGTGGGTTGCCTATAGAGTTAGGCTCAATTTCAGGGTTGCCACATGCACAATAGATATTGATTGGTTGGTTGATTTGGTGTTTTAAGTCCACTTCATGCACAGTAAGGCTAATCGGAACTGGACCTACAGTTTAAAGTGGGATCCGAACCACTATGTGCCTCCACCGGGTATCGAACCCGGGACCTCTTGATTACAAGGCGACGAAGCTACCACTGCGCCATCTGGGAGGCCCAATAGATATTGACTGATTGATTGATGTAGTTTATTTTAATTCGCTTTTTGTGCATCTTGGCTAATTTGCGAAGATGGGGATGAGTGATGAAATGATGAAATTGATGAATGGACATTCATGAACAACCAAGCCCGAGCGGGATTCGAACCCGGGAACCTTGGCACAATAGATATTTATTAAATACGATAAAGGAATAAAACCAAGTATTATTGTATAAAACTATTAAATATATCAGCAATATCTCGCAAATGACAAAATTATTTCCGAAAGAAAGAAAATCAATTTTCTAGTATTTCATCGCTGATGAGTCTACACAAAGGAAAAGAGGAGAGAGGAAACGAAAGGGAACAAAGGAGAGGAGAAAAGAGAAAGCGGAAGGAGAAGAGGAAAAGTAGATAAGGGTAGAGAAGAGAGGATAAAATAGGATAGGAGAAGTATTGAGGAGATAGGAAAAATGCAAGGGGAGATGAGGAATATGTATCAAAGAGGAGAAGAGAGGAGAAAAACGAAATGAGAGAAGAGGAGAATAGAGGAGGAAAACGAGATGAGAGAAGAGGAGAAGAGAGGAGGAGATGTAAAGTGTGGAGTGGAGAGTGGAGTAAAAGAGATAAAAGAGAAGAACAAAGTGGAGATGAGAAGAGTGCAGTGGAGTCGAAAATAGATGACAGGAGGGGAGAAGATGAATGGAGAAGAGTTGGATGGGCGATATGAGATGAGGCGATATGATATAGAAGCAGAGCAGAAGGAGGGGTGAGAAGAAGGAGATGGAATGGAAAAAAGGAGAGGAGAAGAACAGAAGAGACTGTGGTCGAGACGAGATAAGAGGTGGTTGCAGAAAATATGGTCTCAGCGTCAAGAACTGGTCCATTGATCAAATTATCGACATGAAACATTCAATAACATTTGAAAATGTATTAAAGAATGTATTAGATCGGTGCGAAATGCCTTTTGGCTGAGTTCAGAGCAAGATATAATTTTCCACGTAAGATTAGCGATTTTACCTGCGATTGATTATACCACTAAAAACATGAATGGAATTTTCAAATTTATAAGAATTATCCCATTTTTCTCCACTTCTCAGTTCGTTAAAATAAAGATATTATTCTTTGCCATTTCCCCAGTATCGTTAATTCCAAACACAATCATTACATTTCCCAAGGCGTGGAAAATGAACACAATGGGATTTATCTATAACATACGGAAAGTCTCTACCACCGGAGGGGTTTGAACCTACAACTATCAGGTTGACGATCCTTAACGGTAACCACTACCCTACAAGCTTTCGTTTCCGAAATTATGTAGAAGGATCTGATCAATGTGAAATATACATAGGTGCAACTCCCCTCCTACATGTAATATGCAAAGAATGCTAGATTGTAACAAAGAGAACGAAGGACGTAAACATTTAATTGGAATTTGCACATTATGAAAACTGTCATTCGATATTTGAGCAGGTAGCCTTGCAGTAGCCGTTTCCAGTCAACGTTTCCAAGCAAACGTTTTAAAATACTATCGAATTTTCACTGAGATACGTTTCTTTACTTGATACATGTATGCGAATTACACTCTGTCCACAGCTATCTCTGGAGTAGACGAACGAATACAAGTCTCTGCACAAGTAGTGACGCGAGACTGCTCCATCAATTAACACGTGAGGGGAACAGGATTGCGTGGAGACAGGAAAGCGACTGCAGTTACCAGTCTTTCCAGCAGCGTCCGTGCTCCAGAGATAGATGGGACAGGGTATAGTTAATTGTTTTCGCAAAAGTATCTCTTTGTGCAACCCATTTCATTCTTACTCTCTTACTCGCATGTAAACAAGAAATATGTGGTTAATTTGCATTCAAGATTTAGTTTCACAGTTTCAAACTATTTTGGTGTTCTTTGTGCGTGTCCCTTCATCAATTTTATCTATTCACTTTTCATTCTCATCCTTGTGATTAGCCAAAAGTAAATAACAAAAAAACAAGGGAATGAAGAAAAATATTTTTGAAATAGTTGTCAATAATGAAGCAACCCTTCAGTTTAATTTAGTTTTTCATGGATCTTCTGCCACTACTACGCTGTAATCTCAATTAGTAGCTTACATGTTACACGATGAAACATGTATTACTATCTGAATACTTATTCAATAAGCTTTTTTGGTTGTCAGGAATAATCACTTGAGCTAGTGATCACCTTCGAAGCTTCAGATCCAATTTAAAAATTCGCTTCTGGTCACTTGTAACTTGCTGGGTGCAGGCTGGCCGTGTTATCGTAGCACAGTAATTTGCGATAAGAAGCGGCCTTGAACAGCGAGACTCACGTTTGAACGGCAGCAATTTAGGGTTCCAAGCTTGTATGCCTTTGAAAACCAATTCATTTTGTTCACTGTTTCCGAACGCGATTCCTATCGTAGAAGAATATATATTCTCTCAAAAGAGCTAGAAAGGAAATTCGACCAATGTTCTCCCGTCGTTTAAAAATAAATATTTTCTATGGAACAAAAAGTTCGCGATTTTCAATAACCCAATTAACCTATCGGAGCATGAGGTGGATGTTAATACGTATATTAAAATTTAATGGAAAGATTATCCAAAATTTCAGGTACTTTCACATGCTTTCTTCCACGGTCTACGTCATGCAAAAAAAACGCAATATTTTATTTAATTTTTAACTCAATTAAAATAATGTATAAGAACTTAAAAGCAAGAAAGGGCGGAACAACTGTTGTTCTGCCATAAAAATTGTTGTTCTTCGAGGAAGAAAAATAAGAAGGATTTGATCCAGCACCTTAACACACTGTTCCACTAATCTCTCTTGACTAGCAGGGTCAAATGTGACCTGATTTTATGAATAAAATTTTCCGCCTGTTGACGCATAACGTTTCGCACATTTGGCAGTTTGCAAACGGTGTAATTATTTCGTGTTACCTTACGCAACAGCAAATATATTTCATAAAACTGTTCTGGACAAGATACTTTCGTCAGTTGCAGTATCAAAGGAAGAGACCATCGTCCTGTTGAAGTCTAGATATTTTCCTTTATTAATGTCTAATCAGAAAAGTAAGTTTGAAGAAATAAATCCCATTTTAATTTTCACAAGAGCTACCAATATTCTCATTTTTCCTCATCACTTCGAAAATTATTTCTCGAAGATGGCTTTTATACTATAAGGAAGCAATTCAAAATTACAGTAAAAGTTCAACTAAATGTATATACAACGACATTTACAATATTGGCAATATTGGGGCGACAGAATACTTAAAAAAAATGTTGTTTTCTCGATTGGGGTGCTAGCGGTTGCAGGTTCAATTCTCCTTACGAGGTGACTTTTATATATATATATATTCCTCCTTTTATTAAGCTAAAGCATTGGGACATTATTTGTGATAGCAGTGCCCACGTTGATCTGCATCTGGAATTAATTCAAGAAAAATAAAGAAATAAGTGAATTGACACACGTTCAAAGATATATTTTCACATAGAAAATAAAGGAATTATGATACTCTGACGATAATTACATACGGATTCAAAAACATTGACAAAAATTAATGAAATTAATTATTTATGCTTTTCCTAATTAAAAACATCCTTCTTTCCACTCGAGTTAAATGCAAGGCTACCTGCTCAAATATCGAATGAACAGTTTTCATAATGTGCAAATTCCAATTAAATGTTTACGTCCTTCGTTCTCTTTGTTACAATCAAGCATTCTTTGCACATTACATGTAGGAGGGGAGTTGCACCTATGTATATTTCACATTGATCAGATCCTTCTACATAATTTCGGAAACGAAAGCTTGTAGGGTAGTTGTTACCGTTAAGGATCGTCAACTTGATGCTCGTAGGTTCAAACCCCTCCGGTGGTAGAGATTTTTCGTAAGTTTTAGACATATCCGATTGTGTTCATTGTCCACGCCGTGTGAAATGTAATGATTGTGTTTGGACCTAACGATGGGGAAATATTAAACATCATCACCTCCGTTTCAACGAACTGAGAAGTGGAAAAAATTTGGATAATCCTTATAAATATGAAATTCCATTCATGTTTTAGTGGTATAATCGCAGGTAAAATCGCAAATCTTACGTGGAAAATTATATCTTGCTCTGAACTCAGCCAAAAGGCATTTCGCACAGATCTAATACATTCTCTAATACGTTTTCAAATGTTATTGAATGTTTCATGTTTAATTTGATCAATGGACCAGTTCTTGAGGCTGAGACCATATTTTCTGCAACTACTTCTTATCTCGTCTCGCCCACAGTCTCTTCTGTTCTTCTCCTCTCCTTCTCCTTGCTTAATTCTCCTCTCAATCTCCTTCTTCTCACCCCTCCTTCTGCTCTTCTTCTATATCATATCGCCTCCCCTTCTGTTCTCGCCTCTTCTCTCCATCCCATTCTTCTCCACTCCTCTTATCTCCTCCTGTCTTCGATTTCCGACTCCACTGCACTCTTCTCATCTCCTCTTCGTTCTTCTCTTGTATCTCCTTAACTCTGCTCTCCATTACCCTCTTCTCTCCAAACTCCTCTTCTCCCATCTCGGTTTCCCCCCTCTCTTCTCCTCATTGCTCCATAATCCTCTTCTCTCCTCGTATCTTTTTCCTTTTTTCTTACTACTTTATCCTCTCTTATCCTTTCTTTTCTTCCCTCGTCTAATTTTCCTTTCCTCCTTTCGCTTTCTCCTCTCCTTTGTTCCCTTTCGTTTCCTCTCTCCTGTTTTCCTATGTGTAGACTCATCAGCGATGAAATATTAGAAAATCGATTTTCTTTCTTTCGGAAAGAATTTTTTCATTAGCGAAATAATTCTGATAATTGTATGCAATAATACTTGGTTTTATTCCTTTCGTGTATTTCATAAATATCTACTGTGCATGTGGCCACCCTGAAATTGAGCGTAAGTCTACACTCCACCCACCAATGCCTTGTGTAATTGGGTTGCTTTGTTTAAAATGTCGCTGTCCTAAGACTTTTGAGAGACGCTGTACAGCTCACCGCTCACGAGAAGATCCCCAAACGAGGGTAGACAGGGAGCGGGTGTGAAGGAAAGGACCGGTCCATTTGCAGATTTTAGGGGTAGCAGAAAGCCTTCCGCTGCGGCTTTTCGAAGTGCGTGGGAGTTGATTTGCGTCAATCACGTAGAGCTTGTCAGTGGCCAGAATACTTTTGTATTGCTTATCCTGTGCATTATTTAGACTGTATTTCAAAGAATTTTAAAAGAATATACGGCTACGGCTTTAGGGTTACCAGATGACAAACTTTAAAAAAGAAGGCATTTTTAGATTGCAAAATGTAGTTAACTTTAGACGAAGACACATGTTTTGTGCTTACTGGTGTTTTGGTGGGCTTATAGATCACACACCCCTGTAAAATAATTTTACACCTTTTCCGTATAACTAATAATAGGCCTCATTGTAGGCAAATGTCTTAATATTCTAATATTTATTCACTCAATGGTCCTAATATTATACGGTTGTGAAGCTTGGTCTCTTACTTTAAAAAAATAGCATAAATTGACATTCTGCCTCGGAGTTTTTTCTTCCAGGCCTAAAGTCAGGAAACCGTTTTTGTAAGACGTCACTAAAAACACATTTGCATTTTGGCATGGTTCAGATCGCTGATCGACAGAATTTCACTTCTCCACTGCCATGTAACAAGAGTACGGCAGTTAAAAGATACTGTTTATTTCTGAATTCTGTCACGAAACTTAAATCAAAGTAGGCCGCGGCGAATTGCATATTCTTACCTATTGTCAGAAACTTGCTGCTCACCAAGAGCCGCGGTAGATGTCACAAATGGTTTGAAATCAAAACCTCACGCGGCGCGGCGGTGACAACAGAAGAAAAGGAAAGGTCCAACAATTTTTCTTTGTTGCAAGAAAAGTTTATTTTCTTTGCGCTTGCAACTGAGAGTGTTGTATTTGTTTACTTTGAAATTGAAAACGGAAGCAATATTAACAATTGTTTACAAATAACATTTTGTTACTAATCTTGAAGTTAAGCAGCTGTCTATACCCCAAAAAATAGGATATTTCAGAATTTTCCTAAAAACCCGCCCGGAGCATTTTTAGTACCCGAAAAACAGGATTTGTCCGGGTAAAAGAGAACTTCTGGTAACCCTAAACGACTTGCGTCGCTGCACTGGTTACAGCGAGCCCACATGTGTTTTTCACTCAGGGTGCAAACCCCCGACCCTAATAGTGGAGTCGCCTGCTGCTACGTCACTTCACTTCCTTCATGGATCTTCTCCTGAGCGGTCAGCTGTACCAGGGTGGATAAAAATAATGATTCTTATTTTAGAAATCATTTGGTTGATTTTTTTATTTAAATCGGATTTTTTAAAATTTTAATAGAGTTTTTATTTAAAAAAAAACATTCCTAAAATTGCTGGTGTGGCTTTTGGCACCATACATATAGATATGTCTTTTTTTATAGAAAGTTTTTCTAGTACACACCTCTGTAAAATATTTGATCAGTTTGATTAAAGCAAATAAAAAAAATGGAAATGTTTGTTGAGTGTATTTATGAACTGTAATACATAATTTCAGTAACATTTCTTCCAGTGAAAATAAAACATTCTGGATGTACTCTATAATTGTAACTTAAAATATTGTTTAAAGTCTTTGCAGCTGAAGTTTGGCAATCTCTTTAATGATATTTGCAAAATATCAGCTACCATGTTTATTTACAGTTTAATGACAGTGACACTGTTTACAGTTTAACATGATTAGTATTTTGTATATTTTTCTACACATAATGTTTGCTATTTTTGCCTATAAAAATTACTTAATTTTAAATCAAGAGAATTTAAGTGTGTTTACAGTTTACATATTAAATTTCCTTTCGTTGAGCTTCACCCCATCAGTACATATATTTTGTTTCCTTCCTTTTCCTTTCTTAGAGCCTAATAAACACTATTATATGATTACGAGATTAATGTACTTGCACCAAAAGTGATTCTGATATCTACAAAATCCTTATGTACATTATTCTATAAATTATTTATTTAAAGTGATTGAAATCGCAATTTAAATCAACCTGATTTAAATCAATCTCTTGCCTTCTACCGATTGCCTCGCGTTCTTTTATATTCCCCCTTTCGAGAGTTTCTCCGATGCTTTGGAGTTCACTTCAGTCAAGCAGGAAGTCATTAATTTCGCCAAGTATGAAGATTTTCATCAAGATGAATGAAGTTCGGAGAATCGGAACGAAACATTGCTCTGGGCATTTAGTACCCTTGAAATAGGTTGCCTAATGGCTGTTCTTGTTGTCTCGTAATCAGAAGGGCCTGTAAGATTCACTGAGACTCTTATCGAACACGTTGCAGTCCCAATTAGAGTCATTAAGTAACGAAATTTCACGTATAATCCACAAAATATAAATGTGTGTTTATTTCTGGAGTCTAGTTCGCTGCACTTTTTGACACTAGGTGTAGTGCAGGTGTATCCTGGTGGGAGATGACGATCAACCAAGTAGACGAATAGCAGTGTTCAAGTTCAGAAGATTCAACAAATGCCTGTCTGCTGCTTTAAACGTTCATTTGACTAGTTAGCACGCACCACGTGATCATACACCACACACAACACCGGTCCAGAACGTAGTGCAAACGGTGCAGACACCAAACACACTACTTGACACCAAATCAACGAAGTAGAAGAGTCGGTGTTGCACCGTGTAACCAACTACGCGCGAGTGCAGAGAAAGTCAAAATGTGCAGCGAACTATACGGGGCTTAATTCTGATAGAAATGTGCTTTGAAGCCAGTCGTTCCGAGACTGAAACATGACAAACGTGTCCAGGTTGTGGGACAGCTCTTCTGCCACTTATTTCGTTAGACGGTCATCACTCCTCGTCGAGGCCATTCAATGGATACAGATTGATTGGTTTTATTTTACTTCCCTTTTCTGCCTCGTTGGCTAATCGCAAAGATGAGGATAAGTGATGGCATGATGAAATTGATGAAGGGACACTCACAAAAACACCCATGCCGGGATTTGAACCCGGACCTCTGGCGCTTTGACCCCCAGGATTGCCCCCAGGTACCCATTGATTTGAGGCTGGGCGAGCCCCATATGCGGGGAAAAGGCAGCAAAACTTTAAAATGAGTATCAAAATTGCGCTGTATAAATTACACAGTACTACTAAATTCGTCGACTGTACACGCGTGCAATAACTTGTTTACAAAAAAACGTGCACTGCATATATATTTCTCTACGTTTCTACCTCGACACACATGAGAAATGAAGAAGTTTATCAGTAGCCAGATGTCGCATAATATTTGCTTATCTTGGCCAGAACTCAGGATTACATGGAAACCAACAGCCTGCGTCCTTCCGCTCAATTCAGAAACATTATCTTCAAGTTAAGTACAATCAAAATTGCTATAATCGGTGACGTCGATACCGACGTTGCCATTTCAGAAATTTGCTTTAGAAATATCCATGATTGATATTTCTTCTATTTTAGTTCAAGATTTCCCTCACATAAAAGAAAACCTACATTTCTGGGTTATTTGTCAACGATCTCAACAATGTTCTGATCTTCTAATATTCCAAAAAGCACGCGTGCGCAATCATTCAACTTTTCTCTCTCACGCATACATACTTGATAGAGTTTTTTTTCTTTTAAGTCCACTTTTTGCACAGATAGGCTAATTGGGACTGGACCTACAGTTTAAAGTGGGATCCGAACCACCATGTACCTCCACCGAATATCGAAACCGGGGACCCCTTGATTACAAAGCGACGATGTTACTACTACGTCATTTGGTAGGCCCTCACACATACATGCATGCAAACATACACAAACAGAGAGAAAGAGAAAGACAAGGTTATTTACATAGAATCCAAGCATGATATTGATGTTCTGTCTCGGCAGAAATACACAGTCCGTCCAGTGGGAAAGGTGACTGATTTTTTTTTGCCACGGAACCACCACATACGTAGCAACACATTTCGACTTTCTTTCGGCAAAGTCGCAAAGCATTAGTGTCAACGGTCGACGCATACGGATCTTGTGACAGACAGTACCTGCTGAACGACGGTCGGAAACGGAGCAATGTGCCAACATTAAATTCTGTTTCAAATTGGGTAAAAGTTCAACAGAGACGTTTCAAATGATTTGAACTGTTTACGGTAGTGAGGCATTGAGCCGTAACAATGTGTTTAAGTGATATGCAAGATTTTGTGAGGAGAGCATTGAAGACGATCCGCGACCAGGACCGTCAGTGACTGTGCAAACTGACGAAAACGTCCAAAAAGTGGCGGAGATAGTACGCAAGGATCATTGTGCATCTGCAAAGCTCATCGAGGATCTCACTGGAATATCGAAGTCGTCATTCTAACCGAAAATTTGGGCAAACGGAAGGTCTGTGCGCGGTTTGTGCCACACACACTCAGTGACCAACAAAAACATTGCTGAGTGGAACACTGCAAAGACATGAAACAAGCAGCTGATGTGGATCCAGGATTCATGTCAAGCATTGTAACAGGTGATGAAACACGGTGCTTTCAGTACGAACCACTCACAAAGCGAACATGGAATGGAAGGGTCCAGGCTCTCCAAAACCGAAGAAAGTGCGCATGCAGAAGATCCGAATCAAAACTGTTTTCTTCGATTCCAAAGGCATTATCCACAAGGAATTCACTCCAGAGGGTCACACTACTGTGAACGCTGAGTATTACGTGGGTGTTTTGCATCGTCTATTGACCAGGATTCGTAGAGTTCGGCCTGAATATCGGGAACAAGGCTCATGGTCTCTGTTGCACGACAATGCACCCTTGCACAAGAGCAGGTTGGTTCGCCAGTTTTTGGCCAAGAGAGGGATAGTGGAGCTCGATCACACCCCATATTCTCCAGATTTAGCTCCATGCAACTTCTGTCTATTTCCAAAACTGAAATTGTCGTTGAAAGGAAGCCGTTTCGACACCATTCCAGACATCCAAAAGGCTTCGACCGTGATTTTGGATACAATTCCGAAAAATGAGTACCAAGACTGCTTCACAAAGTTATACAACCGATTCAGTGTGTATTGACTCACAAGGTGTCTGTTTTGATTAAACGTTATTCTGCCCGACCCTGTGGCCGAGTGGTTAGCACATCGCGCTGCGACGCCAAGGGTCCCGGGTTCGAATCCCGGTCGGGCTTGGTTGTTTGTGAATGTCCATTCATCAATTTCATCATTTCATCACTCATCCCCATCTTCGCAAATTAGCCAAGAGGCACAAAACGCGAAGTAAAATAAACTAAATCAAATCAAAATCAAACGTTATTGTAAACTACCAGTCTTGGCTTTCATTTATCATTAGTCACCTTTCCCACTGGACGGATTGTGTATAAGTACGTAAGAGAGAGAAAAAACAAACTGTGGTTGTGGACCCTGCAGTGTCACCACTTCGAAACGGAATATAATAGGATTCTTCTAATGTGTACTCACAGTTCTCGCAAGCTATGTCGTAAATAAAGTCTATTATACTTCTCTATTATCCGTCACAAACCTACATTTTACTGATTGTATAATTGATAATATTGGTGGTACAATTTATGGTACATGATCATAAGTTGTGCCACTATGCATCTTTACACTTTTTGCATCATAGACTTTACATGGTAACACATTATGTTTTTCTCTTAAACTCGTATGAACATGATTAAAGAACAGGATTTTGCTTATCTGCTACAGAATCCATGTATATGTACAACATTTGTGTATTCACAAAATTTTATATGTCAGTGTCATAATATGTATTCTTTTGCATTCACTCAATATATTCATTCCATGTATTCTATTCTATTATGTATTGAATTGCAATTCATTCCATGAACTCAGTGGCGTACGCAAGGGGGGGGGTTACCGGGTTTAAACCCCCCCCCCCCCTTGAGCTTTTGAAATATTATGGAATATGCTGTAGAAAAAAAATGGCTAATTTATCACAGTCAAAGATCTGCGACAGTAATAATAATAATAATAATAATAATAATAATTTGAATTATTATTCCCATGCAGCATGAAGAAAAAAAAACATTCCAAACACAATCTAAGCGGCAGCAAATTTCAATTTTGCAATTTTTTTTTGCAAAATGACGCGCAGTGACTCTCGCGAGAATTGTGAAAATTCCTTGCTTCGTCGCTGTGTGCCGACCTTATTGCAAACGTTCTTCTCTGTACTGATTTCGCAACCCCTTGTGAACTCTCAAGTGATGCTGAGTCTACATCCACATCATTAAATAATGTTGAAGAAGTGCTTTGTGAATCACCTAGAAGTGATAAATGTGTTGGAATGTCTATAAACTTACTTTTCAACGAACACATAGACTCAGTGGAATTTAGCAACATGTATTCTCGCGCTTCATCATCATCCTGGGCGAGTTCCATAGGTAAAGGTAATGTAAATTCCCCCGTGCATATAGCACCGTGCCATGAAGGCACACGTAGTGGTGTGGTGGGCCCCAAAGATTCTTGATCTCGAACTATTTTGCAGGTGATGTGATCAGCACCATGCTCCGGCAGCCTTCATCCACCAGGGTTGCTCTCAGGTACCCATTGCTATGAGGCTGGGTGCGGAGACAAGGCTGGATAAATTCCAACCAGTTCCGGGAATCGAACCCGGATATCCCACGAAGTTGTCAGACTAGACCAGCGCGTCTCCTTGAATGAGTTTCATATTTCGATTATTTCAATAAATTTAATATATTTGCGTGTTTTTATGGATTTTCTTCACACTTAAAATGTCTCACTTATCATATACAAATAACCGTTGACTAGACAATTATTTTGTAACAAAGAAACAAAAGAAATGTAATTTTGTTCTATTTCTGTCATAAATAGCAGCTGCATTAATAATAATTATTAGTAGTAATTAAATTAATTATAATAATAATTAATTAATTAATTATTATTAATTAATTAAATAAAGTATAATAAAACAATGGTAATGTGAATTTTTAGAAAGTTTTCGAAATAACACCCCCCTTGATGAAATCCTGCGTACGCTACTGCATGAACTAGTGTACTTTATGCATCATATAAATCCACAAGAAAAAACTCAATTAAGTTGTAGTGAAATGTAATCCAAAGAAACATGACGAAACCATGAATGTACTCATTCTAAAGGTAAATAAAATTATCTATCCATCAAAATCTAAAAAAAATATACAAGTGGTTCAATTTAAGAGACTTCCTCCTGCTACCTGGTTGCAGTAGCTTCCAAATTTTGGAAGAACAAACTGGAAGCGCCTAGCTCTATGCTTGATAATTTTAATTGATTGATTCATTTGGTGTTTTAAGTCCACTTTATGCACAGTAAGGATAATCGGGACTGGACCTACAGTTTAAAGTGGAATTCGAACCACTATGTGCCTCCGTAGGGTATCGAACCCGGGACCCCTTGACTACAAGGCAACGACGCTACCACTGCGCCATCGGGGATGCCCTCTTGATAATTTTAAACTTCTCTTTCTAACATCATGTGCATGAAAGATAACCACAAGTCTACTACTACATGTTCAAATCACGATTGTTTGGCCAATATTTTTTGCACACTTTTTCCCTTTCAGAAAAGGTCTTTGTGGCCTTTGTTATTGCATGAAAATCCTCTGGGTTTAAATATCCCCAAGAGTCTTCATTCAGACGTTGCCAGGGATACTGCAATCATCACTGTGAACACAATTACTATATATGTCTCACAATGTTTCCATATATAGGTCACTTACTCCTCTGTACATGTGCAATATAATTGAAGCATGTTGAATGGAGTGCCTTGTCAACTCCCACTGGCTCTAGGGAAATGAGTAAAATGCTGGATGTGCAAGAGGAAACAAAAACTTTGTCATTCCGATAACATATACATGTTTCCATGGTTTTGTAGTCAATATGGCTTACATTGTGTACTGATGAATAAATAGACTGATACACCACTGTGGTAAGATGAGCTGCATATGTAAGGGTCAGAAATATTTGTGGAGCTCACAACAATGTACACATTATTCACATCACCAAATCATCATCTATAAAGTCAACTTTCAAGACCTCAAGGTGGAAAAAAGTTATGCAATCAAGTTTCTGTGCACTTAAATGGTTTCATACACTAGCAACTAAAATTCCGTCTACCGTGGGATATCGTTTAAGATAGAGCACTTATTCCAGAAAGACTTCTGTGTTTCTATTAGTTATTTTATTCCACTCTCGTCGTCGTGCTATAAGCCAAAGTCATCGTTTAAGTTATGTAATCTGTACGTATATCCATACCTTCAATTTTTCGTAGAGCGCCAAATAACAATAAAGCAATTGCCTAATAACACAAATAATTTTATCGTCACCGATGTTCTAAGCACTTAAAAATATAACAAAGTGATTTCCACTTGCATATCCACTGTATTTTTTTTATCATTTTCTGTGAAAATGCCAAATTTCTTACCCGATTAGTAAAATAGTTCGATGTCAAGTAACACTTTTATTTTGATTTTAAAATTTTGTATCCTTAAAACATCCTTAAAGGCTGCTAAGAATGTGAAAATGCAATTCTACGTCAAACTTTCGAAATCGAAGATCAGAAACCAAAATTATAATTAGTTCAGTGAAGGTCCTCCAGGCAAAATACACCTGTAAATTTACATCTATTAATATTTCCAAACCACATACGCTTAAATGTAGAAGAGTGAACAATTCTTGGTTCGTCAAAAGGTGTAGCGAGTTCACCTTTTAGGAGACATTGAAATTTCAAACCCTCTTCCAACTGCATTATGACAGTCTAACGAAGCTCTGGCACCTGGAGCTACAAAATCTTAAAATCAATCAATATATAAATCTAATTTAGGATATTAGCTTTTTCTATAACTTCAAATTTCCGTCACCAATTAAATACAGTACCTGTGATATCATCCAAATCCTCAAATGAAGCGTTGATGTAGTGAACTCCTTGATAATGTTCTGGTACAACTTCATAGTTCCATCTTGGATCATCGCGCCACTCGGTTCTGTAATTACAATCTGAAATAGATATAATATGTGATGTTAGTTACCATAAATAAAAATACTATTTTCTTTTTTGTCTAAATCTAGAATTGATAATGATTGGTCACATTGAAATTTTTCTAACACTTAATGAACTAATATTTGGGTTTGTAAGAGATTTGACTTTCTATTGTCATTATCTTTAATATGAGATGGAGCTACACAGTTCATTTACAAAATGAAAATCGTATCCGCTGACGAGATTCAAATTAAATCCTAGTTACATAACTTTAGATTCTTCTTTTCTTGAACGTTCATATTTGTTTTCTTCTCATTTACGAGCTAGAAATCATTGCAGATATTTCTACTCCGATTCCAATTACTCCAATTAGTATATTCCTTGCTGGTAAGTAATTAGATCTTCTAATAAAATTCTCTGCAGACAATATATTTCCATCTCCTTTCGCTGTAAACAAAAGTTATAAGCAGCCTCCCCACATTTTATATTACAGGGCTATTGTATTGATTCTTCAACGAAGGATTAATTTTCTCTCCGTTTCTTTTAAGCAATTTTGTCCTCGTGTGCCAGAACAACACGGTGCGTAAGCCCTTTATGAGACTTCTAGAACAGTTTTAAAGATCAAGTTCTATATGGGCGAATGGAAATTTTATTGCGTTCAAATTTCTCATCTCAAATTAATATTGGAATTGCATTTGCTGAAAGCATTTCCACCATTATGTCCAGTTCTTTCATAAATATAATTCTTCTCTTCTTTCAGCTACATTTCCGGTGCAAAATATTGGCAGCACATTTGAAAAGACTAGGCCTCCGTGGCCGAGCTCGAGCTTCGTTGTCGACTTGCAATATCTCCATCAAAGGTTCCGGCGTTCGAGTCCCGCCCAAGGCATAGATGTTCCTTTGCGAGTGTCCTTCTATAAATCTCTTACAGTCACCATTCATGTCGCCATTAGTATAAAGTGTAGGGGAGGGAGTGATGTAAAAATAAGAAAAATACATAAAATACAAAAAATCACATAGGATCCTCACTTGTTGAATTATTCCCTGGTGTAGGTTATTTTCATTTAAACCTATTTAACTATATACAGTGGGGTGCCCAGGGGATTAGTGGGGATGATAACCCACTTAGACCAGCTTCCTTCCCAAAACGTTAAATATAAGAAAATATGTCAACATATAGTACTAACTCCTTTAAAAGAAACATTCCACCCCCTCCCCTTACCTCACATCTCCCACTCACGTAAGTCACATGCTTAAAATATCAAAGGATTGGTCTTCATGTAAGTGATATACGATCACTTTTGAGGCGTACATAAGTAAAGTTCTGTGTCTTTTAGAATTTTGCTCATCATTTGATTTTGAAATTGTATTAAATAATAAAACTTTTTTAATTACTGTCATTTCACTCTCATCTACTTCATGAAAAGAGAAGAAATAGGGCACGTTAAAGAGTATAAACTTGATTTGAAATTTTAATCGTTTTAAATGAATTATCACAACAATCAAAATTTGAGTTTCACATTTGTCAGGCGCTTCTAATGCAATATTGTCCGCTGGTTTGGGCCTTTGCCTTACACATGTTAACTGTTAGCGACCAATCGCAAGACGTTATCATCATACATTATATAGTACAGTCAAATTAGGCATTTTTGGAGGCAAACCTGGACATTCAAAAAAATGAAACGAAACTTGCTGCAACATGTAGTACTACCTGAGTTGTATTTCTCACAAAAAGTCCCAAAGAATACCGTTGCGGGTTTCGGAGATATGACGTCATCAATATGGCCGCCGTCAGAATTTGTAGTGCAATCTTTATACGCGTATAACTTCTCACAAGATAGAGATAAAACCTTCGCTTTTGCTCCAAATGAGAAAAAATCGATTGGTCAATTTATCGAATAAAATCTATTATATGTACTGGATACAATGTCTGAAATATAGTAACAAAAATGGAGAAAATTAGATTTTTCATTACCTGTTTTATAGGTTTTTCGTAAATTACTTAGTAATTATAAAGTACTATTAAACATTCTGACATTATAATTGTAGAGCGTTTTAAGTACTTTACAACGGTACCTGGCCCTTTTGTCTACCATTCACCATAAGGAAGTTGTTTGATTTAATGTAGTGGTTGTTTGCTAGCTGATATACTGCCCTGCTAGTGCTGTTGAAACATAAGGAAAAGTGGTAGATTATTTCACTTCTGGCGGAGAACATTATCTTTGGGGAGGGCATAGTACATTTCTTCCTGAATGTAAAACGCTCAAGACCACTAGTTTTTAATCTCTCGTTCGTCTGTAATGACGTCATCATAATGACGGCCATGACGAATATTTTCATTCCTGGATTCTGTTACTCCATGAAAGTTATGTATCATTCATGGCATCTTGTTTTCATGCAAGATTCACTTTGAAACTCTATTATAAAAGTTAGAAATTTAAAAGACCCACCTTATCATATAACATTAAATATGGTGGTCAATATGACCGCCAAAATGTAAAAATAAGCATTTCACCCATATGATCAGGTTTTGAATCATTTACTGTGTTTTGGAGGTTCCAGAATTCAACGGTGGCACCAAAATTAGTGCCCGACTGAATCTATGGAAAAATACTAGTTGTCCTTTGACATTCTCTATGTATACAGGGTGATTCAAGAGTCCTATATCATGGAACAACTCAATTATTATACCAGATAGCGAGAAATGGAAAGATATTGGAAATATAAAGTTTCCAGTCAAAGAGAAATGGTTAAGTTCAAGTCCAAGTCAAGATCTACGAAGAAAATATAAGTAATATTAAGATTACGACAGCCATACTAGATCAAGCAGTATTAATGCACGTACTTACTCCGAAAACATCAAAAACGTTTTTGGAGTATTACATTGTCTTCAAGTATTTGATATGTATTATCTTGGCCTGATACCCGCCAGTCTAGAGAACACGTCTTACGATAAAGGAATTAATGTCCAAATCACACCTTCCACGAAAATCCTGACACATTTCAAAGAGTTTCTAGGAGTAGACTAACTATTTCACTTCAAGGCAACACAGTATACAGTTGAAAAGTACTGAAGAAAGAGATGTTATGCATACTTGAAGACAAAGTTTGACCTTTAAGACATGAAGAAGCGCACGGTATCCTTCTTCTCTTCATGGCATATGTAGCTGTTAATAATCATGACTACAGGTGGTGGACATTGAAACTGAAAGAGATTACAGAACACGCCGCGAGAGGGATCGCCTCCGCCACCTGTTGGTCATGCACAGCATTGCGGGCAGTCGAGGGCATAGGTGTGTGCCTGCCAGTCACACTGGCACAGTAGGAGCTGGGCTGTACGTCGAATGGGGGACATATCAGAGTTCCAAAGAGGTCGAATTATTGATGCTCGTCTCGCTGGTGCATCAGTAATGGAGACTGCAAATATTTGTAGAGTATTCAGAGCCACAGTATCAAGGGTCATGGCAGTATACCAGAATGAAGGACGAACCACTGTCGGAGGAAACGTGAGCTGCTGTCTGACAGGGACATTAGGGTGTTACTGAGGATCGTGTCCAAAGAGCGTGAAACCACCGCTGCAAAAGTCACAGCAGAATTGAATACACACTTGACTGAACCTGTTTCTACCAAAACCATCCATTGAGAACTTCATAGGGCCAACGTCCATGGCAAGGTTGCTGTACCGAATCCCGTGATCACTAGCACCAATGCCAAAAAGTGGGTTGACTGGTGTCAGCAGCGCAAAATCATGGACGTTAGGCGACCTGGAATATGTCGTGTTCTCGGATGAGTCCACCTTCACTGTTTTCCATACATCTGGAACAGTTTACGTTTGAAGAAGTCTATCTGAAGCATACCAATCAGACTGCATAGTGCCCAGAGTGAAGCATGAAGGTGGGTCCGTGATGGTGTGGGGTGCAATATCGTGGTAGTATCGTGGGACCACCGATCGTTCTACAGGGACCTGTCACTGCCAACGACTATAGGACCATTATGGAGGACCATCTGCATCCTATGGTGCAAATATTGTTCCCAGACGGTGGTGCAGTATTCCAGGATGATAACGCACCGATGCTTACTGCTAAACAGGTCGCAGAGTGGTTCGATGAGCATGAACGTGAGGTTGAACATCTGCCATGGCCCGCCCAGTCGCCGGATCTCATCATTGAGTCCTTATGGGGTCTTTTGGAGGATCGCGTGCGGTGACGTTTCCCTCCACCAACAACATGTGGTGAACGCATTGGTCTGCTTCAGGAGAAATGGCTTCAAATACCTCTCACCACTGTGCAGGACCTCTATCGGTCCTTCTCCAGATGTGTTGCTGCTGTACTGGCCGCCAAGGTGGAAAACACCATAATAAAATAGGTTAGTCTCTGCATTCCAGTGTTTCAGTTTCAATGTGCACCACCTATACATCAGCATACGTGAACACAAATGTTGTTGTCCTGGCTCTACACGTCTCTTCAAAAGGAGGAAATATTCAGAAGCTTTGAATTGATTTTGGTAGCAGGGAACACCGACCAACATCTGAGATCCGCACCAATCTGCTAATCTTTCATTCAATCACAGGATTCGATACGGTTTACGCATTCAGCGGTATAGCAAAAATAGAGCTTGGAAAGTATGGATTGCCTTCAATTGTATCAACTATGCTCTTGGACAGTTGTTTACAGAAGTGGGCAGACGGCGAGTTCCTTATGTTTGCATTTCAGACATTTGTTTTTCTTCTGTGCGATAAAACATCACACATAAACAGCGTAAACGTCTGTAGACGTGTTCTGCTCATCAACAAGCCATCAACCGCCCACCCGATATGCCCTATGTCAGCATGTGTTACATTGAACGCACTGAAGTGAATGCATTGTGTGTTTATAAACACTTAACCCCCTCCCCTCCCCTCCCCGCCAAGTAGGCACCTGGAATTGTACAAAATCTGACAGTTGTCAACTATTCCAGACGTCTCTTTGATTGGAAACTTTATATTTCCAATATCTTTCCATTTCTCGCTATCTGATATAATAACGGAGTTGTTCCATGATATAGGACTCTTGAATCGCCCTGTATACATAGAGAGTGTCAAAGGACAACTAGTATTTTTCCATAGATTCAGTCGGGCACTAATTTTGGTGCCACCGTTGAATTCTGGAACCTCCAAAACACAGTGAATGATTCCAAACCTGATCATATGGGTGAAATGCTTATTTTTACATTTTGGCGGTCATATTGACCACCATATTTAATGTTATATGATAAGGTGGGTCTTTTAAATTTCTAACTTTCATAATAGAGTTTCAAAGTGAATCTTGCATGAAAACAAGATGCCATGAATGATAAATAACTGTCATGGAGTAACAGAATTCAGGAATGAAAATATTCGTCATGGCCGCAATTTTGATGACGTCATTACAGACGAACGAGAGAATAAAAGCTAGTGGTCTTGAGCGTTTTACATTCAGGAAGAAATGTACTATGCCCTCCCCAAAGATAATGTTCTCCGCCAGAAGTGAAATAATCTACCACTTTTCCTTATGTTTCAACAGCACTAGCAGGGCAGTATATCAGCTAGCAAACAACCACTACATTAAATCAAACAACTTCCTTATGGTGAATGGTAGACAAAAGGGCCAGGTACCGTTGTAAAGTACTTAAAACGCTCTACAATTATAATGTCAGAATGTTTAATAGTACTTTATAATTACTAAGTAATTTACGAAAAACCTATAAAACAGGTAATGAAAAATCTAATTTTCTCCATTTTTGTTACTATATTTCAGACATTGTATCCAGTACATATAATAGATTTTATTCGATAAATTGACCAATCGATTTTTTCTCATTTGGAGCAAAAGCGAAGGTTTTATCTCTATCTTGTGAGAAGTTATACGCGTATAAAGATTGCACTACAAATTCTGACGGCGGCCATATTGATGACGTCATATCTCCGAAACCCGCAACGGTATTCTTTGGGACTCTTTGGAAATACATCTCAAGTAGTACTACATGCTGCAGCAAGTTTCGTTTCATTGTTTCGAACGTTCAGGTTAAACTCTTAATTTGACTGGACTAATAGTCACGGAAGTGAAAGAGAAAAGAAAGTATTCGTCCATTTGAATGTGCGTTCAGCGAGTTAGAGTGCTTCCTATCTCTTGTTTGACAGATATTTATGATCCATTGGTTTGCGATTAATAAATAATTCTCTCTTATACTTCATAAATCACTCTTGAAATATTTATTTACATGTTTCAAGAATAGAAATACTTACCCCGGTTCATAAAGAAGTCACTTAGAAGATAAGGAGTCCATAAAAGTATTAAATCACAAGGACAATGCTTAGTTGCCAAGTTCGTTGAGTGGTCGAGTAACGATATAGCTACTGCAGGTTTCGATTTCCCGGCCTGGGCATGTCTGTTCCTTTGGGAGTGTCCTCATCGTCGCTGTTAGCTAAACGAGGCAGAAAAGCGATGTCAAATAAGACCGATATCAGCACAAAGCTGAATACTCAACTGTTGATTAATTTTCCTATTTCTGCTTACAATATGTTTAGTATCGGTGTCGCCTCAAATTTTCCAACTCGGGAGTTCTATTTGAAAACAGCGAAGTTTTGTGCGATTACAAATATTGGAACAACTGCTGCTCCATCTGGAGAAAATCGCCGTCAATTCTGATCACAATGAATTTCTTAATAATTTAAATGAAAAGTAAGTTACAATAATACTTTGCACAGTACTGTGTATTTCGCAAGAATGTATATTTTCGCCCACCTGTGGTAAACATGTACGAGTTAGACCAAGGCCAGCTGTTGCTTTCATATCATTCACGCGTTTAAAGTAGCTTTCGAATCTCAGCCATAGAAGAAACCATTTCAGACGGCAGAGAAAAATGTTAGGCGAAATGTTTGTCTAAGATCATGGGAAGGTTTCGTTGTTCATTTCAAGCCATTTCAGCATTTTTGTTAATTTACGAATCCCTAATAAAATAAACCTTATTGTATTCTGTATAATGGGTATGTTTTATCCTTTTAAAATTTCCACACTTCATTTTACCACCTTCCACTTCACGGCCAACCTGAGAGTCTTTTTAAATCTTTGTTAATACAAGCATCGTACCCATGAGGTCGCGGTTCGTTTCCTCGTGAAGACTCTGCACAGTGGTTCGATTCCATTTTAAACTGAAGGTCCAATCCCTGTTAGCTTATCTAAGCACGAAGGGAACCTAAAACAAACTTTACCAAATATTTTCAACAAAGAAACTAATATAGGCCTTAATGTAATGTTTGTTTTTTTTTAATTTGAAAAATCCCGAATGCTTAGAAATCCATTTTACATCTGGATATCAACAGAGAAAAATTGAAATTAACAAATGAGAAGCATGCGCGCACACACACAAACATATAAACATGTAACACAATAATAAAAACAATAACAACTAGTGTCGTATAACAAATATTAATTATTCTTCATATGCTTGATGCATGCCATTCTAAAAGCCTGCTTGGAGAGATGGAAGCCTGGAATGAATTGTACGTACATGGTTTGTAGCCTATACAGAAGTGATTATTGTTCTAGGAATAACCTTTGAGACTTAGTGTAAAATAAATAGTTGCATTTGCTGTTGGTACGTGGGATCCGGATGTGAAAAAGTGGCAAGAGTTGGTTAGTGAAAAGTTGTCCATTCATAATTCTGTAAAGAAATATCAGATCTGACACTTGATGGCGAAGAGGAAGATCATGAATTTGTAGAGTAGATAGAATTTCGTGTTGGAAAGGCTTTCAATGGCTGGATTTGAGTATTCTGAGGAAAAAAAAATACTACTTTGTCTGTTTCCATTACATTGCTTTCCCAGGACATGGACCAAATACAGGAACCAAATTCAAGAATAGGTAAGACGCACGTTTGAAAATAGATTAAGATGGCAGAAACGTGTAAATTAGTCCAAGGGTTTTCATGGATTTAGATGTTAGATCTACGCATCCTATTATATACATCCAGCGTATTCTGTGCCCCTCCCAGAAAAGGATTCTAGATAATGCTTGTTCTCATGATATCGCTTGTATATCACACGATGAAGCCTGAAGTCTACCACAGAAAGTTGACAAATACAGTAACTTCTTTGTTCATACCGTTATCATGAATGTATTTGTTACCGCATAAGATATTACTAATCTTATCCAACTCCCCGAGGCTGTTCTTTGTATTGATTAGGTCAACTGAAAAGTTGTCAAGGTTTGTAGAAGATGTATGGTTACGGTATATGATCGATTCAAAACTATATCACAATCGTTAAGAGATGGGTACTGGATTTTAACAGTATTGAAACTGTCAAATATAACTGAGAGACAAAAGAACTGATAGTGAATGATCTCATTGAGTGAGTGGTGGAGTTGAACGCATATTTGGGAGGTGGGGGTAGTGCAGTCAAAATAGGAAAAATAAAGTAACTAATTCATTAGAAGCTGGAATTTGATATGACTTCTTTATAGCATTAATAACAACATACGAAAAGTCCCCGGCGATCAACCGTACGATAAGTTCGCCATATTGAAAAAATGGCGGACAAATGAAAGTTTTCACGAAATTAGGAACTAATTCACAACAAACTGAAATTTAGTACATAACTTGTTTGTAGCATTAATAACAACATATTAAAAGTCCCCGGCGATCACCTTGCCGCTAAGTACGCCACATTGAAAAATGTCGGACGAATTCAAGTTTTCACGTAATAAAGAAACTAATTGACAATAGCTTATTTTATATGTATATATATATATATATATATATATATATATATATATATATATATTTCCTATAACACTAGTTACATCAATTACAACCTATTAAGTGTTCTGCAAATTATTGACACGGTAGGTAATATTTCGCAATATTTCGGGGCTTCTCAAAAAGCTACAAGATAACTAAACCTAACAAGCCTATTGTTATGTTAACAATGAGAGCGCTTGGGCTGACATCAGAAGGCGAAGGGAGGGCAAGTTGTTTGAACCTTTGAGGTTTATGTAATAAGTAAGACCCATCAAGTAGTGGGAGCCAGGTGTGGTGGGACTGTCCATTTGTTCATGGGAAAATAAATAATGTGCGTGTTTCCTTGATTTTGTGTCAATTAGGGTGTGTGCTACGTAACTGGTGGACACTTTGATTTGTTGGTTTCTATATTTGTAGAGCCAGGATTCGAACCGGGACCCCTGGCGTCGTAGCGCGCTGTGCTAACCACTCGCCACGGAGATCGACCAACGACTATACCACCGCGGTTCACACCATTAAAACAGAACTCTGTGAATTTTTTAATATAACAACCATGTAAATCTCTCTTAGTAACAGGCGATTATTCTTGTCTTTTGACATTTTTTTTTAGAAATAGATACGAGCATAAAGAAAGCGTATAAACGAGCTCATTTTGAAAATTCCATGTAAAGAATTCTCAGTGAAATATCAAACACGCCTATAAGCAAGCGTGATAAAAGGACTGTGGTAATTAAACTCATGTAAAGAGAAAATGTCAGAGGACAATTAAGTACAATACTCCCCCAAAGGTTTCCAGAACAACGCGGGGAGAGAGAAGTTATCATTCACCGAGATCACAAAGCGTTCGCTAGTCCTGCCAGGCTTGGCAAGGGATTTTTAATTCGACAGGAGCTTCTTTTGTTTCATTTATTGAGCGCCATGGGCATTTTGCTTGGAAATTGCCTTCTATCAGGAAAATAAAAGGGTAGCATTTGCTACTTACAAGCCTTATCTCAAGCTTTATCACGTAAGATAAACGATGCATGTACATTTACGTGTATGAAGTAAGACGTCAACTAAACACACGGCCATGAAAACAGGCGGCTGGGCAGAATTGCGCTGGTGCCACATGTGGGAAAAGCAAAGCGAGAGTGGGACAAAAGTTGCTGGTTCCCGCGCACTGTCTGGCAACGTCAACCGGGCTGCGTTGCCTAGTTTGAGCGTCATACCGACCTCTCTCCGGGGCACTTTTGTGTCATCTGTGACCTTTCGAGCAAGTACTGTCAGTTTGTATCACATGGATTACGAAGACCAACTCTACAACGAGATATTTAATTCTCTTAAACCTCCGAACACACAGGGTTGTGCTCCGACGTGGCAACAGCGCGAACTTCTGCAACCCGCCTAATTTCATGGCCGTGCGTTTAAAGTCGAGTTTGGAAGATAGGTATACACTGTATAAATTATCCTATGGCGCATTCTACAAACTTTATCCGGCTAGTTCTGGATCATAATATCCACGTGGAACGCAGTTTTCGCATGCTCCCTTACGACCATAACGAAGTTGTAGCTAGTCGACGAGTCTAATTTCTAGGTACAGTGCTAATAATCTACATTCTGCGCACGTTCAACTTTTTCTTCTTTTTGCTTCAGATTAGACTCCCATTGAAGCTGTAAAACACGATAGCTGATGGTACGAACAAAGTCGACTAGAACCTAAACTGATTTTGTCACAGTTACTTCACGGTGGAGAGCATATTACTATTATCGACAAGAAAGTGTGACAAATCACTTCTATCATTATTGACAAATATTGTCTCAGCAACTAAGAATAAACTCTTGTTTTAGCTCAATCGACAACACATTTTCGTTATTTCTGTCCTCATCTAGATTTTAATGAAGTTCAATATTTTTAATGAATGTTCTGCTTCTCATCTGTTAAAAATAAAATGTGTGGAATATGTAGGTCTATACATAGCTTATATTAGTAACGCAGAGTTCATGAAATAATATCAACACATAGTACGGTGCTATTTAGATGTGTCATACACAAGAAAGAACAATGAAAACTTTGTAACTAAGACAAATATTACATAACTGTTGATGCGCGTAAAATATAAACATATCTTAGGCGTATAAATACTCTTTATTTATATTAATATAGTGTAATAGGCGGATATTAGAATTTAAGCGTTGGGCTCAGTGCCGATAAAAATGTACATTGCCAGGGAGAAAAATCAGAAATGTCAAAAGAACTTCGAGGTTCTTGTCTAATGAAGTAATTAAAGTACTTCAATTCCAATTTGTTTTCTCGCCGATTCTTTAATAAACTTTGGTTCAAGGAGTGGATGGCATCACAGTCATATGTCGAAATTTAATGATAAAATTACCTCATTAAATGGTCAATCAAAACTTAATCTGAGACTAATTTATAGTCCAACATTATAAGCTACGATTAGAAGATAATAACACCTATCTTCGTAGTAAAAACTAAGAGTAAAATTACATTTGTGTATAGCAGATAATTTCTACGAATGAATTGAATTTGATTATTAGTGAAGAGTAGAGACGATAACTGTAAACTACAAATTCTTACTAATATTTAATAATTTTTATAAGCTATGTGAACTTACCTTCATCTTTCTCAAATTTCTCGCACGGTTTTGCTAGTCCATTCACCTGCAAGTAAAGAATATTAAAATTTGTAAAATTATCTTGAATTCTTGTCAAACAATACATTACTAAAAGAATGTTTCATATTTTGAAAACATGATACAGTACATATCGAACGTATTCCTGACGACGATTATGTGCTCCTGTCCTGCTGAACCCATTGCATGCCATCGCCAGCTTATTCACCTGACCTCAACTGCATAAAAAAATGCATGGGCACTCCTGAAGATAGCTATTGCCAATCATCCCAACCACCACAGACCCTCGGAACAGATTACGGAGGCCTTCATACATAAATGGGACCGTATTTCTCAATTGAAGAGAGATGCAGATGAAACCTCCGGCATTGCATAATTAGTTACATCCCTTGTGACTACGATCCCCAAGTCATAAATTGAGTTACACTTCACAATATACACTGGACACACCTGGTGCGAAGCATGCCACGTCATGTAGAGAGGTGTGCTCGAGGAGGGTCCATGGCCAGGGTTGGCAAAATTTGTTTTTTTTTTTTTAAATAAACAAAACAAACAGGTTTTTTGTTTTTAAACATGTTTTAATGTGTTTAAACAGTGTTTTTATCTAGGAACAAAAAAATGTTTTAAACAAATTATTAAACGTTTAAAACATAATCCCAAAAATACTTATTTTCTAAGAACAATGATTAATAAGGAATCTGTTAATCATCCAAGGAAGGACTGTATTCCTATTTACGTTACTCTTAAATCTCCCATTTAAGCTGTTCGAGAAGGTTCAACTAATCCATAATTGCCAGGCCCCACTCTAATCACGTGGTAGTTACTCTGTTTTGTATGTTTTCCGAAATACGACATTTTATCGTGAATGCAACAAAATATTGACATTAACAACTACGTATGTGCAGTGTGTTAAGTACGGAAGAAAACTGTTTCCCATTCATATACCATTCAATTTTTAAAATGTTTTAAACACTTGTAAAGAAAAACAACATACCCAAGTGATTTAAACGAAGGCCACGGGTACTCATTACGATAGGTCTCTTTATTAACTGAATATACATTTTCAGCCACTGAACAGATTTCTGCGCAGAATAAACAAAATGACGCGGATTGAATGAAAAGACAAAGTTACAGAACATGCAAATAAGCACAGACTATCATATATCAAGTACCAAAATGTGTTGTAAACAAGTCCAAAAAGACATTTGTAAAAACAAAGTCGTGTTTTTTAAACGTTTAAAAGAAATGGTTTTAAACATGCCAACTCTGCCCATGGCTTTTGAAGAGGAAAGAATGCATCAGAGATAGTAATGGTGATTACTGACACTCATTATGCACTTCGATGTTTTGTTTCGCTTTGTAACAGTGCTACTGTATACATTTTGCATCATGTTTGGTGCTTTCAAATAAACTGTTTTGCTTCTGCCTCATTTCCTGGCATATCCTATTTCCTTTGAGACCTACATTACATCCCATTCTGTAAATATCAAATTATGCAACTTTTTTTTTTTTTTGCACTGTAAGTAGAACATTTCTGATGAAAACAGTGACGACATATATTTGTAAATGCACTATATTTAACTTTTGATAATCTGCTTGTTCGACATATATATATATATATATATATGTATATATATTGGGTACACCACAAACATAGACAAGGGGTGACAATTGTGGATAGGGATGAAACTTGATATATATATTATCATTATTCCTTCATGGGAATACACCGCAGACCACATATCCATTAACGCACGGCCATGAAATTAGGCGGGTGGCAGAAGTTTGCGATGTTGCCACGTCGGAACACAGAGCCCCGTGTGATCAGAGGTTTTAGAAAATGAAATATCACGTTGTAGAGTTGGTCTTCGTAATACTGTATCACATGATACAAACTGACAGTATTTGCTCGAAAGGTCAGGAATGACACACAAGTGCCCCGGAGAGAGGTCGGTCTGACGTTCGAACTAGGCAACGCAGCCCTGTTGACGTTGCCACACAGTGCGCATAAACCAGCGACTTTTGTCCCGCTCTCGCTTTGCTTTTACCATATGTGGCACCAGCGCAATTCTGCCAAGTCGCCTATTTTCATGGCAGTGCGTTTAGTTGACTTTTCTTTGTTTTGCATGTGACTGGAGAGAGAGGAGAGCAAACCTGTTTAACAGTTAGGTTCTTGTTAACTCAATTTCGCATGAACAAGCTTGAAGATGACCCCCGTGCAGGGAATCCTGGCACATCAACATTCGATGAGACGGTGGATAAAGTTCCCGACATAGTGATGAAACTTCGGCGCCGCAACACCAGATCAATTGCTGAGGCTTTGAGATGCCAGGGAACGTGTTCAGCACATCCTTACTAAGGGACTCGTTAGTAGGAATTGTAGATATTGTAGATATTCTGGCGACGGTGATTCGAACAAGTGTTCTCGGGTTACCAGTCAGGGCACCAACGCAGATTTAACCTTTTGACGAAAGCTCGGAAGGCTAAACAGGAATCACTTGGTTGATATCTAGAGAAAACCTCTTCATCAAACTTTACAGGTGTTTGAGACCGATCCAAATGGCCTTGTATTACCACGATTGGTAACTACGGACAAGACAAGGGTCCATCACTTTCGGCCCGAGTACAAAAACAAAGAAAGCAAAAGTTAGCCCACACCAAAGGAGGTTGATTTGATTTCAGTTTTGTTATTTTACGTAGCTTTCCTGTCACTTTTGGCTATTCGCGACAATGAGGATGAGTGATGATATGATGAAATTGAGAAAGGGACACTCACAAAGAACGCCCATGCCCAGGTCGGGATTCGAACACGGGACCCCTGATGTCGTAGCGCGCTGTGATAACCACTCCGCCACGGAGGTCAGCACTAAAGAAAGTGAGCGTGGCTGCATCAGCTGGTAAGTTGAAGGCTGAAGAAGGTTGAAGAAGGTGGATATCTTCTGTAATTCGAAAGGTGTTTTGTTTATTGAGTTTTTACACAAGAGTGAAACTTTAACGGGAATGTTCCGCCACGAGCAACTATGAGGTGTAATTACAACACTTATTTTCAATGGGGTTGTTACACCACAGAAGTGTCAGTGACTGTACTATGCTTCGCATTGCGACAAGCTGAGGGTTGTAATCAGTAAAAAAGAGCGACGAATACTGAGGATATATTGTGTTACGGCATGCACCATCTCATATCTCCGCATCCACATCTCTCACCTGGTATGGTTTCCTCAAGCATTTATCTTTCTTAATCTAAAAAAAAACAACATCAAAATGGAACTAAGTGTGCCGCAGTTAATGACGTCACGAGAACGGTGGAGTTCTGTTTACATACGAAAGATGAAACGTTCCATTCAGAACAAAGCAGTCAACTGTTGGGTATGTGGTTTATGATATTCCCATGCAAACGATTAGTAATAGGCAACAAATTTTTAGATGCTAAAAAAGAGGGATTTGGGACTTTATAAACTCCTTTTTAAGACTTTTTGGTGCTTATAATATATTAATAGCTGTAATTATTAATTGATAATAATTTTATGAATTAACATAGTTTTAGATGCAATTTGTATGCAGAAAGGCACTATTTTCAGTGCAATGAATTCTATTATTTGATTATAAAAAAGATACAATTTGTCCAATACAAATTATTTATAATATTTTGAAGCATTGCACCATACGAGGGTCATTCTGAAAGTTTTGAGAATGGAAGCCTTGAAATGAAAATATTCTTATCATTAAATCTTCTGAAATTACTCTCCACCACACTCTGCAACAACCATCCGTTCAAACCACTTTTTGAATGCTGAACGCCACGCGTCCTTCGGTGTGCTGCAAAGAAGCAACAAAGACACTGTACATATGCAGCCACTGCAGCTTCAGGTGAGTTAAATTGGCAACCACGATTGTTTTCTTTCACTTTAGAAAAAAAAATCACATGGGGCCAGGTCCTGGAATGTACGAAGGATGGTGTAATGTTTTGACTTGGTCAGAAAGTAGGTTGACTCCCTTGTGAAGTGAGCAGAGCCATTGACATGGTCCAGCAGGTTTCCGCAAAGGCCTGTGTTTGGACGGTTCCTACTAAACGTATCGAATACTTTGGGCAGACATTTTGTCATGTACCATGCGGCGACTGTTTTTTTGTTCTTCAAGTGGAACTGTGGCCACTAGCAGAGAAGAAAGAGCAGACCATTTTCCTGCCAACACTTATTGATCTCTTCACTTTTGTTGGAGGATCCTCCCCAGGGAAGACCCAGACAGATGACTGCCTCCTCGTTTCTGGATAATATTGTTATATCCAGGTAACGTAACACCTGTTACGATGTCAAAAATATTTTTTGATCTTCCTCCACCGAATTTGTCCAGCATTTCCTGGCACCAATCCACTCGTGCCTTTTTCTGCTCATTTGTGAGGTTGTGGGGGATCCAACGACTGTAAATATTTCTGACGTGATTATTCAGGATCTGTCTAACTGGTGCAGATCCATAGTTAGGGTTGTCTGAATCTGGGCATATGCATAATATACATCGTTGATCTTCTCTCAACGTCTGTTCAACTTTCGCCACATTTTCATCTGTTGTGGCTGTTGCAGGCCGCCCTGAACGGTCTTCATCTTCAAGGGAGTCCCTTCCTCTCTTAAATTCTGCAAACCAACGATAGATGGTGGCTTGTGAAGGGCAAATATCCCCATCCCCAAATGCACCGTGCAATCTTCCAAGACACTCCTTCTTGCTTAAACTAACTTTGAAGTCTTAAAAAATCGTAGCACGGAAATGCTCTCGTTCGAGACCCATCCTTGCTTCAGACGAAACCCCAACTACTGCCGCATAAACAATCATGCTGACTCAGTCCATTGTTGGAGCAAGTTGAAACTTGCAGAGTTTGCTACTGAAATGTCAATCTAAATACAGAAACAACAGCAGCGAGTTGCGGTGGCTCATTGTTATCGATTCTCAAAACTTTCAGAGTGACCCTCGTATGCTTTTCAATGTTCTCTGTGGTGAAGTTCTTCCAGTCGTCCGTGAGTAGGCGTTTGTACAGTCACGGACACTTATGGGTTGTAACAATCCAATTAACTTTCAATGTGATCGTTACAACCCATAAGTGTCCCTGGAGAAACTTCTTTCCACACCGAAAGAAGTTATTGGTGCAAACTTCAGAAATGCAACTGCTGCTGATTCCCAAGCCAGGTTTGGGACTCCCCGAGGCATAGTGGTAACGTAATCGCCTTGTAACGAGGAGGTCGTAGGTTCGATATCCGTTGGAGGCACATAGTGGTTCGGACCTCATTTTAAACTGTAGGTCTAGTCCCGCTTAGTCTGTCTGTGCATAATGTGGGTTCAAAAACTCAACCTTAAAACTCAAACCACAGGCAGGTTCGCAGTGGTCTTCTCTCCCTGATGAACAACCTCTATACTGGAGTAGTTGTAGTTTCCGGGGCAAACCCTCACCTTTCACCTAACTGTTGTGTCAATGGGGGAAATAGGCAACATGATTGGTCACTTTCAGGGTTGCCTTTGCTGCTCGGAACAGCCAATCAGACTGGGGTATTCTTGGAATCTTCCTGCGCTCTTACACTGTTGGAGGCCTTGAATAATACCAGCCCTGTTTTAACAACTGAATGAATTTGTAGCTAGGATTCCGTCCAAAAACAGCCTCCATTTTTTGATTGGTATACTACACCTACGATCCCTTTAATTGCCTGGAACGTACAGTGTTTAAAAACGGATAACGTCTCATTCAGTCTGTTCACTTCATATATTTTCCCATTACGTGATGCAGGCTGGAAGATGACGGAAAATTGCACAGACACTGACACCCCTTGCCGTTGAATTGCTTCCTTTGAAGCTCGGATTCGTTCAAGGTGTCAAGGTTCAAGGGTCTCAAACCTTTGTGGTGGAAATTAAGGGTCGTTTTTAATAAAAGTTATTTTCAAAGATTCCCCAAATGATTAAGAGGCGTTTTTCAGGTCAAAATATGGCTTTTAGGCATTTATAGGAATTTATGGTTCATTTAGGTATTTTAGATCTTACAGAATTTCAGTAGAGTAGTGCTCTGTGCATGAAACGCAAAGATCTCTAAATAGCATATGTCTAGGACGCAGCAAAAAAAAAAAAAATAGGTATGAACCTAGAAATCCATTCCCAAGTTTCATCCCACTTCTACATCTTGGTCTGGCTCAAAACCTTTCAGCCAACCTCGTACGTACCCATCAGCATTTATATTTATCTTCATTTTGCCCAATATGTTCTTGTACAGGTAGAGAACGAGCCAATCTCCGTAGTGGAGTGGTTAGTACAGCGCGCTACGACGCCACGGTTTTGGGTTCGTATCCCAACCTGAGCATGCGTTTTCTTTGTGAATGTAGTACTTTCATCAATTTCATCATATCACTCATTAACGAATCGCCACAACTGACACAAACAAAATAAAATAATAAACCAACCAATCAATCAATATTGAGGACGAAATTGTGCTGCTTCGGTTTACAGAAGATATGGCCTGATTAGTTATACTGTCAGATGTAAACTTTTAGTCTTATATTGATCACAACAAAGTCAATAAATAAAGTTATGAGTGAATTGTATACATAAATGTTTGTTGTTGAATATTTTTAATGAAAGAAAAGAGAACTTCAAAAAATTTTAAACTAACTAACTTCTTAGCCTTCTTAAATCCGAAGGTTTATGGCTGCTCCAACACAAGCCTTACATCTGTTCCTATCCTAGACAAGATCAATCCAATCTTTACCATCCTTGCCAATTTTAGTTAGGTCCATCTCAACGTCATTCCTTCATCTTCGTCTTGGCCTTCCTACAGGTCTCTTACCATCAGGTTTCCCAACAAGAATCCTTTTCAACTACAGAAATTAAATGCAGAACTTAATAATTTTTAGAAATGTTTTAGAAACATCAACCTATGACCATTATACATATGCCTTGCGTTGGTATTCCGAGTTATGATTTTAAAAAAAATGTTTCAAATAGTGAGCCTTCCGATGAAGTAGTTGTAACGCTGTCGTCTTGTAATCAAGGTGTTAAGGGTTCGAGCTCCGGTAGAGCTACATTGGACTTTGGTTCGGATCTCACTTTAAACTGTAGGTCTAGTCCCGATTAGCCTACCTGGGCATAAAGTCCACTTAAACAAACTTTGTTTCAAACAGCGTTTAATAGACTTATCACTTGCAGTAATTGTAACTATACGTGACATTTTCATAACTAACCCTGGTTTCTTCTAACTTTTCGGCGTAAATCACTACGCTGAGATGTTTTGCCTACACGGATTTAATTGGTCGGAACAGACTTTCAAAAACTTTGCAAGTATCCGAAAACTTGAAATTTCATCTCCTTCCCGTTTTGAAGGTAGCCTTGCATATCGATTTTCCTGTTTCCAGAATAGCTCTATATAATTTCGCATCCGTCAAGTTTCTCTTTCCGAAGTTGTCTGAAGTCGACTACTTGCACCTAATTTGCCCTTCAGTGCTTCCATCAACTGCGTGTCTATAACAGACCAGCTGCACATCCTTTACTACTTGTCGCCACTTAGTTTGTGGCCATTCAGTAGAAAGTTTTGGCTAGGCATCTGCAACCTAGCCTTGTAGGAATACAAACTCTATGAAACCACATGTCGATGCCAGCTGGAATCGGACCAAGTCTTTGATATGCTCGCAAACCAAAAGAAAAATATACATACTTCGCTGCAAAAGTTGGAGGGAAAATAAATTATCTTGTGTTCCCCTTTTATATTTATATCGATCTTTATACAGGGTGTCTCAAAAGTAATAGCGCAAACTGACACAGATGAAAGTACCGATAATAGAAGCAAAAAAGTCTCAGTAAACATGGGTCTCCAAAAGAGTAGTTTTCGAGATAATCGCGAATGTGTGATTACAAGCCGCCACTGACTTCATTGTTTGTAAACGTCGTTCTAGTTGGTAAAATGCTCATAATATGTGCGAATGTTCTGTTTGATTGCAACGCCACCTCTCGGAAATGTTCTGTTTGATTACAACGCCACCTCTCGGAAATATTCTGTTTTGTAAACAAAGAGCAAGCCTCGGACCGCGCAAGGAGTAAAGCAATCTGCGTTTACAAAATGCAATCAATGACGGCTTGTAACCACACATTCGCACACATTATTAGCATTTTACCAACTAGGACGACGTTTACAAACAATGAAGTCAGTGGCGGCTTGTAATCATCACACATTCGCGATTATCTCGAAAACGGCTCGTTTGCGGACCCATGTTTACTGCGGCTTTTTTGCTTCCATTATCGTGTACTTTCACCTGTGTCAGTTTGCGCTATTATTTATGAGACACCCTGTATACATACATATTACACACACACATATATTAATTATATATGATTGTATGTACCTAGTTCGTGTGTGTGTGTCGGCCCCCGTTGCGGAGTGGTTAGGGTTAGCAGATCGCGCGCTACGATGCCAGGGGTCCCGGATTCGAATCCCGGCCTGGGCATGGATGTCTGTGAGTGTTCATTCATCAATTTCATCATATCATCACTCATCCCCATCTTTGCAAATTAGCCGAAAGTGGCACAAAAGCAAAGTAAAATACAGCAAATCAATCAATCGTGTGTGTGGGTGTGTGTGTGTGATGGTGTGTGTGTGTGTGTGCGCGCGCGCGCCAACTTATATGGGTTCGTTAAATTCATCGTAGTGGAGTAGAGTCCAGCGCAGATAATTCTGCCGTGCGATGCGCGAAACAACTAAAGAAGCAGTGTTGCTAATGGAGCAGATAGAAAAATCGCTGCAGTGCGCCGATGCACAGCTGTTACGTACAACAATAAAATTAGAGAATTCAGGTCTATCTAACGTTGAGTTTTAAACGTCATGCATTATACCAGGACTAGGATTAATATGTACTAACAAGTGGCTTTGTATGTAGCTACATACATATGGACTAAAAATTCGCAAAATATAAACTAACACATATGTAAAATTACCAAAAATGCTGCAAAGAAGACTTCTTCATACGATTCCTTATTTGAGTGATTTCAAACAAAATAAAAAAAGTATATATTTTATTTTTCATTGCATTAATGCACTGGTGGCGTACTACACTTTTCACTCCCAAAACCCGTATACACTGGTATGGAACTGCAACGGCAGATAATAACATGCCAACGTGTTAAACCGCTACAATTGCACCATAACACTCCTCCTGAAGCAGTATTATTATTTCCTCTCTGAGATCGGCGACAGTCGGTTGCCTTTGTTGTACATTTACAAAGGATGCCGGCTTCCACAACAATAACAAGTACATATACTGCCACTAGACGATAAGCTGTGCGGCTTTTTCTTTTGTTATGAACCAGGGCCGGCGCTAGTCATTTTGCCTCCCTGGGAGGTGGCGGCAGATGCCGCTCTATTTCGACCCCCCCCCCCCGGTCATTACGCAGCAACGGAAAATTGAAAATCAATATATTCCTAACTAAAACATCAAAATATAAAATAAATAATGAGACTTCTTATGCTATTTCAATACTATTCAGCGCAAAAGAATATCTCGCTCGATCACAGTTTTCAATAGGCTTATTTTTTTCTTCTCTTCAAATTTTGCCGCTCGGTACGCCCTCCCCTTCCGCCGGCCCTGCTATGAACTTGGTCACCCATCAAAGCATGGCAATTTTAACACAGAAAACAATATGTATCGCATTAAGCAGCAAAAATGACAGCCTCCTCTATGCAATTTCTACAAGAACACGTGCCGGAGCCAGAGTTGAAATGATGTTGGAGCCACATAATTTATTTATTTTGAATAATTCCAAAATTATGAAATATGAACAATTTGTTGCTGCTGTTCGCTGCTCTCTTGCCAAAATGCTTTATTGGGATGCTAACACCATGACTGGCTTCCTCCTTCATGAACTCGTGCACGTTGCTTAGAATTTCCCGAGCTTGGCTATGCAAGGTTTTTGATTTCAACTTCGACAGAACTTGAGGCATTATGGAATTTAACGTTCATTAGCAAACACACACTTTTACATACACACACGCAATACACGCACACAACGTCAAACCGGTCAAATACTTAGTATAAAATAAAAATATGGTGCTTCCAATCCAACAAAACTCACCGTCACTTTACCTGCCTTTTCCCCTTCCGTGACAGAAATAGTGCTTCATTATTACAGTTGGCAACACTAGTTACTAGCTAGCCAATGAACATGCACTGCATAAAAGAAACAAGCACTACGCCGTGCTATATTGCCACATTAGCGTCCCTACCGAACGGTGGGAACCGCGAGCTGGAGCGCTATTCAATTGTTTTCAATGATGTTTGCGCGAGTGTGTCCAGGAATGGAATGACAATGTGGCAACAATAGCGAAGGTTTTCGAGCAGGGTAGAACACATGATGCTAAGAGAGAGGGAGACGAAACGAAAATTCGTTTCTACGCAACGGCAAATTTACGTGTGTGGCACTCTACTTATTGACATCACTGACGGTGGAGCCTATTGAAAAACAGTGGGCTGAATTTATAATTTTACGCAATAATGTGTGTCGACTGAGAATTCGACCTAAAATGCCTTTTTTGTTCTTGGGCCAGAAATGTAGGATTTTACGTTTAGAAACAGTTTCGAGCCATTTTTAAGAGGAATACATGATTGTTATAGTAGCTCTTTTAGCCTATTTTAGTCGTAAGTACCTATTTCGAAGATAACTGCTTTTTTGAGTGCCTAATTCGGAAGAAATATGAAAAATATGTCAATGTTCATTAATTGTAGTGTCTATCGATACTCATCCTGGATATAAGCCCTTTCCTCCCTTCTTTTCGTAATAAGGATGTGATTACGGATAGTGAAAATAATGGAGGACACAAAAGTATCATATTAGAGATGTAACAAGCAATTATGAAATATTTTGATAACAATCAGTAATAGAGTTGTGAGAATTCTTAAAGTGTATAATGATAAAACATTTTGTTTTCTTAGGCGCGGGACTTTGTTTCTAAAATAAATATATTAACAGGCAAACTATTGGCTGGACTCGAGCCCAACAGGTCCATGCAAGTTGGCACCACTGATCATCTGTCTCGCATGGTTCCTGTCCAGTGACTCCACGCCTGCTATAGGCATTTTCCTCTGTGAAAAGATTAAATACATTTCTGCATTCACCAATGATCAAGAAGGACTTAATCACTTTGCCGTTTGAAAATACACATCAGGAAAGAGCAGAAAAGTTATAGAATGTTAATGACGAATTTATATGTAGAAGTGTAGTCAGGAGCAACACACTCCATACTGGATAATGGTGTGTCTCTCTGCTATTCTCTGTTTTACTTCAGAAATAAATTCCCCAAAAGAAAGGTTTAAATAATTATAAACTTTAAGAGACTCCTGTTAATTAGCTACACCTTTCTGATGATTTATTTACTAAGTGATCGTAATTAGCCAATGCCTAATTGCAAAAAGAAGGAAGAAGATTGTTCGTATCACAACAGTATTGTATCAGATCTCGAATTTGATATTTTCATATTTCTATATTATTTACACTAGCCGTGGTCATATTGGTATTATAAAATATATAATGATCCATGGTAAGGAGTTATATTTTATATATATAAAGAAATAATACATCTTATATCTTTGAGTGGAAACTGCCTAATATTTTTCAGAAGTTGGCGCCAAAAGTATTCTTTGCGTGCATATGCGTTTGTGTGTGTTTAATTTGGGACATCCCGATGGCGTAGTGGTAACTTAGACTCCTTTAATCGAGGAGTCCCGGGTTCGATACCCGATGGAAGCATACAGAGGACCGGATGACACTTTAAACTGTCGAACCAATCACAATTAGCCTATCTGTGCATAAAGTGGACTTATACAAATTCAAACATGTGTTTAATTGGAATGGGACAAACATTAATTGACTGACTGATTTGTTTTATTTTTCTTCGCTTTTCTGCCGCTTTCGGCTAATCGTGAAGTGGTGAAGATGAGGATGATTGGTAATTATGAATGAAGGGACAATCACAAACATACATGAACGGCACAACACGAGCCCCACAGAGGACTGTACTACAAAAATGTAGCTGCGAGTCTAGACGCCAGAGCATCGCTAGTCTGAAAATGCAGTCCAGGGTGTACTACGTGGAAGGTTGTTATTTGGGTGTCTTCGGAAATGGATTCCTCCGACACCCCGGAGCAAACATTAAAATTTTCCACGTATATTGCTTTCAGTCAATAATTACTTTCTATGCGTCCATGGTATAAACCATTGGGATTTTCGTTCGTCGCCAAAAATTGCTTGAATAGGAAAATAAAATACATTGACAAAATAATAAGCCTAGCGAAACATACACTATACACGTCGCCTACGTACAGGGTGGAGCATATTGTATCTACCAATATAATTTGGCAACCCTGTCGTAACGCAGGTGCGCATGCGCAAAAGTCTCCAATGCTTAATCAAATGCAAGTCTGACAATCAGTCTGCCATGTAACGTTCGCCTGTTCAGGCACGAATCGCGACAGGTTCCATTCAGGAGAAGGATCGGACACTGTGCACAGAGAAGCATCAGGATACCAGAGAATGCTGCGACCCTCTGGAACTGGTTGATGGCGACCCTGATTGGACTGATTGGACCGTCGCTGCATCTACCGAATGGAACTCGATTTTATGAACGCCTCAACTGCCACGATCCGTGTCTGAACCTGCCAACATTCCATGGCAGACTGATTGCCAGACTTCTGCTTAAGCGTGAGATACTTCTGCGCATGCGCACCTGCGTTCCGCAAGGATGCCAAATGAATTTGGTAGATACAATATGCGCCACCCTGTATATCCAAGCGTTTGCCAGTAACGAGTGAAGTCATCCTCTTTTGGCTTGATCATTTTCTGCGGCCCAGCCTAATCCAATATATCTAATCTAAACGGTAATTCCATATAACGAGTTAATATCCCCCCCTGTCTCTCTCTCTCACACACACACACACACACACACTCTAACAAAAGTATTTCATATAGTATGCCGTAATAAAGTGCATACTTTAGCCACACTGCCTTCCACCACAAATTCCACAAATTAATCAAGACACGAGAGAAATTCTCATTCTGGTCCGGAGAAATTTCATAATACTCGAATGATGGTGTAAATTTTACACCTTTATTAACTGCTATCAATAGCAATAATGAGTAATTAAAATGAATTGTTCTCTTTTGGTTGATATTCGGATGTTTATATTAGTTGCACCAGTTGTGTGGTGAGTACGTACAAGCAGTGTTGTTAAAGGTCCAGGAACCCATAAATTCTAATGGGTTCTATTGGATTCTGATGACGTAATCCCCGGGAAGTGTTTCCAAACACACAGTTTTTTCACTATATTGCCCAACCTAAAGCAACCTAACCTTACCGTGATGGTGCGTGGGGCTATCGTGAATGGTTTTTGGGGCTATTCGTGGATGGTTATACGATCCAGAATTGTTTTGGGGGCTATTCGTGGATGATCATACTATCCAGAATGTTTTTTGGGACTATGCGTGAATGGTTTTTGGGGCTAGGCGGGAATGGTTTTCAGGGCTATGCGGGAATTTTTCTGTTAAGAAGGTTGAAACACTGCTTTGCCGTTTGAAACACAACGCTAGTCAAGATTTGCCCGCCATTTTGCGTGTTCAGGAAGCGAGAAAAGAACGAACAATAATTACTCGATATGTCGACAATAGATACTAATTTCTAATTTCGTTAAAAAAAAAGCGAAATCTCTTGTTAAACAATCTTTCGCAATGCAGAATAAATAAGTACGAATGTCAACAATTACAGAATAAACGAGTTACAGCCGATTCCCGGCTTTGACAGTTTTACCAAAATTGATTCGGAAAAAAAGGTTCCTGGACCGTATTTAAATTGATCCGGAAAAAAAGGTTCCTGAACCGAATTTAAATTCAGCCGGAATAAAGTTCCTGAACCCAATTTAAATTCAGACGGAAAAAAGGTTCCTGGACCGAATTTAATTACTTTTCAGATAAGAAGTTTCTTTACGGTCCAGAACCCATTTAGGCTTGCTGGTTTGCTCTCCTGGACCGGAATTGAATTTATTTAAAATTCCTGGACCTTTCACAACCCTGCGTACAAGTAGTAAATAGCATAGAATGAATTTCATTTTAATTGGACTTTAACCAAAAAGAATCTCTCGTTTGCCCTCCCCAGCTCATGCTTCAAGATTGGCCATTTTGACTGACGTTTTACCTCGATTTCTCTCAGCCACTCCAAGAGAATGCCGCGACATCACCTTTAACGAAGGTCGCTGGCATTTCTTCCCGCTTCTAAGTCCCATTTCTTCATTGTTCCCTCATTTCTTCAACCAGAGAGAAGAAATAAGTGTCGTTAATTAAGCTTGATTGTTAATACACACAGATATATATGTCTTCTTTATTCTCACGACAAAAAATATCGTATTACTCGTCTCTGAACTCAGTGTGTGTTTTCATGACAATGAAACAGGCGATCTTGTTAATTAATTGACCGTATTTAAACAGCAGAGCTACAATTAATTAATTTTGGCATCCAAACTTCCTTCTCCTCCTACCTGCGGTATTTGCTCTTTGGACTTTAGCTTAGATAGCAACACTGTCAAGCTGTCCACCGTTTCCATGTTCTCTGTGTGTCATGACATCTTCCATTAAGCTTTATCCCTTCGATGTGCTACATACAGTTAGCGAACGTGTCGGAACGATTGTCTATGTGCAAAGAAAATTACAAATTCTTGCTGCTAATGTATAAATTAACACCTACACGGAGCTGTTCACTCCCCTTCCTCTTAACATAATACGACAAATGTTTTACAGGATAATTCTTCATATTTCAGAAAACGAGGAAATAGTTCGTGCTGATTCAGCAGTGGAAATCACCACCTGAAGTTGGTAGCATGTAAAACTGAATATTTGTTCCAAAATTTGAGCGGGGATGAATTTAGTAAATTTATCGTGTTGAAAGTTATTATTTATATATATATATATATATAACGTAAACCTACTGAAAAGTAAATGTAGGCAATCGGACAGCTCTTTATTAGAAGGGGTCAATCTTAAGAAAATATCACTTTCTATACTCATCAAATTATATATTTGTCAATGTCGATTTTTTTAAAAATAATGTAGTGTTTTAGATCTAAGGCTACTTGCACTTGGCACACCATACAGGAAAATGCCTAACACTAAACATTATTGCTAAAATTTTAGTGAAATAACACTAAATCATACCTAAAAATGGAGAGCAACAACCATATATTAAATGTGACTTTTTTCCACACACACGCTAAAATTTTGGCCACGAGATAGAGTAATTGCTAAATCTGACGCCTTGTAATTAAGGGGGCATGAGTTAAATTCCCGTCGACAATATATTTTATTAGTACAGATTTCACTTTAGACTGTACGTTCAGTCTCTACCTGCCTATCTGAGCATAAAATTAACTTAGAACTAACTTTAATTTTTGGCACATGTATACATATTTTAATATTTTTCAGTTTTTTATTAAGTAAACAAAATCAAAGGAGGCAAAGAGTCATTTGCTGTGGAGCGTGAAAGAGGAATATTGCGTCACTGGCAAAATGACTTCAAAGAGTTGAAACACTCAACTCTCAAAGTTGAGTATTTGTGTTTCTTTGTTTAGAAATGAATTAATTATGTTTCGAAACAACACATACAAGCTTATGTAAATATTAGCTTGCATGTTTTTAATTTGCCAATTTAACAGGTGAATTTAATTTTGAAGGTGAATTCAGATCAGTCTCTCAGGTTGCAACTTGCAAGTGCAGATTTATTTATGAAAACAATACTTAATTTGTGAACATAGAGACTACTTTCCACCTGCCATATGACATATTGTTTCTATTTCTCTTTTAGTCCTTTTTCTATCTCTATAAGTTAATCGTGACTACGTAGATGATTAACGAACTGGTGAAACGCGCACACGACGAGACAAACCCAACGACACAGTCATTTCCTACCCACAATTCAAACCCAGGGTTCTTAGGTGTACGTTTCTATAACCACTTCTCCACAGAAGTCGGCACCAAGTCATATGGAACAAACTCCTTAATGACACGGTCAATGTTACACAAATATTGACGGCATCAAACAAACAAAAACAAAGGCTGTAGCTTGTCTATTGTGTGAGGAGGAAGGCACGTGCCCCCTCGGACCCCCGGTGGAGCCACCCTTGTGTCATTCTTAAATTTGTTATTTTCTGCATAGAACTTTAAGTTTAATATATACTTTTTATTAATTAGCATTAATTTTCTTTTCAAGAATAGGGCATAGAAGTGTTAAACACATTATAAAAAGGTCGACAAGTGATAATACAGGGTGTCCCACGAACGGCGCAACTGGGAATTAAGAGTGGCGTTACTTTGTAACCGAAACCTGTACATACATAAGTCATACACCAAATGTTAGCCCTGTCCAAGTAGATATTTTTAAACATAGAAACAACAAACTGGGTGCAGTGTTGTTCATGCAGTATTGCCAAATGTAAGTGAAAGTGTAAATTTATTTTTCCACAAAGCATGGAAAATTGCATGTCAAACATTCGTACGGAAATTTGGACGTCAATTTCCACCTTGGGTAGGTGGACTATTTCGCCATCTATAGTTCAGAGAAGAAAACCGATCGTTTTCGCGTATAGCCAATCCTGAAATGCCTCGTAAAGACGTTACCGGTCCAAATGTGTGTTTTAAAAAAATTATGAGGTACAGTGGCAACACTGTTGATGTTTGAAGGCAACAAAAGGTGTGTTTAGTGATGGTCTATGACATGGAAATACTGGAAACAGGAAAAAAAGAAAATGAAAATTATGGTGAAAAAAAGTGTTACTTACCTACTCCTGGCAACCATGCAATGCGCGTAACAGGCAGTGTAGCTTTACAAAAGATGTTGAAAATGACAACCATTTTCCCTGAGGCATTCATCAACACGTTTTATCATGTTGGAAGCAACTTTATGCAAGGTTGATTGGTTTATATTGTTAATGGCTGTGCAAATGTTTATTTTTAGATCATCAAGTGTTCTTGGGTTATTAATGTAAACTGTTTGTTTCAAACAACCCCACAGAAAAAAATCTGGAGACGTCAGATCCGGGAAGCGACTGGGCCATAAGTTTTTGCTTATAATGTGATCGCCAAAAATCTCTGCCAACATGTCTAAAGTTTCATTAGACGTGTGACATGTTGCGGAGTCTTGTTGAAACCAACAATCACGTTCATCACGTTCCAACAGAGAAATAAACTATGTGATAAGGTGATATGAACAGAACGAAGCAACTACGTCACTGCCATAAGGCAACCGAATGGTTCTGAAGATTTTCCTGCTGCTCTTGCAAGATGGCAACTCTTTCCATGGAAGTTAAAGAGGGGGGCGAATTTAAGGCAGGGGACGGATTTCGGACACTTTACCTTATACCCGTTTTATCAGATTAAAAAAAATCATTGTTATTGTAACATGCATTCGCTTTTAATTGAATAATTTTTAGAGCTGAGCCGATACCACCATTTGCCGATACCGATGCCGATACCGATACCATGACCGATACCCACCGATGCCGATACCTATACTTGTATAATTCCTGTATAAAATAACAAAGGCTAGTTACCAAGTCATACTAACTCGTCACATCACTAGGCGTATTTAGAAATACACTGAAGTCCCAAAAGTCATGGGATAGCGGAAGGGAACTAGTTGATGGCGCTGTAACTTCGCGGCAAACCAGTCGAACATCGCGAAGCAGTTGCAGTGTTGTCAGGTAGACTTCTGTGAGTGCAGTGAAACGTCGTGTATCGTGGTGATGGCAACCCGACGGGAATTTTCGGCGTTTGAGCGCGGGATGATAGTTGGTGCTAGATGAATGGGGCATGCGATTTCGGAAGTCATCCGGACACTGAACTTTTCTCGCTCCACAGTATCAAGGGTGAACCGTGAGTACAGCATTGGAGGCATTACGACCCATCAGGGACAACGCAGTGGCCGCCCACGAGTGATGAATGACCGCGACCGGCGACATCTTGGCAGACTCGTCCGGGCAAACAGACAAGCAACAGTGCGTGATCTGACAGCAGGAATCAATGCAGGACGTCCCAGAAACGTGTCTCAAGAGGTCAGTGCAGCGCAATTTGATCTCCATGGGGTATCGCAGCCGAAGACCGACACGTGTGCCGCTACTAACCGCTGTCCATCGGGGACGGCAATGCACATTTGCTCTGGAACACGTGAATTGGGTCTTAGAGGATTGGCAACGTGTAGCGTAGTCAAATGAGTCACGTTTCGAATTGGTACGCGCGGATGGTAGGGTCTGGGTGTGGCGCAGACCCCATGAAACCATGGACCCAAGTTGTCAACAAGGCACTGTGCAAGCTGGTGGTAGCTTCATCATGGGGGGCTTGTTTACTTGGCATGGTTTGGCTCCTCTGGTCGTCGTGAACCAGATAATGAACGCTCATTGCTATGTTCAGCTGCTTGGTGACCATCTCCAACCCTTTATGGACTTCATGTACCCTGCCAACAATGGCATTTTCCAGGATGACAGTGCGCCATGTCACCGGACCAATGGTGCGCGACTGGTTTGAGGAACATTCTGGCAACTTCCAAAGCATGAATTGGCCTTCTAGATAACCGGACATGAACCCTATCAAGCACATGTGGGATATCATCGAACGGACTATTCGTGCCCAGGATCCTTCACCTGCAACAATGACCGAATTGTGGACAGTAATCGAGACTGCATGGCTGCACATCCCTCCAGAGGACTACCAGCGACTTGTTGCGTCCCTGCCACGTCGAATTGCTCTACTTCGCCGTGCTTGAGGGGGTCCCCACTCGTTATTAGGTAGGTATCCCATGACGTTTGGCACTTCAGTATATATAAGTTGGGGAGGGGAGCCAGTCCGAGCCAAGTGTCTCAGAAATATAATAATAAAATTGTTTCTATTTAATACGTTAATATAATTATTTGTAATAATATGAAAATTAATTAATTAGTACTTAATTTCTCCGATGCGTATGGAGTATTGTTGTATGTAACCACAGACTAAGAAACGGAGGAAAGACAACGTTAATGCTTTTGTTCTTTCTATCTTGACTAAAAAATATTGTTATTACATATATAGTAAAAAGACGCTACAAAATCAGAGATAGAACAGCAAATATTCATCATCTAGCTTACGTGTAGTTAAGACCGCTAAAATTTGTGTAAAAGCAACAGTCATGGCAAGGAAATTTATGTCAAAGTAGTAAAAAAATGAATATTTATTGAATAACAAAAAGAATGATGGTTCGTGCATTTGAAGAAAAGTAAAGTTCCTGATAAATATTTTATGTACATTATTGTAAGTAGTGCTGTACATAAATCTTTAGAGGGGCCTCTCCGATGGTGCCGCCGTTGCCTTGTAATCAATAGATCGCGTGTTCGATACTCTCGGTGGAGGCACATAGTGGTTCGGGTCTCACTTTAAAATGTAGGTCCAGTCCCGATTAGCTTATCTTTCTTAGTATTGTCATTCAAAGCCGTATGTTCTCAATCTAATCTCAATCTAATTATTGATTGATTGATTGATTTGCTTTATTGTACTTCGCTTTTTGTGCCACTTTTGGCTAATTTGCGAAGATGGGGATGAGTGATGATGTGATGAAATTGATGAATGGACACTCCCAAACATCCATGCCCAGGCCGGGATTCGAACCCTGGCGTCGTAGCGCGATGTGCTAACCACTCCGCCACGGGGGCCGGCTTTCGGCGGAAATAAATAGCCATCATTGGCCGATACCGGCAGTCACACGAAAGGCAGAAGTGAAGAGCACAAGTATAAATTGCTGATTCCCCTTCGCGCTTGAACGTACGTAGATAAAACAAAGCTAATTTCACAAGGAGATGCCACGGACATGGAGATCCATCCATTTAAACGAAGTGCACTTAGAACGTAGATAAAATGAAATTGATCCGTAATTTAGCTTGCCTATCTCAGCACAGCCGAAAGGAAAAGCTTGCATTTGTAAATCGTTTAGGGGCAGTCACCCGATGGAAACAGTCCTTAATTCTTCCGTTAGAAACTTCAAATCTCTTGACGGACTGCGAGTTCTTGTCTCCAATTTGATTTGCCTACATAAACAGAAGATCTGCTTGCATGTTTCATGAGAACTCCTAACCCTTTGATGCTAAAGTTTATTGGAATCTTAAAGGAAACCGACAGAGAGCAACGTACCATCCTTGGGGGCGAAAGACCAAAATTTCAAGATCAGTTTATGCATGAATGAGCAAGTCAAAATTAGACTACAGTCCAGCACTGGAAATATGCTCCACCGAGAATAGAACCCAAGACTTCTTGGTTTCCTGTCGATGGTTGAAGAACACAAAAAACCGACGCGCAATCTGCAGCAAATATTAACATTCACGATGTCACTCATAGCGCAAGTCAATAACAGCAAAATCAGTTTGCTTGCTAGTATAATTTCATATCCTGACACTAAACGGAAGTAGGAATAGTATTCTAATCATTGTTGATATATTTTTCCATTTGATAACAGTATCTACCTAAATGCACTGCTATGAAATTAGGCGGGTGGCAAAAGTTCGCAATGTTGCCACGTCGGAACACAACCCCGTATGTTTGGAGGTTTAAGAGAATGAAAGATCTCGTTGTAGAGTTGATCTTCGTAATCCATGTGATACAAACTGACAGAATTTGCTCGAGAGATCAGGGATGACACAAAAGTGCCCCGGAGAGAGGTTGGTCTGACGCTCAAACTAGGCAACGCAGCTCGGTTGACGTTGCCACACAGTGCGCGGGAATCAGCTACTTTTATCCCGCTCTCGCTTTGCTTTTCCCAGCGCAATTCTGCCAAGTCGCCTATTTTCATGGTAGTGCGTTTAGTTTTATGTTAATCAATTAAGCGAATGTACTTGTACTTATATTGCTAACCAACGTGACGTCAACACTCGTCAACATTTATCCTGATTGGCCCACCTTATAACATTGCAAAGTTGTATTTTGCTGAGAGGAGTGGACAGTTAGAGTAAACAAGTGAATGAACCTTTGTGAATTGAAGCCTCTAGAGAAAGTTGAAATAAAATAAAGAATAATCCTATGGATTGATACGGAATGAGCTTACTGCTTTCGTTCAAGCTACGAACAGGATTTTCAGCTTTTCACAAAACCTAATTTGCTGTATAAAGCAAAGATGAAAATAACCATTTTACAAATTTTTATTTCTGAACTTCTAATTAACGAAAAACAATTATGATGAGGAGGCCCTTGGTAAGTCTCCTTCACCTGATTTACACGGAAAGATCCAGATACAGGAATTTACAGAGAATGCCCTGATTGTCTAGGTGAAGTTTCTAAATATGTAAAAAAAAGGTAAAAAAGGTAAAGTGTTTCCCTGTGCATAGCACCACGCCATGAAGGCGTATAGGGGGTGTGGGGGTAACGCTCCACACTTTCTTGATACGGTCGTGAGTGCGGGGTGATGTGATCACGCCCCTGACAGCCTTTACCCCCCAGGGTTTCCCCCAGGTACCCATGTTATTCTAAATATGTAACCATGCATATAAACTAACACAAGATAGAAGCAATTATAACACATTGGAAAATATTACTCACGATTATGTAGTTCAGCGCTGTACTTTTAACATAATGACCAACGCTAATAAGGCCATACATTGAGACCTCTCAACATTTAAACAAGACTCACTATCAAAATCAATGAGCACTTATATTCTCAACTTCTGGTTAGCACTTCCTCTTCATTTCACCCGTCTGTATCCTTAAAAACTTGCGGTAGAAGCCACCTCTCGACGATCCATCACGCTGCAAGTCTTTCCATCTTTAAAGCTATGAGTTCACCATTCAAGTTCCCTTTTGGGCTCGAACTAACAATGCCCTTTTTAGTTTCACGGCGACGAAATCTAAAAATGTCATCAGCTCGAATCACTGAAAACTTTTAGCGTTTTTTCAGCAACACGCGCGCGAACACGAATCTCTAGCACGAGACGTCATAACTCCCTTTTTCGCCGACTACACTCTTGCGCCAAAAATCCAGCACGGTCCATTATTTAAGAGGGGAGTGAAGTCCTTTTCATCCTCATTCGTTCCGGAAGAAATCACAACTCCTACAACTATCGGTTATAACCTGTAAGTGCCATCTTGGGTGTTTATAGTCACGACAGATCTCTCAACATGGCACTTCGTTGCCATGAGAACTGTGCTGTCGTCTGTAATCGTATCATAAACTTACTTCCAGTACAACTTTAAAGAAAATCACACAATTTTTTTTAAATCGTGGAAATTTGTGAGATATTTATTTACACGTCTCATTAAAAAGTTCGTAAACTCTATACTCTGTCCCTGGAATTTCTGGAGCGAGCGAACGAAAGCAAGTCTCTGCGCAGAGCTCGACCAATGAAGACGTGAGAGGGAACGAGATTGTATAGAGGGAGAAAAGCGACTGCGGCTACCAGCCTTTGCAGCAGCGTGTACTGCTTCGCTCCGCCCACTTGCTTCCTCCGCTTCTTGCGCGGTCTAGCTCCAGAGATTACCGGGATAGAGTGTAAGCTAATTTTGTTGTCCAAGGTGTCGGAGGTGGAAAAAAAATAAAGTTCTACGCATCTTAAATTATAATTGTGCAAATTCCCTAGCAACGGTCCTCATTACGGAAAGTCTCTCTCTGTCATCAGAAAAGGACCGAGATTCACTTCTAGATATGAAAAAGGTGTCCTATTTACTTCACGTACATCTAAAAGATCGTCGCTTAGGACCGTTGCCCGGTGCATATCCAATCTAATGGAAAAATATTTTCGATAGCAGCGAGCCAATATGTGACTACCTTATTACTCAAACCTTGATCTGATCGAGAAAACGACGTGGGGGAGATGCATTGCGCCTATAACTCTCCCTGATCTACATTTTTTTTCGGGGCGGGGGGGGAGTGATATTTGCTCAAAATTTGATTAACAGTCTCGTAAAAGCATCTCTGTGAAAATTGCTGCCTGGATAAATCATGTCTGATATTAGCATGTCAAAAATACTCCTCCTCTCTTCCGCTTTCGTGTAAGGCATCATGAGCATTTGGTGAAATGGTTGAAATTATTTGCAATTTGTAAAATTACTTACTAAAACCATTTCTCTCGCTCGATTCTTTCCTTCACAGCGCATTGAAGGAAATTCTGTCCGGTTTTTCAGCTAAGTGTTTAATTTTGGTGTGTAAAATCAATAAATAATAATAATAATAATATACACATCACATCATCCCCACCTTCGGCCATGATTAGGAAACTGTGGGGCCCTAACTCCACACCCCCTATAAGCTTTCATGGTGTGGAGCAAATCACAGGGGAGTACTTACTTTTTAATAATATACACACCAAGAGGGTTCATGTCAAACAGTTGATGTAGCCTACTCGAAATTTGTGAAAATCATTGAAATCATTTTTTAAGCAATTTGGTAACCGCATTTTTTTCCTACTACCAAATATATATTGCCACCCTGTCTAAGTCTTGAGAACTACATAACAGTGTTTCTGAAAAGGAACCAAACTTACATATTTCACATGCTGATCAAAGCTTTCAAGAATGGCAATCAATTCAAAGATGAATAAATATATACATAGCAAATGTGAAACACAAATCTTCACATATGTACACGTATATATTGTAATTGTATACTTTTATGTACTTCTTATGGTTCTAGTCAACTATAGATTGTGTGGAACATTGTTAAACATTGCCCGGGTTCGAATCCCGGTCGGGCTTGGTTGTTTGTGAATGTCCATTCATCAATTTCATCATTTCATCACTCATCCCCATCTTCGCAAATTAGCCAAGAGGCACAAAACGCGAAGTAAAATAAACTAAATCAAATCAAAAATCAAATTGTTAAACATTGAAGCAATCACAATAACAGAAATGTTAATTTTGCTTCTCTCCCAGGTGAAACGTAGGTATCATATAGGATTTAGATTTCACAAACTCTATTGAAATAAGACAAACATTATCCCCTGTTATGTGTCTTTTTCCGACCTTGACCGTGTATTTATCTGACCCAGCCGGTGTTTCGGAACATGACATTGTAATCTCCACGGTTATTCGTAGCGGAAAAGCCGAGAGAATTGGTTTTTTCGCCGTCTGCGTTGTGCAAAGTCCCTCTCTAACACCGGCACCTTTCAATTGATTGTTGGATCATGCACGATCCAAAGCTTTATTGAGTCTGACGAATCACGTGACCCTGTGGTGTCAACTTTTGTGTGCTTATACTCAAGTGATGGAAACCCTCGACAAATAACAACCAGTAACGACACAGAGATACCATTCTCTTGGAGAAAAGGAAATTACATTAACTAAAGCTAAGCCATGAAATCTGTCCAGTCAAGGTTACGCCGCTCACCTACATTGTTGGCAATAAGCAACGACGAAATCAAAGGCATACGTACAGTCACGGACACTGCCAGCTTGTAATGAATACATTGACTTTCGATGGAATCGTTACAAGCCGGCAGTCTCCGTGACTGTACAACGCACGAAGTGTCGACTTAGAAGAAGTGTGGCAACTCTGGATGGCCAGGGGTGTGGAGGAGGCAAGGGGAAGCTCCAACCTTGACTGGTCTATTTTCGTGGAGAGAGCAATAACTCTAATGCAATGCTAAACCTGGAGGTTTATTGTCTATTCTGAGTAACATAATTAATTCTTAACTACCCTTACTAATTTCTCGACACTGTTCTTGAATTATTGAATTATACTCTCTCCAAACTATCTCTGGAGCAAGGATGCGCATAGCGACAGAGAATGGGCGAAATCGATGGAGCAGAGTGAAGCAGTTCACGCTGCTGGGAAGTCTGGTAACTGCAGTCGCTTTTCCCCCTCTGCGCAATCCCGTTGCTCTCACGTGTTCATTGGGGAGCCGACTCGCGTCACTACTTGCGCAGTGACTTGTTTACGTTCGCATACTTCAGAGTTACATGGCCAGGGTGTAGGTTATTTTACGTCGCTTTTTATGCCACTTTTAGCTAATCGCAACGATGAGTGAAGATATGATGAATTTGATGAAGGAACACTCACGAAGAACACCCATGCCAAGGCCGGTATTCGAACCCGGGACCCCTGGTGTTGTAGCGCGCTGAGATAACCACTCCGCCACGGAGGTCGGCGCAACACTGTTCTTCCACGTGCATTTTTGTCTTCCAACAAGGTATATAACCACTAGGTTCCTTTCCCACGCGTGTCATACATGCCCTAGGTTCGAATCCTGGTTAAGACATAGATGTTTCATCAATTGACCATTCATTCTCCTCGTCGCGATTAGTACATAACTATTCGATATCTTTGTAAGAAATAAGAGGATAAATGTCAGGGAAGCACTGCATTTTCCAACTCATTCTGATTTCAATTTCTTTAGGGTTTCACACACATATGAGCACGTATCCACCCATACGACGTTGCTATCATGAGTAACAGGGAAGAGACAATTTCAATATAATCTCTAACTTTTCTCGTTAGTGAGTTTTCCGACAAATGGGGGCAATGTCAAGATTGTAGCATGGAACTCTTTGGCGTTCTTATTCTTGTGTTCAAAATTACAGATGAAACGGAATAACATACGAGGAGGTATCGTTTTGATTTATTGATTTGGTGTTTTAAGTCCACTTTATGCACAGTAAGGCTAATCGGGACTGGACCTACAGTTTAAAGTGGGATCCGAACCACTATGAGCCTCCACCGGTATCGAACCCGGGACCCCTTGATTATAAGGCGACGACGCTACCACTGCGCCATCGGGGAGGCAAAGGAGGTATCGTAAAGTTTTCATTATCATCAGGGAGTTATTGAGCAATGTGAATGAAATTTCACCAGTGTAATTACTGGTCTTTGTGTGCATGATGGTGTAAAAATGTCCACAGTATGCCGTTTACTTTTTTAACAGGTGGCGGTAGAGCTCAGTAACCTGCAACATAGAGAAGAGTAAAGCTAGCAGCGTGATTAAGTTCCTACATTTGAAGGGTTACAGTGCCAGACAAATTCATGATGAAATGAAGGCTGCCTGTGGTGGTGATTGTTCGTCATATGACACTGTTGTGATGTGCAAGGGCAATTTCCAAAGTGGTCACATGTCCCTCACCGACGAGCTAAGAAGTAGGCGACGATGCGGCTACAGTGAAGACAGTGGAGGATCACTCCTGGAAGACCGACGAGTAACTCTCCACATGATCATGCATGCAATTGATCTTAGTTACGGCAGTGTGTGGAAAATTATTACGACAAACTCCACGTGTATAACGTGTCAGCACGCTGGGTTCTGCGGTCCGTCCCCTTGCCGACAATGCACCCACTCACTCATCTCAAGCTGCTGCTGTTGAAACAAGGCAATGTGGCAATGAAATCTTGCCGCATCCGCCCTATTCTCCCGATCTCGCCCCAAGTGACTTTTATTGAAACATCCATTGTAAGGTCGGCGATTCGACAACACAAATAACGTCATGGAAGAGGTGGAACACCGAGGACTTGCACAATGACGACCTGCGGATGATCAAGAAACGCTGGGAGAAATGTGTCCATCTGCATGGTGACCATGTAGAGAAGTCTTAAGGACCGAAACTTGAAATAAAGTTTCTGTTTCATTTAGTTCATGGTGATAATTAAAACTTTACGATACCCCTTCATAGATAGTCAATAAAAAGAAGATTCAAACAGATCATACGTTATCCTTTAATGAAAGAGTTTTACGATTGGCTAAACTTTCCATGGCGCATGAGCCTATGTTTGAATTGATTTCCATCCTATAACTCGCTTCATTAAAAGTTCCGGAAGCGACCAACTGAGGAAGCTCCATGAACGGCTCGGGGCAACAGTCCTTCTCGGAAATTTAGTTAGAAGTGCACGTCAAATCTCCTGCATATGGCCTTGAACGGCTGAACAGCACCAGCGAATCACAGACATGCGGCGTTGCCTAGTTCAGAACCTGTTTCACCTCGCTACTAAATAGTGTACCTGACGCCCAGATATAAATAGATTATTTCAAGTTTCAGTAGTTCAACAGATGGAAAGATAATGAATTTGCGAGTATGTACAGTGTCTCTCAAAAGTTTTAGGACAACGACATTTTAAACTAGGTAACACAAATTACGTAAGGCGCTGGTGGGTTGCGTGTAGAGTTAGGCTCAATTTCAGGGTTGCCATATGCACAATAGATATTTATGGAACACGCGAAAGGAATAAAACCAAGTATTATTGTATAAAACTCTAAAAAAATATATCATTATTGCATTTGTCGCAAATAAGAAATACTTTCTGAAAGAAAGAAAATCGATTTTCTAGTATTTCATCGCTGATGAGTCTACACAAAGGAAAGAGGAGAGAGGAAACGAAAAGAGACAACAAATGAGAGGAGAATAGAGAGAGTGAAAGGGGAAGAGGAAAAGTAAAGGAGGAAAGAAAAGATAGGACAGATGTGGATAGGAGAAGTAATGAGGAGAAAGGAAAAGATGCGAGGAGAGATGAGGAAAATGGAGCAAAGAGGAGAAGAGGGGAGGAAAAGAGATGAGAGGAGAGGAGAGGAGGAGATGAGAAGAGGGGAGTTGAGAGTAGATTAAGAGAGAGAATATGAGAAGAACGAAAAGAAGAGGAGAAGAGTGCAGTGGAGTCGGAAATCTAAGACAGGAGAGGAGATAAGAGGAGTGGAGAAGAATGGGATGGAGACAAGAGGCGAGAACAGGAGGGAAGGCGATATGACATATAACCCACCAGCGCCTTACGTAATTTGTGTTACCTAGTTTAAAATGTCGTTGTCCTAAAACTTTTGAGAGACACTGTACAAAAAAAAAAAACAAGCGTGATTGTAGCTTATACCGTTCCCTCTGTAGAAGCAATGTTATTATAAGCGTATTTGCATTGTATCCTTTTTGCTCTCCCTTCGTTCCTGTTTTTAAAATAATGTTGGAGTGAAGAATAGAGAAGAAAAATTTACTTTAAGAAGTGCCAGGCTCTAACAGCTCAAGCGTGTGGTGTGAATCAAGCTACCGTTTCTCGGATATATTCGGGGGCAAAACAATGTGGATCGGGGCCTACTCCAATGTTTCAATCACCTAGAAACCACATTAACCAGTGGCGTCTCGTGGCCTCAAATTTGGCCGGGGCTTATTTTTTAAAGAATTTAAAATATAATGACAATTCACATGAATTACAAAAAATCGGGTATTTATCTTCTTTTAAACTACAAAACTGGACTTATTTTTTTAAAGAATTTAAAATATAATTACAATTCACATGATTACAAAAGAAACAGGTATTGTTGTGAAACATACCTTTCTACGAACGTTGAGTCCTGTTCTTCTGCTCATCAAATTTTGTTATTACTTTTTCGTTGAAGCCCTCTATGTTTGAAATGTATTCTATCTCTATTGTAAGCAAGTGCCAAGGCATTTGGTCTGTCTTGTCCCATTGCATTTCTTAAGCAGGTTTTAATACGCTTATATGTGCTGAAACATCGTTCAGATTCAGCTGTTGCCACTGGAGTTATTAAAAGTATGTTTGTCATTTTTACTGTTTCTGAACAGGTATCCTCTAAATAATTTTAAATAAAAAATGAATGCAATCTACTCTTCACTACAATAAAGAACACGAAGTTCCCTCTCTAGTTTTCCCTCTTCTATGAAGGGATAATAAATCTGGGAAGATGCTTCTGTTTAAAGATTGTTCTCTTTCATTATGTCCTCGTAGAGCAAGTTCATGTCGACACCAGAATTTTAAGCAATCGATAATTCTATTTAATATATGCCTATTTTTCCGGACAAATTCATTGTGTCTTGTAATTGACAGCCTATGTCCTTCATCAATTTGTGTTCGAACATCAACCCTGCCAAACTCACTCAAACATAGCGAATGAAAGCCACCAAAACACTACAGAACAACACGCGAGATCGAACGCCACGCAACGGAGCTAGCCCCGAATCAGCACTCAAATCCATTGCACTCTCCCCTCCTCTCTCCGCTAGCATGTGACCTTCACTGTAGCGTAGGTGGGTGTAGGCCACTCCTTCCTTTGCGACGTGCCCCGGAAAACGATAATTGACATCAATGCCGCTAGGAGCGCTGTCGCATCCATTGCAACAGACGATGAATTTACGTGGGTAAAAATCGCCTTTTAAAAGACTGTGTGATAGTTATGCGTTATGGTGATTGATAATTACGTGAATACGTCCGTTTTTCTTTAGGGGCTACGCCCCGGAAGCCCCAAGGGACGAGACGCCACTGACATTAACGTACCGAAAAGAACGACAAAACTTAGATGACTTTGAAAAAGACGTAGTTCGTAGAACCGTCTTTGAATTCTACGATCATGGCGAATTTCCTACTGCCATAAAGATAACGTACTCTTTACGGGACAAAATATCTTACAAAGGCTCTACAACTTCCACCTTGAGAATATTGAAACAATTAGGCTTCAAGTACAGGAAAACCAACGACGATCGTACATTTCTGATGGAGAGAAGTGACATTGTTACGTCAAGGGTAAAATTCCTTCCTACAATGCACGAAATTCGAGTGTCTGGTGATTCGAGACCCAATCTTTTACCTTGACGAGACATGGTAAAACAGAACCACACATTAAAATGTATTGTTAACGAAGAACTTGACAATGTAACACAAGAACAATGGTCCGCTTGTATGAAATATGCACAACAATTGCAGGAAAACTATTTTGTAAGAGAGAGAGAGATCGGGACGAAATTTTGGACCCAACTATAATAAATTTGAAGGACGACACAGGGCGAAAGTACTGCGGTCAGTGACGATGAGGACAACGACGGCAGTTGTTGGAGTGACGAGGCAGTCCCTCTGGCATAATCAGGTATGTTCTTTTCTCCCATTAAGTTTAATAGATGTTATATTATCTAATGTTCCGTGCTCTCCGTGACAAGGCGTTTCACTCCTTTCCGTGTGAGATTTCGACATGGCACCGCTGCAGTGCGCTGCTATTGGCTATCGCCATATGCAGGAGATTTGACGCGCACTTCTAGCAGTTCCGCCAACACCCACAAGAGCAGCACTATCGAGTGACTAGATGTAGTTGGAGGATGATGAATGACAAATAGGGCCTCCGCGATGGCGCAGTGGTAACGTCGTCGCCTTGTAATCAAGACGCTTCGGGTTAGATACCCGGTGGAGGCACATAGTGGTTTGGATCCCACCTTAAACTGTAGGACTCTCGCAGATAATTACAGATCCAACTACAGTAACATTTAACTCTGAAGTCTAATAGATCATGTTAGTACAAATCTTCCCACTGACACAATACGAGCAGAAGTGATACACAACATAATACCTTATCTGATCACACTGTACAAATTGTAGAAGTCAGTGTAAATAAAACACATTCTAATACAAAAAATTCTAAACATGGGGGTAGTGTTGCCCACGAGACGAGACATGTCTCGTCTCGTGTCCCGTCTCGAAAACGAGACGGGACAAGCGTTTCAAAATTCGAGACGAGACGAGACTGACCACCACCACGGCTCGTGAAAAGTCTCGTCTCGTCTCCAAAGTCTCGAAAAAATACAAACAAAATAATAAATCAGTTGCGAATATTTATTTACTCGGAGTAAAGGATATTCTTTGGAAACCCAAATCAGCGTCTATTACATAAACAAGGCTATCTTATTTAGTTTTATACTCTTCCGAAATCCAGTATTACTTCCATTTTTCAATGTATTCAAGCTTAGTAATTTTAAGCTGTAATAGTCTACTCCAGATACAAGTACTTTGCTAAAATACCGATTCAGATATCTATCTGTTTAAAATCATTGTGACAGAGAAGTATTCTCGATAATTTCTTTGAATGGAAAATTTATGAAAAATATTGTAAACCTTTACGAAAATTACGAAAATTGCGGGCTTTGTTTGCTTTTCCATAGTAACGAAATTTATTATTTGTTTATCCTTAAAACAGCTTAAATATATTTAACGCCTTTAAAGTAAAAACTACTGCTATAACGCGCAGGGTGGTATTTGTAGGGGGGTGGGGGGATTTCCCCCTCTTGGTACTTGTATCCCCCCTCTGCTTGATAAATGTTATCCATGGGGGGAAATGTTATATGGCATAAAGTCATTATCTCATGCTGTCCCTAGACAGTCAATAGAATTTCCCCCCACTGGAAATTTCTTAAATACCGCACTGAACAGTTAAGTGAGACATACATACAATAGTTGTTATCTTCACAACACGATTATTCCCGCACAAGGAATAAGGAATATTCCACATAAAATCGTGCCATCTAAGGAACGGACCTAAAGCATTTTGTGTAGCCTTCTCATGGAAGGAAGTGATATGATTTTTGACATGTAACCTCCCTTGCTAATTGTAATATTTCCCCATTCAAACCCCCTCGCGGTCAGTAATCATTTTCTCTAGGTATCTCACCTTTTAACTTTTTATTAAGCTTCTGTCTGTTTAAACATGAAATTTCCCAGCGGAGGGAGAGTTCGCTTCCTTGAAAATAATCGGCGAAACGGGAATTCCCCTTTCGCCGAAATTTTTACTTGGATGCGAAATATGATATAATGCGCCTCTGGGTAATTGGGCGAAACGGGATTCGGCAAAAAGGGAAGATATGGAAACTAAAATTGGAGCAAAAAAACACCTGAATTCTGTGAGGAAATGTAATCAATTTGTGGCATAACTTCCCTGGGTGATCGTTATCCTCTCCTGCTTGTCGCGGTGCTTCGGCACGAAGAATTGCATTTATTACTGTTGGTTCGTTCGCAAGCGACACTTCTCGCTTTTCGCTTGTCCTGTCTTGTTTGTCGCATAGGTCAGACCGAAGTAAGAAGTGACCAGACCAAAATAACAACCTATGTCAATTTCCGAACCTAAGTAGCACTACCAGCTGCACGTGTCGCTGGGAAAAGGTATTTTTTATCACTGCCCATATCAACATCTCATTTCTAATTATTTTCTAGCGTCTGTTAAGCATTCTCTTATTTCTCCATATTTCTGGTTGTTCCAACATTTCTTCGATTCTTTCGATTAACATCCTTCGAGTTATTTCTGTAAGATTCCCCCTTGCAAAACGATTCGCCACACGATGCCCGTAACGAATTTGCCCAGGCTATAGCATCGTGTTGCAGGTATCTTTACTTGAAAAATCCTGAAATTTCTTCAACAACTGCTACCCCAAGGGCTTCCTTCCATTCATCCTTGAGCCAAACGATGTGGAGGTAGCCACTGCCATTGTTTAAGAGGGTTCTAAAGCCATGTTAAAGCATATGCCCAAATTTCAATGGATGAGCGTACAACTAATATAGATTCGGTAAGGAAGAAATTTTCCGATATAAAAGATTGTTTTATTCACTAGAACATGTGAACCTTATAATTTTGTTACGATTAATGATATTTAAGTAAATAACAGAAAATAAAAGGTCTCCGTTATGTTCAAACTTCTGCGTATAGATGGCGCTGAAGTGGTAGTTTTGTCAATACCGGTGCATTTTTTTTTCTTTTATGACTAGTATGGAAGATTTCGTGGTGAAACAAAGATCACATGTTCTTCCCGCAAGCATCTGAAATACTATGTGAAAAAATGAAAACATTTCGTTCCTTCTGAGAGTAGTGCTTATCATTAAAATTTTTGAAGTGGCGTTTCGTCGCAATATACTCCGTGGTGCAGATTTTAGCCAACACTGTTGCCGAGATTTCATTCTGTGCTTTCTAACGATATGATCAATGCAAGTGCTTCGAAATTGTGAAAGTTAAACCAAGTTACTAGAGAATAACGAATCCAGTAAATGTTGGAAGAAGGAAACATCGGAAAAAACGGAAAGGTAAGTCTTATATTTAAATGCTTGTTGCTTCATCCATCAAAAGCAAAACGTTTGCAATATGCAAGAGTGATGCAGAATGTATGATTTATTTACATGTTGAGGAAATATCTTCCGATATAATTTGTGAGAATATCGCTTCGACGTGTCTGCATTTTCAATGCAGCACGCATTTTTTCCTTACAAACGAAGTTAATAAATCTTTGAAATTGTAAAATCAGAAGAACATGTTATTTTAAATTAGGCATAATGAAGATATTACAGTTTTGTGATTATTACTAGAGCATGAAATACCTTGATATAGATTATATTCTGGCACTAAATCGATATTGCACAAAATGCTCTACTATCGTTCCTGTGAGATGAGATTATTTTCGTATTTCACTGGTGCTATTGAAAAGTACGTACTTACGTCGGAATTTGTATTACAAATCAGTCGTTCATTATAGTTTCACTTTGCCCTTGTACATGGTTGGAACGAGTCGTTTTTCGCCTGTTTTGAACAAGATTTTTCTCATTTATATATACATATATAGCTCGCAAGTGTTAAATGCATTAAGTAGGTTAAGCTAAGTTAGGTTGGATTGGAATAGATTTAATGTGAGATCCCCGAATTTTGTGCAAGTTCTGGACAACGTTCTGTTATCCTCTTTCACAGAATCAGGTCAGAAAACCGGTTTTGTAAGCTGTATAAAACTCTTCCGTTTTCTCGTTCTTTCATAATTTTGAACGCCTTGTAATGGTAGTGCAGCATTTCCAATAAGTTCAAGATTTATGAATTTAAAGTGTAAAAGTACACCCTAACAGCTAAAAGAGTAAAGTCCTAACAGTCTACCAAACAATAGTTTGCGTGCTTACTGAGAATTTACAAATTAGTATAGATTAGGAAAGTTTACTTGTTTACATATTTTACAAGTGCAAAGCCAATCATTTATTTGTGGGTAAGATTGATTGATTTTCAGAGAAATCATAATCTGTCCTGATTAGGTTACGAATATTTGATTCAATAACCTACTGAAGTCCAAGTCATATTTAACATGCACTGTAAAGATAGATCTGAATCTGAGCTGATATAGTGAATCAAACCTTTAATAATTATGTTATAACAGGACCACTACGTTAACAATTATGGTGTAGTTTAGATCAATTATATTCACATCCACTTACACAACATCTCTAAGTTGTTTTCATTTTATTAATAATAAAATAAAACTCAACTTGTCTCAGGTTGTAACAATATAATGTAAATGATTTTTTTCTTCTTTGTTCAGTTCATAGTCTCATATATCATATTAACAATATTTTCATTTGCTCCTTTTGCAGATGAACATTTGAGAATCCATTTGATATGTCTTCTAAGAATACCTTGAAATTTGTGAAAAGGACAACAGATTTGACAAACAATGGCAATCTAATACCGTGGAAGTTTGTGGATATGCTTCTATGGAATCAAATTCGTCTTTGTGGATTGTTTGAACTGTACACAATTTGCAGATACATGGTTGAATGGTGATGGTTTACAAGATACCAAGAGTCCAAAATATACTCAAGAAATTATGTTGCAATGCAAGTAGTCAGCAATTGGGAATGGTATATTAGAGAAACTGAAAATAATGGGAATGGTATAACGTGTGTGTCTTGTCTTTCAAGTTACAGCACACATTCCTTGAAATTTTTGCTAGTTCCAATTTTTAAGGGTATTTGCCCATCATTGCTTTCTGAATGGGATGATGATTACAAGACAGCAAGAAGCATACGTATCTATGAAAGAACGACATAATGTTTTGCAGGATGAGCAAGAAGGAGAATGAAGTTACATTGAAACAAAAATGTTAATGTGAATTTATACGTATATCCCGAATATATAGTTCCTGTAGTCCTTTCATGGAATGATTTTTCAATGATTTGAATTTTATTCTAATTGTAATTATTACCATATTGTATCTTAGAAAACTTTTCTTACAATTCTTATCTGAGTAATGCTGAACTCTAAGATATCAACAGTGTTTGGAAAGTTACTTTTCAAAAATAATTCAAAGTTAATCACTTGAGAAATTAATTCAGTTATAATTACTGTTGCTTTGAAAAGCATCTAATTTAGTTACTATTACAATAATTGTAATTATTACTTTATTCTAGATTAGTTGTATCTTTTAAGACATGGTTCAGAACATGAAATGCAAGCGCACTATTAATTTCATCACAGATGACCACCAACAACTTGGTATTAAGTTTCATATATAATTATAACTGCTGGTCTCCGTGTTGGAGTGGTTAGAACAGCGAGTTACGACGCTAGGAGTCTCTGATTCAAATCCCGGCATGGATAATCTTTGTATGTGATCCTTCATAAGTTTCATCATATTATCACTCATTCTCATCTTTGCGATTAGACAAAAATGGCAGAAAAGCGTATTAAAATAAACTAAATCAATCAACCATATAATTATAACTAATTTAATATATTTTATATGTAAATACAGAGGCAATAAAATCCACATCTTTTACTTTAAGATGAAAAAATAACATTTTATTGTATTTTTGTTGAGCAAACAATATATTATTCAGAATTACTGTTGAACTGTGGTATACCAATGAGGATTGTTGGAGATTATATAGCCTTATGTCGAAATTATTCTAATTAAAATACGCTTGGAAGAGATTCATTCTGGTTCTTGGCAATAAATAAGATTGTTCTCATGGTCTCACGATTTCAATCCATTGTTTCAGGCGAGGATATGATTCAACAAATTGTAAAAATTGAACAGAAGAAAATTCCTTTCTATGCGAAAAATAGCAAATGTACACTTCTGTTCAGATCAATTGGTACATACTTCAACTGTTCGACCCTATAAAGAGTGACACTTTATGTGAACAGGAGTGTACAACTAACTTTCAATTTAGTTACTAGTTAGGTGAAAAAATAACTGAATTTCAGGTACTAATTTCATAAAGTAAGTAGTTTACAGTTACTGTTACACGAAAATGTTACTGTTACTTCCAAAGACAGCTGCAGAACAAACCAGTATAATTCGTGAAGAACTTTGAAACAGGACTTTGGACATTGTGCGGAGGCAACTTGTGTAAAATTGTACTTAAGTATTATGAAACGAACAAATAATCACTCTGCTTCTCGTTTACCTTTATTCCCGGTGTTCAAATAAAAGCCTCCCCGATGGCGTAGTGGTAACGTCGTCGCCTTGTACTCAAGAGGTTCGATACATGGTGGAGGTGCATTACACAGTGGTTCGGATCCCACTTTAAACTGTAGGCCCAGTCCTGATTAGCTTATCTCTGCATAAAAGGACTTAAAACATCAATTCAAGGTTTTCAAATAAATAATTTTCTTATAGTATAGTAATTTGAGCTTTAATTTCCATTGTAACACTGTTAAGCCTTGTTTCCATGTTAATAAAACATTAAAATGCTGGCCAAGGAAAACTTTTATAGTATAAAAAATATGCATAAAAACGTAACGTTTCCGCCCTCGCAAGTAGCGACGCGAGATGGCTCTACCAATGAACACGTGAGAGGGAGCGGCATTGCGTGGAACGGGTGAAAACGGCTGTAGTTACTAGCTTTCGCAGCATCGTGTACTGCTTCGCTCTGCCCACTCGATCCCCCCCCCCCCTTCTCTGCCGCTATGTGCAGACTTGCTGCAGCAGAGATAGTCGGGACAGAGTATAAAGTCTCCAATCAAAAGTAGAAAGTACTGTCATACAAAATGAAGTGTACAGTCAACGCAGGCACGTATCCAGAAATTCCTTTCGAGGGGGGCTGAACAATATATTTTTAAGGGGTATAGATATAAACTCACAAGTGTATGTTTAAGGCCAGTGGTGCCCTTTGGTGGCAAAACAAGGGGGGGGGGCAAGGAAAGTTTACTTTCTCTTGGCAGACAAGGCCTAGCATTAAGAGGCCATAGTGCGGAGGCAAAAAAAAATGGGATGCAACTGTCACCTAAATAGTAGCCACCGTGTAAGACTGTCATTTTTATCACAACGTGTTTGTCCGTTTCTTCTCATCAGGCATCAAAACATCTTTGGTGTCTTGAGTGTTTTCACGAAGCTGTTACACAATGGAAGGACAATCCACTCGACAATGCGAGATTCAAACTGTGGGCTGCGAACTGGACGCACACAGTTTTCGAATATTTCTCCCTGATTCGAGCCTAAACACCACTAATGTGTCTTGTCTTCCCATGTTTGCAGCTCTTATACAAGCTGAAACCCACCAAATTGTGCATATTCAGGCCTAAGCACTCGCAAGTATTCGAAATTGCCCGTCACAGCTTCCGCAGTCTTGTCATATATCGGCACGAAACAAAGGAAGTCTTCTCGAATACAGCTGGATCGAGAAACAATTAATGCACAGTGAAAACCCTTCCGTTCCCAACACATCTAATGTTTCGTCTTCCAATATGATAAAATGCTCACTCATTTATCTCCAGTGGCGTGCCCAAGGGAGTGAGTGTTGGTGGGGGTCATAACCCTTTTTTGGCCCAGTATTTCTAAAAAAATGAAGGTCAAAAGCAGAGAAAGATGGTAAAATGAGGACTGACTACCGAAAGAGTATACGTACTCCCCTCCCCCCTTTCGAAAATCCTGGTTGAGTTGGTGTTTTAAGTCCACTTTATGCACAGTAAGGCTAATTGGGACTGGACCTACAGTTTAAAGTGGGATCCGAACCACTATGTGCCTCCACCGGGTATCGAACCCGGGACCCCTTGATTACAAGGCAACAATGCTACCACTGCGCCATCGGGGAGGCCCTCGAAAATCCTGGGTATGCCAGTATAGCAACGGCACGATATACCAGAGACCCTGGTTCGGGTCCTGACAGAGCCTGAAAATTCTGCTAAAATATCTACATATGCAACATCTTCCTGCTTTCTCTTCTTGACATTCATAAAATTTTCGGCTGTCCCTTTGTAGTAGTTAAGTGTTTGAGTGTGTGTCAAACCCAGTTGGCTTAAATAAAAGTAATTTTTAACCCATGAAAGTCTCGGACTGCATACACGAAATTTGGCCCGGGCACAAATAAAATTACAGTTGATCTGTGCAAGTTATTTATGTCTTAATAAACCGCCCCAATATCCGGTACTCGTGAAATGTTCACGTTAGAGATCTTCGATCTCTTCGGCTCGTGCCCCGAACTAGCACTACACTGAGGCTCCTAGTCGGCAATATCTTCAACTTTGGACACGAACTGGAACTAGAAGTAGACTTCCGTAGTTTACAGGAAATTGCGTCACTAGTCCTCTTCATTTTCGAATTACTAACAGATTCAGTTGTACTGATCAACCGGGAAATTGAAGCCGGGTATTTATTTATGTCTTCATTATATTCTAGAATGTTCCGCAGATAAAACGTTTCGTTAATGTTACCAGTAGTTCGACTCCACTTCTTATTTAAGAATGTTTCCTTTTCCGCTTTCCAAAGAATAAAAAATACAAAGAATCGTCTTACTCGTGGCAGGCTTTGTTGTGCAGCTTCCAAATGATGACAAATCTTTACACAATGATCACGCTCGCTGCGACAACAACAATGAAAGCGCAATAAAAGTTTACGTGCAATATTGTCAACAAAAGGGTTATAGAACATTCTCCGTCTTGCCTCGATAATTACGCTCCTTAAATTATCGTCACATTATTCAAGAAGCCAAAAAACTAATTTATCCAGTGTAAACTGATAGATTTCCTGCGGGAGCTCGACCCCCTGATCTCCACCTTGGATACGTGCTATTATCAATAACAGGGTTATAGAACATTCTCCCTCTTGCCTCGATAATTAATTCTCTCCATCGTTACATTATTCAAGAAGCCAAAAACCTAATTTTATCAAGTCTAAACTGAAAGATTTCCCTGGGGAGGGGCTCGACCTCCCTGATCCCCATCTTGGATACATGCTATTATCAATAAAAAAAGTTATAGAACATTTTCTGTCTTGCCTAGATAATTATTACTCTCCTCAAATTATCGTCACATTATTCAAGAAGCCAAAAACCTACTTTATCTAGTGTAAACTGAAATATTTCCTGAGGGTGGGCTCGACCCCCCTTATCCCCACCTTGGATAGGTGCTATTATCAATTACAGGGTTATAGAAAAATTTACCTTGCCTCGATAATTATTTCTCTTCTTAAATTTTCGTCACGTTATTTTATTTTACACACACAGAGAAACCAAAAAGACCCATTTTATCTAGTGTAAATCGAAAACTTTCGGGGGGCTCGAGGCCCCCCTTGGATACGTGCCTGAGTCAACGCAGCATTTGCTTCAAACGAATTCACAAAATGTTTTCAATTATTTCAATTACTGTCCTCACTTGGCCCGTTTCGTGTTTGAATTAACTACACTTATGTACTTGTATTTTCTTCTCTGCGTTCTAAATATTAAGATAAATACTGAATATAATACAACGGATTTTATATTAATATTTAACTACACTTATTATTGCATTTTCTTCTCTGCGTTCTAAATATAAAAAAATACTTAATATAAAACAATCGATTTTATATTAATATTTCGACTATTACTACCTTACACTGATGATATATTGCTTATTTCTCTAATAAGAACATATAACTAAAATCTCATGATTATCAATTTCCCTGATTTACTACTATTTCTTTTTAATCCACTAACTCACCTCTAACTAATATGACTTCATCTCACATCGAGTACCCTTATCGACCAACCTGTATGTATCTGCCTTGATTACGCGGAGATCTGGTAACATGACCCTTGGTTGCCATGGCAAACGGTGCTGCCATCTGTTATCGAAAAATTACCACAAAATTGCCTTTAGTACGGCCTTAAGTGTAGGTCTTCCAGCCTTATTGGGGATAATCGTCATAAAATTCTCGCCAGCACAAACAGTTCATTCATTGCGACCCCTCTTCTCAAAATCAACAGCTCCATCCTCGGTACTGGTTGCAAACTCTAAAGATTTCGCACCAAAAAACCTGGTAATAGGCCAATATAGTTAGATACTCTTCGTTGACGTAAATAATCTATTTTGCCTGAAGTCAAAAGAGTCAAAAGCGATATGGAAGAGGCCTGCCACTTAGAAATGAACCCTCAGTAATAAATATAACCTTCAGAACCGAAGCGACATGACGAGCGGGACGTGTCGCTTGTCGCCTTCGTGTCGCTCGGACTTGACCGTTTTCTAATGTAGTGCATCGTGTCGCCTCTGTCCGTTGGTACCGCATGCGTGGGGAAAGCCTGCTTAGAGACTAAAGGAGCTTGTGTCGCTTGTCGCTTGTCACTTCGGTGCGAAACCCTAGTATCGCTTGGGGATTCCACCTATCGAACGCAGGCTTCCACGGCGTCTCATGCCATCACGGTGTGCAATACTGCTGTTAATGGGCTAGTTCCCAAGCAGCATGTCTCGCGTGTCGCTTCGGTTTGAACTCTCCCTTACATGAAACCTTGCAACCGAAGCGACGCAACAAACTGTTCGGGGTCGATTGTCGCTTGCGTGTTGAACGGATTAGACCGTTTTCTGAATACCGTGCGTCATGTTGCCTGAGACTGTGAATGCTTGCTAATAAACTGAAGTTGCCTGTGTCACGTGTGAACTACCATGTCGCTTGTCACTTCGTTCTGAACGCTCTCTCAAGGGAGCTTCCAGACCAAAGCGACACGCTCCAGGCGAGAAGCGACAAGCAACCACATGGAAACGAACCCTCAGTAAATGTGACCTCCCGAACCGAAGTACCACGACAAGGTGTTCGTGTTCTTTATCGCTGAAACTTAATATCGTGCATAGTGTAGCCTCGGTCTGTTAGTTGGTAGTGCATACTATAGGGTGAATATTTACCTATATACGGAACTTCGGTGCAAACTCTCCATGCGGCTTGTCGCCTGTCGCTTGTTGCTTCTGTCTGAAAGCTCCCTTAGTGTACGATGGATAAAAGAGTTGATTGAAGGCAGAAAAGCAACAAAGTAGATTTCATTCTCTACCTATTAGTAATTAACAAACATTATATTAAATACTAGCTAATTGCCCGTCGTTGCTCGGGTATTTATTTATTCCAATCTTCTATTAAACAGGAAAACATTGAATTCTAAATATAGTGTAAAATTAACTTGGAGTTGAACGGCATTGGGAGTGTCACTCTTCATCTTAGCGACCCCGAAAACTATGGATTCCACAACAATATCGGTCGTTTTACATGTCACCCCCTTCCCATTCCCACCCCTAGGAGTGCTTGGGGTGTCTTGGAGTTGAACGGCATTGGGAGTGTCACTATTCATCTTAGCGACCCGAAAACTATGGATTCCACACTAATATCGGTCGTTTTCGATTATTTTTACATGTCACCCCCTTGCCACTCCAACCCCTAGGGGTGCCAGGGGTGACTTGGAGTTGAACGACATTGGGAGTGTCCCTATTCATCTTATCGACCCCGGAAACTATGGATTCCACACTAATATCGGTCGTTTTCGATTATTTTTAAATGTCACTCCTTCCCACCCTCGACCCTAGGGGTGGCAGGGGTGTCTTATCCCCACAGTATTTCTTTCCAGAGTGTAGTTCATATGTGTACTAAGTTTGGTCACCGTGAATGTCACCATTTAGCTTAGCGACTCCAAAAACTTTGGATTCTACACTAACCTTGTTAATTTTTGACATTTTAATTTTCACCCCCCTCTCAACCCCTATCCCGATAGGTGATGATCTTGGAGTTGAACGGCATTAGGAGTGTCGCTATTCATCTTAGAGACCCCGAAAACTGTATTCCACATTAATATCGGTAGTTTTTGATAATTTTTACATGTCACCCCCTCCCAACCCCCACCCCCAGGGCTGTCTTACCATCACAGTATTTCTTTCGAGATTTCAAGTGATACGCGTACCAAGTTTGGTTGAAATTCCTCCAGGCGTTCGAGAGTTATGCCGGAACAAACAAACACACACACATACATACATACATTTATTTATTTATTAATGTCCTTATGGTTAACGAACCTTATTATTCTCAATATACAGTGAACAAAATATTTTAAGGTTTTACCCACTTACGGGAATAATATTTTGTGATGTCTTCCAGTTTTAACTTTTCTTGGCATAATATCCTGCATTACTTTTACGAGACGAGACGAGACAAAACGAGACGGGACAGAACCCTTCGAGACGAGACACGAGACGAGACAGACGTATATTTTCGAGACGAGACGGCATTTTCACGAGACGGGACGAGACAGACCAAAGTCTTGTCTCGTGGGCAACACTACATCGGGGAAGGTGATATAAAACATTTGTTACATCTGTCATGTAAAGAAAATTGGACACTGGTATTTCAATAATGGGAAACTGAAACCATATGGGAGAAGTTTATGAACACACGAACTCGGTACATGAACCTTGCTTGTCCCATAAATACAAAGCATATTCAACCAAATAAGAAAACAAGAACTTGGGTCACAAATGAAATAATACAAAAAAAGATCGACTTCAATATATTTATGACAAAATACATATAACTAAAGAAAATAAATTTTGTGAGTTATACAGAATAGAGAAAAATGAATATAAAAAAACTAATAAAACATGAAAAATCTAAACCCCTCACGGATAATATTAGGAATAATATTAATAAATCAAAGGCAATTTGGAATGTCATAAATGAGGAGATAGGCAAAAAATTCAATAAGTGCAATGAAAATACCACATTAATTGATAATGAAGTAGAAGTAACCAACTCCAAACAAATTGCTGATATTTTAATAGGTACGTGTGCAAATAAAAGTTTCGTGAAAGCTTGCTCCTGGTTTGTTTTCTCATGCTGTGCAACTAACTTTTTGACTGACCCACGTATTTCACAAACTTTTATATAAACTGTCCTATTGACCCAAAAAGTGCCCATGCAACTGAAATTAAATCAAATACTGTATTGAACTCTTATTTTTCTTTTAGATGAAATAACCATAAATTAACTAGAAACTACTATTAAAAAATTAAATAATGAGAAATCAGCAGGTCCCGATAGTTGATCAAATAATCTAATTAAAAAATGTTCACAGTACATTATATTACCATTACAATACGGAATAAACTCCTCAATAAAAAGTGAATTTATTGAAGTGGAAGTATTGAAGAAAAGTATAATCAAACCAATACTAAAAAAAGGACTGGAGACTGAAATAAAAACTACAGACCGATAACGATCACATCATCTTTCTCTACATTGCTCGAGAAAATCATTTGTAATAAAATATTATGTTATATATGGCACAGAAATCATATAAGTCCACTCCAACATGGGTTTCAAAAAGGTAAATAGAGAAGTACAGCTACTTCACAATTTATTGAGATAATTATGGATGCTTTAGAAAATAATGAGATACCTTGTGCTATTTTCCTGGATCTCTACTTAGCCTTTGACTGCTTAAATCACTCTATTCTCATGCAAAACCGTACAATCTTGGCATTAGAGGAAACACATATAAATTGATAAAATCTATTCTCATGGATAGACCACAGTGTACTCAAATACAACACACTGAAGACTCGGTGGTTCATGAAATTGTATCTGACACTGAATATGAAAAAAGAGGAGTTCCTCAAGGCTCCATACTAGACTCACTACTGTTCATATTATATATCAACGATATACCCACCCAAGACAACACAAAAAGTTTAACATACGCAGATGACACAACCATAACTTGCAGTGCCAAAACATAAGAACAATTAGAAATACAAACCTACATATCAGTAAATATAATAACTCGGTACTTAAATTCATACAGCTTGAATATAAACTATCAAAAGAACAATGTATATGGTTTTGAACCCTGGAAACAAACAAAATTTTGATAATATAAATGTACGAATGTATGACAATTAAATCCATTATAAAAATAAAAAATCCAGTAAAATTTTTAGGTTTAGTTATTGATGATAAATTAAGATGGACATATCATATTGACCACGTATGCAAGAAAGTAGGGAAAACTTATGTCTTTTAAAACTCCTAGCCCAAGATGATGTGTCCGAAATAAACAAGAATCTCTACTATGCACTTGTGTCTCCGTACCTAGAATATTGCATAATACAATGGGGAGGAGCTGCACAGAAATACAAGGTAACCAAAAAAGTTCTTGCCGTTTTTGACGTCCCATTAATCATGCGCTCACAGAGAGGAAACGAAATGACGCACGTGCCTGCCAAGCGATCGGGAGTTAGTCTGACCATCGACTGTCAGTAATACAGGCACGTTGCGCACACACTGCAGTCATAGCTCGTCCAGTGTCGAAGAGAAATAGAGGTATCGAAGCAGCTTGTTCGCGTGTGTTTGTTGTATGACTTTAAAGTGGGCCTGTCAGCTGCCGCATCAAGTCGCCGCATTTGCCAGGCATTTTGGGAGAATATCGTGAACGAACGCACTGCCAGGCATTGGTTCCAGAAATTCCGTTCGGGAGATGTGAGCCTTTCGGATGAACCTCGCAGTGGATGACCACATGTGTTGGATGACGAGGCCCTGACTGAAAGCAGCCATCGAGGAGGACAGTGGTCTAACGTATGATGAACTTGCAGAAAGGTTCCATGTTTCCGCTGAAACAGTCAGACTGCACCTGCATGGGATAGGGAAGTCATACAAGTTAAGCAAGTGGGTACCCCACACATTGTCGGCGGCCAACAAGGAACAACGAGTGACAGCCTGTTTGTCCTTGCTCACTCGGCACCTGAACACACCCATATATGATCGCTTGCTCACTGGTGACGAAAAGTGGGTCCTCTATGACCCTCCCAAGCGTACCAGACATTGGTTGTCGCCACGTGACCCTGTTCCTCACACCTCAAGACCACCTCTGCACCCACGAAAGGTTATGCTCTCTGTATGGTGGAATTGTCGGCAAGTGGTGCAGACCATCACTGCTGACCGCTACTCTCAGCAGTTGCAAAGGGTTAACCGTGCATTGCGGAAGAAGGAGGCGGCATTGGTGAATCGCAAGGGTGTGCTGTTCCTGCATGACAATGCCAAGCCACATGTGGCAAAGAGGACCCGGGAGACCCTTCAGCAACTTGTCTGGGAGACACTGTGCCATCCACCATATTCACCGGACCTTGCACCAACAGATTACCACTGGTTTCATTCCCTCGACAACCACCTCCGTGGGAGATCCTTCGCAAATGAGGGAGACCTGTGGAACGCACTCACGGACTTCTTTGCATCCAAGCCCGCCGAGTTTTATCACCAGGGTATTGTGCAGCTGCAGGAACGTTGGCAAAAGGTGTTGGATGCTGATGGAGATTACTTCGAAACCTAAAGGTACGTACCGTCCACTGTATTGCTCTTTGTTTATCACTGCTCTAGAACGGCAAGAACTTTTTTGGTTACCTTGTACACTCAAAGATTGCTTATTCTGCAGAAGAGCAATACGGAATATGTTTAAAATACCGATTAGAAGATCATGTAGAGAATCATTTCGAGAAAATAAAATTATGACTATATATTCCCTATGTATTTATAAAGTAATTGCATACGTACTAACACACGGTAAAATGGATAAAAATTCGATCGTCCATCAGCACAACACACGTCAAAAACAAAACTTTCACATGCAAACGCATAGTCTTGCTCTTTCACACAAAGCACTTCATGTTGCAGGAAAAACATATTATAACAAACTCCTTGCATACATCAAATAAATTAGACCTCCCCGATGGCGCAGTGGTAGCGTCGTCGCCTTGTAATCAAGGGTATCGATACCCGGTGGAGGCACTTAGTGGTTCGGATCCGACTTTAAACTGTAGTTCCAGTCACGATTAGCCTTACTGTGCATAAAGTACACTTAAAACACCAAATCAACAACATCAAACAAATTACTGATAAGCAAGAGACTGAAAGCAATATTTTTGTATTGTATTTTTCTTTTTACAAATTTTGCATTGTGATCTGGTTTTGTATAAATAATATAACTGTACTTAACCGACATAAAACTGTATAACCCTAATTTTTTTCTTTCGTTTTTTTTCTTTTAATTGTATTTTTGTCATTTTTGTAATTTTAGCATTGTATGACTTTTTCATACCCATGGACATGGGCCAACGGAAATAAAGAGTTTATTACTATTATTATTATTATATCCTCGAGATTTTTATATATTGTATTTCAAAATGACTAAAGGTTACATAGTTCCCTTGCTCTTCAGCGTTCTCTATCCTTGATGAGGCAAAATATTTGGCGTAAAAAGTTCCTTTCAAAACATATCTTTATCATATTTTGTGATCGTCCATGTCTTGGAGGCTTACAACACAACAGGAGGGATCAATGTATTGTGTAAAATTGTCATTCTCTTGCGAGTTTGAGTTTTTTTTTAAGTCCACTTATGTACAGAAAGGCTAATCGGGACTGGACCTACAGTTTAAAGTTGGACCCAAACCATTATGTGCCTCTACCGGGTATCGAACCCGGGGCCCCTCGATTACAAGCCGACGACGTTACCACCACGCCATAGGGTTGTTTTGCGAATACGAACCCTATGGTGTTCACTTAGTTTATATTAACATTTGTTAGCCACCAATATTAGTTTTCTAATTTCGGAGGTGGTGGTGTATGTAATATTAATAGTGAGTGCTGATACTCGTATATAAGTATGTACACACACACACCCACACATTATATATATATATATATATATATATATATATATATATATATATATATATATATATATATATATATTACATACATACATACATACATATATAGACATAAAGAAACTATACACTTCTTGAAATATATAGTTTCCAACCTCAACTGGTTTCATCCTATGTGCAGCTTCAGCTATAATTTATTTTTAGACTCATTAATTTTCAATTACATATGTTTTGGTTCTGCTTTAAATTCAAAGTACAACTAATTCGAATAAAACTGCGGTTGTATTAGTATCGGACCATCTGAGCTGTATATTGTTACTTGCACCAAACGGAATGGCGTATGAATCATACACGCAATAAAGAACAAACATTTCGGAATCCTTTTGCCTACTGCGGTATTTAAATAGTACTTTTGCATTCGATAATTTATTCATATCTTCCATTATAGGGCACCCCTTTGTGTTTCGTGCACATCTGGCTATATAGGAGGGACCTATTGTGAGCATTGTTGTGGGCACAGGAGAGCCATTAAGGTGTATTTGCTTTCAAAGTATGATTAGCAATACGAAGAGAATTCTTTGGGAACTAACTCATTCACTCTCTCAGAGGTGGTCGAGATTTAGCTACCGAAAAGCTGATTAAAGGTTACGCTCTACACACTATGATGAAATAATCAAGATAATGGACGAAAATAACTAGCATGGTTGTGTTATATCGACTACATGGACCAGAATAATTTCTAATAGAAACTCTTGAGATAAACACTTCGATATTGATTGGTGAAGTGACCTTGTCACAGCGGTACTTTACCAAAAGAAAAAATATTTCATATTTAATAAATTTCAGTGTCTGAATTCAAATGGTCTTCATTTTTGTTCAGGAAACCAAGTCATATTTAACAATAATATACCAACTTTAATGAACATTCCTTATTGCAAATATTCCCTCATCAGGCGAATTTATTTGGTAAACATTGTTCTAAGCCTATTTTATGTAAATTGCTAGACTGGCCCTAGAGTATCATTGGAATGTGTCCCTAATGGGAATTGAATTCTTGTTCTTCAATAATCGCGCATATTATTCTGATGTTTCACAGTAATTATTGTCGCTTATTTCTTTCCTGTTGATCGAAAGAAAGGAGGGAGATTATTTAAAATATCCGACAATAACAAATGCCATTTGTAACAGATCGCTTTTGAATAGGTACTTCTAATGAAACGGTAGTGTAGTAGATGTTTTGTTAATACTGGTAACGATGTTCGCAGTTAATTAATTTCCTCTGTGCGATCATTAAATCGACGACTTTTAAAATCGCTACGGCGAGACAGGCGAATAGGACAAATGTTCGATTGTTCAAAACTCATCCAAATGAGTACTAGGGCAAAAAGTCGTATCGTAGCGAATACTCATACTCTTGTCTCAGGAACCTGTGGAGCAAGACCGCGCGTAACGGAAGAGAAGGGGAGAAAGCAAATTGGCGGAGAAAAGCAGTGCGCGCTGCTGCAATCGGCTGGTAACTACACTCGCTTTTCCTCTCGCCCGTTCATTGGTCGAGCTCTCTCGAGTCACTACTTGCGCAGAGACTTGCTTTCGTTCGCTCGCTCCACAGATTCCCGGGACAGAGTATAAATTCCGCAATGACGAGATTCCGTAAACGTTTCTATTTACTTTATATTACTTCGCTTTTCTGACACTTTTGGCTAATCGGGAAGATGAGGATGAGCGATGAAATTAACGAACGGACACTGACAAAGGGCACCCAGGCCGGGATTCGAACCCGAGACCCCTGGCTTCGTAGCGCGCTGTGCTAACCACTGCGCCACGGAGGTCTCCAGTTCACTAACAAATCGCACAGTTAAAAGGGGAAAAAAATATTATTACACATACCCAAACTCCACACGTTCAGTCGGGCTAGCGGTAGAATTTACCCCAACACTATCCTAGCCTCCAGGTCCCATACAGCGAAAGTCTCGCAACCAAGTGCGAGCAACAAGGAAGAGGCGTCTTGCGAAGGTTAGCGTGACTTGCTGGAGCAGCTTGCCCGGGGTGTCACTTTTCGCACACCGTATTGAGCACCTTCGTCTACTTACGTCACTATATGTTCTCGTTAGGTTAGGTACGTTAGTTTTAGGGCTCTTAGCATAAATTATACTTTTTTGGTCAAGAATCGAAAACTTGCAGTGTATTTATCGTATATTTATGATAAGACCACTACACGTAACATACCTAACCTGACATCAAAATCAATCCGCGCGGACCTCAGTAGAGGAAGGTGCTCAATACGGCGTGCGATGTGAGAACCGCTCATCCGAATGCGAGATGGTGGATGACGTAGAAGCAACTGCGTAACTCTCTGACACTGACTGTAACAGAACTGCTTGTCTTGCCTTCTAGGCATGATCGAAATGCATGCTTTCAGATAACGCTGGCATACAGCTATGTTTCGTTGGCCATCAAAATCACGAAGCAACTTTTGAATTTAGATTACATAGCGGAAGGAGCAGGAAAATAGGTTCAGCACACGAAGCTATACCGGGGAAAATTATAATTGTACGGGAGAACAATACTTTTTATAAATACAGGTGCCCCATATACATTTAAAGAATCACATAATTCTAATCTGTTTACATGAACCAAAATGTGTTCCACAATGCTCAACATCAGCATGAAACATTTCTTCGCTTACAGGATTTGATTTGAATTTTGTTATTTAGCGTCGTTTTTCTTCCACTTTTGGCTAACCTGAGGATGAGCGATGATGATTAAATTGATGAAGAAACGCTCACCAAGACCACCGATGCTCAGGCCGGGATTCGAACCAAGGATCACTAGAATTGCTGTGCTAACCACTCCGCCACGTAACTCCGCTCGCTTGCACGAACGTCAACTGACTCACTCCAAATTATTCTTAAAACCCTAAGGTTCATTTCTTCAGTATGGTCCTCAATATGTAAATACGAGTATATTTTACAATTTATTGTACAGAATTTAAATGCATAAGATTTAACCATGAATCCTAAGTTTATTCTAGATTTCGAACTGCATATTCTTGTGAAGCATTCATGAATTTAAAAATTTATCTGGCATATATCATAGCTGACAGTTTGTGTACTAATTCAGAATTACTTGGTCATAATTACAAGTTTGTTTTTCAAACTTAGTTAGCACACGCATGCTATTATATTATATACATTTTTATATATTATATTAACTCCGCTGTCACATCATTTATTGGTCATCACCATTTTTGCTTACTCTGCTGTATCTCCTTTCTAGAAAGTTTGTTACAAGATTTCGAAAATAAAGAAATTGAAAATGATAAAACAGAATAGGGTGTATTTCCATTCTTTTATTCATTATATGTATTATTTATTAATTCTTTATTTATTTATTGAAATTTCCACTACAGCAGAAGACATTTTAAAGCGGAAAGAAATAACAGTTAAACAGTACAGTAGTGTTAAAAAGCATACACAAAATAAGATAAAATAAACTAAACTAAAATAAACAAAAATAAACAAGCCAAAACAGTAGCAAGATAAACAAATTATTTTCACAATGCATTCATTATTTATGTACAATTCTTTCTAAGTTGGTGATAAAAGACGAATATTAACGGAATATACTGTATATATCTATTTGGTTTGAGAAGATGTTGAATTGGTTCTGTAGCCTATGGAATAATGAACGTTGTATGAGTGAAAGTCTGGGAGTTGCAGTGTGGAAAGTTTTTTTACTCCGTGTTTAATAATATATGTTATGTTATATGTTATAATTATGTTTTCACAGTTATCAATATCGTGTCAAATATTTTATACACTTTCTACCTTTAAACAATCAGCAAAGTCACCAATAATTTCATTAACCTCTGTAATTAATCTTTCTTCAAAATGACATGTTAATTAAATGAATAAATTCCAGTTGTATTTGTTCGAGGTAATTTTATCATTTTAAACAAAACGAGAACAATTCCATTGTGAAGGTATTCCAACTTTGTTTTGTACAAAAACAAATTATTGCTTTATATCGCTAATGTGTGTGTGTTTAGAGGATTTAATTAATTCGGTTCGTTTTTTAATCTATTCCTCAGGCAGTATTATATAATTTTTTGAAAACTATTTTCTGCTTCAGTAACACCAAGTTCTACACTTGGGTTTCATTAATTTCTGGCTCAAATCGTAAATATGTTGTTAAAATATTTTTACATACTCTTATACAAGAGCTCTATGATACACCATAGCTACTGTAATTATCCTGTATTGATCTTTTTTACCCTTATTTTGCTTTTACAGATTACAATTGTAAATATGTGTGGTGTAAATTAAGTTTCCAGAAAGTGCATTATAATTTTCTTTATAGAATGGCATTTTCTTCATTTATCCTAATGATCGAATTCCAGCGTTTAAAGCAAATATTTGATGGCGTATTAATTATAATAATACACTTTATTTTCTTCAAACTTCTTTTAACTATTGCGCATTCTGCAGAAGAACTTTGTTAATCTGAACTTCAATAATCAATCAAGCTTTCTCGGACAATCCTTGAAAAAGAAAAGGGAGAGGGAAATAATTATAACTGGACTAAACTTGTGGGCTATTACTAGAAGTAAGATCACAGGAGGTTAGTAGCATACATTTTCTAATTATTAATTTTAATATAATTTACATGGTACGTACATTTTTAAGTAAAAGGCAAATGCATTTTGGACTTTTCTTAATCAGAACAACTGTTTCCCAAAACGTGTTCGATTTAATGAGGTTCTACTGTATATTACTTGCATATAATATAGTATCTGTGTTTGCAATGTTCTATTATAATATTATAACACATTATTACACAATCATACATATTTCTCGCGACAAAAAGAAATTTGCTCATAATGTAATATTTTTGTGAAATATTCTCGAAGATATGTAACCCTTTAGAAACGGCAGTCTCTTACCTCACATATCTGCTATTTCTTTGGATGCAAACTTCGATTTTCCCCTTCAGAGGTTTCTCCGCCAGAGAACTTCTCAGTAGTAAGACGAGAAGAAAAAGACGAAATGGAATTTCCTATTTGTCTTTAAATAACAAACTGTTCTCTTCTTTGATAAAATTGGCGAGGGAGATGGAAAATAGGCCAGTTCAAATCTCGAAGTATATTTTTCTCCTTTAACAGACGGAACATTCGAAAGCACTTCAGTGTAGTTCACTACTCAAATAATCTGAGTTCGTAAATGGATCATCAAAAGATAATATGTCTTGGTAAGTCGTATGTCAAATTTAATGCATAATTGTTTCCACCTTGTGGAAATTTTCGCCGTTCTATTTGCAAGCACAGTTCAAGCAAGAGAGCCTCCCCGATGGCGTAGTGGTAACGTCTTTGCCTTGTATTCAAGGGATCCCGGGTTATATACCCGGCGGAGTCACTTGATGTTCGGATCCCACTTTAAATTGTAGGTCCAGTCGCGAAAAGCCTTTCTGTGCATAAAGTGAACTTAAAACCCAAATCAATCAATCAACTTGAAGCAAGATTTTTTTTAGACATTCTTACTGAATGCCTAAAATACATTATTTCTTTCAGAAAAAGAAGAAAGAAAAACATTAAGAAATATATTTAGTGCTATGAGTTCAAAATTTGCTTACAGAGAAGTTGCGTTGCTTGCCTCAACTTTGGGATAATCACAACCAAACTTGGGAATGATGACGGAAAAGTCACAAAATGCCAAAAAATAAAAATAAAATGGGAGGGAGGGTCGGGTCATAGCTAGGAATATGCTCGTTTTCGAACATGAACTAGCCGAGAATGGAATAACATGGAGAGAGGTCAAGGAGTTGACACATCACAGAGCCAAATGGAGGCGTTTCACTGAAGCCCTATGCTCCTGATGGAGCAAAAAGAATTAAGTCACGTAAGTCATTAAAAGTGGCGGCGATTATGGGAGGCAAGGGGGGCATTTGCCCCAATAACCACTTTGTGCCACATTTTGCCCCCTCACTATGACCTCTTAATGCCAAGCCTTGTCTACCAAGAAAAAGTAAACTTTCCTTGCCCCCATCCCATTTTTGGAACCCGAACGCCACCACTGAGTATTACACAAATAATCAAATTCGTACGAAAACATCAAAGAAGCGGTCTTTATGGCCCCGACTCAAAACCCTAAAGCCCACCCTAGTGTATAATTCCCTCTACTTATATAATATAAATAGTAACTTAAATATAATAGGGAATCCCGGGGAAAGGTTCGTCATAAGCTCGATCCCTTACCACAGACAAAAATAAATTTGTTCACCTGAACACGAGAGAAGTGCTCTCTCAAAAAATAGTGTTAGAATAGTTAAAAATAGAAGCACTAGACAATGGATCAAGTCCAATTAACATTGCATGAATTCGCATAGGCAAGATTACAAGTTAGTCACTTCATAGAAATAACCTAAAACTAACTATTAAGGAAGCAGTGCCAAAACTATGACAATGTGTTTGGGTGCACGCAATGCGTCTCCTAGGTCTTCTCTGTTCATGGCTTACTGAAATCCAAAATCAATCTATTAACTTAGTTTTCAAATTTTCCGTGTCTCTATTCTTTAATATTCTTCCCAATTAGAACCATCCCCTAAATGAATCTTCATGGGACGGTGCTATATGCACGAGGAACTTTACCTTAGAACCATGGCTTCCAAAGTTAATTCCAGAATTGCTTCTGATCTCGGCTTGTTTCTCAAATCATTCATTGAATTGGGTTATTTTACGTTTGCTTTTCTGCACTTTTGACTAATCACGACGATGGGAATGAATGGTTATATGATGAGGGGACTGTCACAAAAGGCCACCTTCAAGTCCTACAGAGGACTATCCTGGTTGCAAATCCAGGTGTTAAGAGCCTCGTTAGTCTGAAAAAAAGGAACCCAGGGTGTACTACGTGGAAGAAAGGTTGACATTAGATGTATTTGAAAGGGTCACCCCTTACACCCTAGCTTCTCTCTCGCCATACAATGTCTTCTCTTCGACACTGTTATGAACCATACATTATGTCAGCTTTTAATATCCAGTCACTAGATACTTGTCATGATTAACAAGCTCAAAATCTCTGTATACAATCATCAATGGTAAAATCAAAAATAAAATTTGAATTTGCCAAATCAATTTTTAGTACCCATACGAGAAACCCGTAATTTTAAACTCTTGAATAGTCGCACTGTATCAACTGCCTTCCAAAACAGCTTATCTTCTAATGCGGGTCTACCTTTGTAACAACAAGCAAACAAGAATTGCACATTCATAGTTACCAATGTTCTGATAGGTTTTTTTTAAGGAAAATATTCTCACATGGATGATAAGGTGTGTATCTTATCTAAATAACTACCGTATCTAATTTGCCAAATAGGCCATCGTGTTGTGCAAATCTTCTGCTGATTTCCTGATACGGTTTGGGTATTATTATTTTTATCAGTTACTTGCTTTTCAACACATTGTTCTCAAGTTCATGGGGTTCTTTGAAAAGAGAAATGTTTGCTAGATGGTATGCAAGCAAGTGCTTGGGAGATTCAAACTGAGACCTCAATAAACCCTGAAGGCATTTTTTTTTCTAATAATGCACATCTATTCTCCAGATATATGCAGAATTACTTTTCGTATGCGATTCTTATTTAAATCCAAATTAAATTATTTAATAATTATTTAAATTATTTAAAGAGGAATCTACAGGATTCTTGTTTGGAAACGTGATGATAAGAGATCTGTAGGAAGGCGAAGAGGAAGATGGAGGGACAACGTTGAGATCGACCTAAAGGAAAGCGGTAAGGATAGAAAAGATTGGATTGATCTTGCCGAAGATAGGGACAGGTGGAATGCTTGTGTTGTGCTGCTGCAGCCATAAACCTTCGGGTTCAAAAAGGCAGAGAGTTAATTAGATAGTATGCTATTATTATTATTAGCTATTAGCTGGCATACCACTGAGATTCTGCAACAATTGGCTATTTCCGGACGTGAATGCAGATAGATGAAGCAAACCGCGCTGCAAGATGATGACAATAGCTTGTGTGCTGAGGGGAGCGGGAGGAGAGGGTAGGATGTGCCAGTTTGTGTGGAATGCACTCAACGAGACATACAGCAAGCTTAACATATTATGATCGTAATACAGTTCTGACACATTGTTCTATGTATATATCGTCATCTATAAATTGCTCCATTATATCGTGTCGTAAATTAATTCGGTCTGTAAGTCTGTTTGTACTCTTATTTTCTGAACTGTGCAATATTAACCTAGTTATGTATTTCTGAGCTTTGTGTGTCAAATGGATTCAATTTTTATATTGACCTATACCGGATATAGAACCTGCTTTTCCACATCCGGTATAGGATAATATTATTATGAAACCAAAATATGCTCAGATCTAGTTGAACTTAATCAAACATTTCAATCAATGTTGGATAAAGTAGAATAATTTCATTCTTCTTTTTTTTACTTTCGGTATTACTTTCTACAGTAGATCTTACCCAAGCGATTTATTTTGGTTAGAGAAATAGGTCAACTAGTAAATGCGCATAGTACTTTGTAGAAATACGGATTACTTTCTCTGGGGTCAAGTTAAAAAAACTTCTTTAAAACTCTATTTCTGGCTTGGTCAAACTTTTGTTTAAAAGAGTTTAAATATAGTTTCTGACAACACTTTTTGACTCATAGCGTAAGTTTTGATTGTATTTATATCAATGCTCTTTTAAGTAATAATACTTTATCCAACATTGACATCAAATAATTTGTTAAAATAATATAATATTTTAATATCATGAAGCTCTTTTCCCTCGTTCTATCTTTCGTCAAGTGTATGACCATTTCTTGCTATTTCCATATCTCTTTCAGCTTTCCCTTCAGCTTTCCCTCAAAAATTAACTTTGCCTTACGCTCAAGAAAACTTTCCGTAAAGCCGCCGGTGAATCCTTTTTTGATATTTATTATTATTTGAGAATTACTGTAACATAGTTTCTGACAACAACGTCGATGTCGCATTGACAAAGTGATAAATAGAAGTTCAAGTTCAGCAGAGTCAAGATGGCTCTGTGAATTCTCACGGACAGCATATTCCTCCTTATCTTTTACACGTAGGACGCTTGTGAGATAAGATATTATTTAGGCCATATTTCATTTTTACCTTGTGCTGCGTGAGTTTAGGTATAGATAGTATCAGGTATTTTATTTTGTCCACGTTCTTTTACTATCAGACTAGAAACTGTTGTAAAATTTGATTTGAATTTTTGATTTTAAGTTCACTTCATGCACAAAGAAGCTAATCGTGACTAGATCTACAGTTTAAAGTGGGCCTCGAACAATGTGCTCCATCGTTTATGGAATCCGGGACCCCTTGAAAGTTACCAAAACGCAATCGGGGAAGCCCGATTTTTGTAAGAATGTCCGAGACTCCCCTGTTTACATAAGACATAGTGCGATGTGCTAACCACTCTGCCACGGTGGCTAGCATAATATTGCACTAGTACATGGAAATTTACTCACTTTGTATTTCACAGCAGACCTAATGTAACAAGGCATAGTCATAGTTCATGTTACGATTCATACTACTGAGCGGCCACTCCAGTGCCCATGGGCCTTGACAATCTGGGAACCACTTGACTCCCTGTGCCTGACAATTAATTGTATCCCACGATTTAGGCTACCGCCGTCGTCCATACACGAAAACTCTATGATGAGAAGTTCAAATAAAACCATTGTAAAAGGGAAAATTATTGTTTTTGACGAAGGTTAGTTAATCGCCTACTGTGTGAGAGCTTTCCTAAAGGAAACATCATATATATGGAAAAATATACGATTGGCTATTAAACGAAGTAGAATTATTGTATTTATTTCAATTACATACTCATCTCTGCAGAACACTAAATATTTTGTACAAGCCGGCACTAAAAGACTCGTTGAAAAAAAAGCAGACTTGGTTAAACCTATTTTTCTAAATAATTTCATGTTGCAACGGTCATTATCAAAGGGAACCTTTCTTTAATACTTTTTAAATAATATATTGTTGATTTTAAAAAGAAAACGGAAAAGGCTAAGAGTTAGTAGATTGACGTACGTAATTAGCGATTTTATTAAAGAAGTAAGTTATTTTTGTTTATGCTATGGAAAATGAATCATTTTGATTATTACACGGTAGGGTGTAAAAATAGTAAACAAACAAATTGATCTAAAAATGGTGTTAAGTTCAAATCTAGTAGTTACTGTGAGTTACTAGTAACGTCATCCAGGTAGATCTTCACATATTAATTGTAAAAGCAAGATGAGTAACCAAGCGAGATTCGAAATATCTGAACTTCAGTGGTTCGTTGGGAATCCAGTGTATAATCGAGAGGCGTCTGGCATCTACTATATACAAGAAGGTGTATGGTTTGTTTGCTTCTTCACGTCATTCCTTTCGCGTGTCAGAGGTGGTGTAGCAAGGCCATGTAATGTAGCAAATTTGCTCGTCTTGTAAATATAAGTTCCTTAATCATTAACACAGGTTTTACGATGCCTAAGCAGCAAGTAGGAATAATTATTAAGTATATTATGAATATGTTTGAATACAAATGTTGGTCCCGGGTTCGATACCTGGTGGAGGCACATGGCATAGTGGTTCGGATTTCACTTTAAACTGTAGGTCCAGTCCCGACTAGCCTTTCTGTGCATAAAGTGGACTTAAAACAACAATTCAACAACAACAATACAAATGTTGTTAGTTCTTAGGAAACCATTTCTGCGAAGAGAGAAAATTTTATTCGGAGTTATGAGCAAGTTATAAATTAACGAGTATATTCCCTTAATCCGTGATATAGTATATTTTTACTGTAGAAGCTTAGCGAAAAATTCGTACTCGAATCCGGATCCCCGGTACACTGTTCAATTGATAGAATCCTGGTAGAGGTTGCTTTTTCTTCAAAGCTTCTGCAATAATAAATCGGTGTACCATCATTTTTATCAAGAATAAATTTATTCCCCTTAACGAGGGTTTTTTGTCTTTTTTAAGGTTATTTTATGCACAGGTAGGTTAATGGCAGCTGAATCCGCGGTTCACAGTGGAGCCAGATAACGATAGGTTATTTCACAATGTAAGAGATACATTTTTAGATTAATGTAGAATAGTCTTACAATAGTGAGACAAGGCGTGGACTCGAGCCCAATCGCAGACGAAGAGTATGTAACAAATATCAAATTCTGATTTCCATTACTCCTGTATTATCTTACCGTTACCGGCCATACCCGGAAACCCTATCCTAAGCATTTCCCAACTCCCTAGAGCCCTATAAAAGGGGTTAACAACCTGCCTCAGGAGGAGAAGCCAACGAGAACACCAGGAGGCCGCCAAGGGATCGAGATCGGGTGGCGAGAGCGTGACAGCTGCTGGACGCGAAGAATCGACTACAGGGCCGCCAGAAGCCGTGTGGCCAAAGTCAGGGCCCAGCCGACCGTTTCAGAGTCCAGGCGATCCCGAGATAAGTACCTGCCCTTTTATAGTGCTAACCCTTTCGCCCCTAACTTCTCCCTTTATCATTCCAACTGGAGTGCTGATGCTTACTAATAAACTCAGTCAATTAACTATTTAATTGTGTTACGTTAATTTGACTGCTCTACCTCTGACTCGTCGTCCGTTGGTCAACGGGTCCTACCCTGCAATACAGAGGGTGAAATCTGGTACGACTAAGGTTTAACGCCCCCATTGAGTCTCCAGGGACACGCCCTGCGACGGAACCTTAGCTGGATTGGGGCTGAATTGTTGGATTTGGTTGATGTAGATTGATTGATTTGGTTTACTTTACTTCGCTTTTCTGCCACTTTTGGCTAATCTCGGAGATGAGGATGAGTGATGATATGATGAAATTAATGAAGAGACACTCACAAACACCGATGCCTAGGCCGGAATTCGAACTCAGGACTCCTGACGTCGGCAGAGCTGCCTTCTTCAGTAGTGTAATTGGGTTGTTTCAAAGTAACACTTTGTAGGTATGCTTTTTTTTATCAATTGAATATCACTTTTTGACATATTTTGACAATTTTTTTGTCAACGTTTTAGCGTTTAGCGATGTTTTAGTACAATTTTCAATGCATTATTTTTTTTTCCCACTCACACTTGGTAGGTATTTCACGATCTTACGTGATATAACTTAACCTATTTTTTTTTTGTTACTTGCTGTTTCAAAATAGTATTTTGTAGGTATCTTTTTTTTTTATCAATTGAATATTAGTTTTTGACATATTTTGACAATTTTTTTTGTCGATGAGTAGAACAGTGTCCCCGGTTCGCAAACCGAAAATGGCGCTCGGTGGTGCTCGCAGTGTTGCTAACTCCTCACTTGAAAAAATCACCAAGGTTTTTGTTTTTGGGTCTAACCTAACCTCAAGCAAGGAGCTGGCAACACTGCTTGAGGCTTTTCTCGCAGTGTGGCCAACTCACCCCAAGAATATTTCACCATGTGATATTTTACAAGCGAAGCTAACCTACGAATGGGAGTTAGCAACACTAATTAGTGTAATCAGCTCAGTTGAGCGCCATCATTTGGCGATTAGTGTTGCCAACTCACCCCAAGAATATTTCACCACATGTTATTTTACAGGCGAAGCTAACCTACAAATGGGAATTGGCAATACTGACTAGTGGAGGTGCACGGGTTCTGTGCTATTATTTGCGATTCAGTGTTGCCAACTCACCCCAAGAATATTTTACCACATGTTATTTTACAGGCGAAGCTAACCTACAAATAGGAATTAACAACACTAACAACATCAATTACGGTTCAGTGTTACCAACTCACCTCAAGAATATTTCACCATGTGATATTTTACAGGCGAAGCTAACCTACAAATAGAAGTTGACAACACTGGTAACATCAATTGCGGTTCAATGTTGCCAACTCACCTGAAGAATATTTCACCATGTGATATTTTACAGGCGAAGCTAACCTACAAATAGAAGTTGACAACACTGGTAACATCAATTGCGGTTCAATGTTGCCAACTCACCTTAAGAATATTCCACCATATGATATTTTACAAGCGAAGCTAACCTACGAATGGGCAACACTAACTAGTGGAGGTGGCCGGGGTTGCGTCCGAATCAGCAGCAGATGTCACCTGCACCGTTACATCCGGGGACTCAGCCAATCTCTGTTGTCCGAATTTGCGGTAGACGTGGAGTCGGAGGGAGGCGCGACAGATGCATGCTGGCGCTGTGACGCTGCGCTTGGCAGCCATATTCTAATTT